>NW_020954553.1:4352379-4419771 GCF_900497805.2 Vombatus ursinus
CTGATAGGTGTGATATGGTACCTCAGAGTTATTTTCATTTGTATTTCTCTAATCAATAGTGATTTAGAGCATTGTTTCATATGACCATAGATAGCTTTAATTTCTTCATCTGAAAACTACCTGTTCATATCCTTTGACCATTTATCAATTGAGGAATGACTTGTATTCTTATAAATTTGGCTCACTTCTCTATATATTTCAGTAATGAGGCCTTTATCAGAGACACTGGTGGTAAAAATTGTTTCTCACTTTCTGCTTTCCTCCTATTCTTGGTTGCATTGGCTTTGTGTAAAAACTTTTCAATTTTGTAATCAAAATCATCCATTTTGCATTTCATAATGCTGTCTATCTCTTGTTTAGTCATAAATTCTTCCCTTCTCCATAAATCTGACAGGTAAATTATTCCTTGCTCTCTCAGTTTGTTTATAGTATCAGCCTTTACATATAAATCATGTACCCATTTTGACTTTATCTTGGTATACAGTGTAAGATGTTGGTCTATGCCTGGTTTCTACCATACTGTTTCCAATTTTCCCTGAAGCTTTTGTTAAATAGTGAGTTCTTATCATAGAAACTGGAGTCTTTGGGTTTATCAAACAGCAGATCACTCTAGTCATTGACTATTGTGTCTTGTGTACCTAGCCTATTCCACTGATCCACCACTCTATTTCTTAGCCAGTACCAAGTAGTTTTGATGATTATGGCTTTAAAATACAATTTAACATCTGGTATGGCTAGGCTACCTTCCCTTGCATTTTTTTGGTCATTAATTCCCTTGATATTCTGGACCTTTTGCTCTTCCAGATGAATTCTGTTATTATTTTTTCTAGCTCCATAAAATAATTTTTGGTAGTTCGATTGGTATGGCACTGAATAAGTAAATTAATTTAGGTAGAACTGACATTTTTATTATATTAGCTCGACCTACCCATGAGCAGCTTATATTTTTCCAAGTATTTAGATCTGACTTTATTTGTGTGAAAAATGTTTCATAATTATGTTCATATAGGACTACAGCTTTTAAGAAAAGATTTTTCTAGGTTCTCTACCTTGGAGCCCTAAGGCCTAGCCCTAGGCTCCAAGATGTACAGATACTCAAACAATTTAAGGCTTACCTGTACAGTCTGTCGGTCGGGGATACCACTGTACACAGAAATCTGAGGCCCAGTTCCAGCAGAACGGCTACCACCATTGCTGCTGCTGCTGCTGCTGCTGCTGCTGCTGCTGCTACTACTGACCCCGCTGTTACTGCTGGCAACGGTGGCACTGATAGATGTGGGTGGGGTTGGCAGCTCATTCTCCATGGCCTACAGGGTGATACAATCAGGGTGCTCAGGAGACAGGTGGGCAAGTAAGAGCTGCAAAGAAAGAGAGAAGTGAACCTATAAGCATGAACTTGATTAGTTTCCATTAAAAAACCATTTATCAAGTACCTATTAGATGCAGGGCATTATGATATGTATTAAAAACACAAAGATAAAAATATAACAGTCCCAACCCTCAAAGGGCTTCCATTCTACTTGCGGCAATGGGGTGAGTGGGTGGTGGAACTCTCTTAAGAACTCAAGATTGGCAGGTTTTCAAACAATTTGCAGTAGAAAGATTCCAGAATATAGGTCTCTAATTAGAAGTTAGTCTGTCTAGGGTTGCCCTGGGCCTATAGATGTGGGACAAGACTGCTCAGGTCTAAGACAATTTTACACTGGGAAAAGGGTAAGATCTGGTCAAATAGAGTGGGGGTAGAGATCACAGAGCCCTCTGACTAGCAGTGCACTGTGGAAAAACAAATAATGGGGACATAAATGTTACTTTTATCCCAGAGGGTTGTTGTGAGGATTAAATGAGATGATATTTGTAAAAGTGCTTAGCACAGTACCCGGCATATAGAAGTTATATAAGTGCTTATTCCCACTCCCATTAACGCTGGACAGAAGAGATGGGGACTGGATAGCTCTCTCACAAAGATGGTTCTGAGATTTTTCTCTATTTTTCCTCACTGCTCCAGTTTCCTTACTATTTCTCCTCCTGCACTCCAGGTTCCCTGTCTGCCCTTTGAGGGTACAAGATAGATTAAGAGAGAGACTGGAACCTGGGAGAACGTTTAGCAAGCTAGTTAGTCTAGTAGTTTTAAGCACAGAGGCATGAGAATGTGGATAATAGCAGTGACAGCAGGAAGAGAAAGAAAAGTAACAACAGCTGTTTATACTGGTATAGTACTTTATTGTACAAACATGAACTATGGTCCAAACAACATCTCTGAGAGGGACGGACTACAGTTACTATTCTCTCTACTTGACAGACATGGAAGCTAAGGCTCTATAATTTGTCCACAGTAATAGAGCTAATGTCAGAGGCAAACCAGAAACTCCATCTTGTGCTGACTTTGAGTTCTGTTCTCTTTGTATCACCCTACACTCCCCCCTCCCCACCCCAGACATAGAAGCAAGCATTGAATTTGGGCTCAGAGAACCTGGCTCTCGTCTAAACTCTGTTGCTTCCTAGCTGAGGTTCTGGATTACCACTTGACCTCATTGGGACTCCAGTTGCCTCATTTGGAATGGTCTGGAAGGCTAGACAAGCTAATTTTTAAGATCACTCCAAATCCAATCTAAACTAATCTAACAAGCATCTATTAAATCATAGTGTGGGGCAGCCAGGTGGCACCGTGGATAGAGTGACAGGCCTGGAGTCAAGAAGACCTGAGTTCAAATCCAGCCTCAGATATTTACTAGCTATGTGACCCTGGGCAAGTCACTTTAACCCTGTTTGTCTCAATCTCCTCCTGGAGAGGGAAAGGGCAAACCACTCCAGTACCAAAAACCCTAATGAGTCGCAAAGAGTTGGACAAGCCTGAAAACAACTAAACAGTGACAGATCATAGTGCTCGTCAGGCAATCGTTCTAGGTGCTGGGGACAAAAAGACAAAATGAAAAAGAGTTTCTACTGTCCAGAAGTTTACATTCTACTAAGACTTTGATTTCTCACTTTGAGATTCTGTTTTTCCGTACTGGCACAGAAACCTGAAGTAAGGCAGCTGAACTAAAATAGGAGCAGTACTGCAAGATCCTTGACGACCAAGAACCAACTGAGAAGTACCAAGAGCGTTGTGAGCGCAGCCTACAAACTGAGAGATAAGAGGGATGTACCTAGTGTCAGGAGAGACCTGCACCAAATCCTGCTTTGGACATGGGCAAATAAGCAATATAACCCTAGGCAAATCTCTTCTATTCAAGTTTTCATTTGTAAATGAGATTGAAAGGATTAAAATTTTCAAATAATATATGCAAAGCACACTGTAAAATTTAAAGCATTATACAAGTTGGTAATTTTTTATGTGAGTATACAATTCCTCAGTCAATAATTATAACATTTTACTTAAACAATGGAATCATTATCCAACCTGTACCTTCCCTTCCTTTCTTCTAACAAAGAAAAATTGGAACAAAATTCAATCCAAAAAAGTGACTACCCCTGTTAGTATACACATCATTCCACACCCATAGCCCTTTGCCTTTGTATCCAGGGGAGGAATGCATATTTCCTCCTTTCTTCTCTGAGATCAAGATTGGGCAATTAATTGGCCATTAACAGTCTACATCTTTTTTTTTTTTTCTGGACATCTTTGGTGGCAACCTTTATGACATATCTCCTGACTGATTTTTCCTTGGGAATGCTGAAGGAATTCAATCCTATCATGTATACTTTCTTTGAGTGACCTGCAACTTTATTTCTTCAAAAAGTGTGATATTTCAAGAAAAATACCACAATTTCATCAGAGTCAGTCCTAGGAGCAATGGTAGAAATTGCAAAGAGAGAATTAGGTTCAAGGTAAGGAAAAATTTATAGCAATCAGAACTATCCCAAAGTAGAATAGACTGCCTTATGAGGTAGTAGGTTTTCCCCTCACTGGAGGTATTCAAAGACTGGAGATCATTTGGGAGTGTTTAACAGCATTCTTTCTTAGGTATGAGTTGGATCAAGTGGTTATTGGGGTTTGCTCCAACTCTGAGATTCTGTGATTTTGAACTAGGCTCAAATTTTAGCTTAGCTACTTACTACTTATGTGTGACTTTGGGGGTATGCTGCTTCAATTTTATGGGCCTCAATTTCCTCATGGATAAAATGAGAGAATTGGACTAGATGACCTCTAACGTTCTTTTCAACTCTAGATCTCTGATTCCAAAATCTCACGTGATTCATTCTCAATCAAAATGTTCAGCAAAACTGGAAGTGAGTTTCTCCTCCTTTCCTTGCCCTAGGATACCCTACCAGAGGTATTATTAAGCAGTCAATGATCAAATTGGCCAGATTATAAGCAAAATGAAAGGTCTACGATTTATTTTGTAAATTTTTTCAGCATCTCATATATGGGTCTTATATAGTTTGCAATGGGTTTCTCAGGCAGAATTCTAAAGAAACTACATGAAGCACCTCTGTAAAGAGAAAAAGGACAGCATAGTGGAGTAGAAAAAACTATGAATCTGGAGTCACAGCAGCTGGACTCAAACCCTCCTTTTGCCTCTTACTGGTTACGTGACTTTGGTTAAATTATGTTCCTTCTCTGGGCCTTCCTGATCTATAAAATGCACAGGTTGGACTAAATGATCTCTAAGGCCTTTCTCAGCTCTAATTCCTTTGTGAAGACTTTGTTCTGAATGACAAGATGGAACAGAAGAGCATCTATTGGTTGGCCTGTACAGTGTCTCTTTCCCCGTATCCATACATGGATATTAATGTTTCATCCACAAGGCCCATACCTGATAAAAGTGGGGAGTGAGCGGAACTTTTTTAAACTCCTCCAGACCTCCCACTTCGTAGGGGGACACTACTCTGTTTTGCCTCCCTCTTTCTGAACTGTGGCCTCTCACAGACTCATAACGAAGCCATCCCCAAACCCTAAGACTCTACCTAGACGTTTCTAGCCTCTATTAATTTTCTTAAAATGAGTACCCATAATTTTGGGAATAACTGAACAAATGGTGGCATTCTAATATAACGGAATAGTGTTGCACTGTAAGGAATGAGAAATGCAAGGAACTCAGAGAAACAGAGAAAGAAGATGTATATGAAGTGATACAGAGCAAAGAAAGCAGACCCAAGAAAACAATATACACATGACTCAAAAATGTGAATGATAACATCACAAAAGACAAGTGAACTCTAAATTGAACAATCTCAGTTCTAGAGAACTGGTAGTGAAACAAATCTTCCTCTCAGTAGAGCAGTGAGGATGGGGAAAAGTGGAAAGGGGGGATTTCATATATGCTGTCAGACATGGGTGCTGTGTCCTTTGTTTGTTTAAATGATTTTTGTTGTTGTTGTTATTAGGAAGGATTTGAACAGGGACAGCATTAAAGGAAAATGACTGTGTTGTAAAAACATTAGGTGATTATATCTGGGGTCTGAGAGTACAGCCCTTATAAGTATGTAGAGCATGTGCTTCCTGATGCAAACAGGCTCCCACGTGGATTTCAGGGCATCCCCAGGACTGTGTCTTCTTGTCAGCTTCCTGTATAGCAAAATAAGAGCCTTTTGATTGGCCGCTGAACTGTAACACATTATGCCTACAAAAATCATTAACCCATCAGATCACAGTCTCTTATTTCTTAGTTATGTTTCAGTTAGGAGAATGGAATGCTAGAAGCCTCACCATGTGACTTTGAAGTCACATGGCCTCTATAGCAATTCTGTTCCTGTTGTGTCTGTTCCTTCCTGCTCTTAGGTGAAGGCATACCGGAGAAAGAATGACCATGTGAGGTTCAAAAGGTTGCAGGACCAGAGGTCCATTGACAACTGAGACCAATGCACCCACAAGTGTAGTCCCAAGAAGCAATCTATAGGATCTCGCCTAGAAGTAGACAAAGATGGCAGCAAAGATGGCAGGGGACTGATTTATCCATTAGCTATGCTGTATTCATGATGTTAAATGAGGCAAATACTTTGTAGCAACTGAGCCCACTCTCCAAAGGGACTGAGGTGGTATTGGGATGTGTGGGCCCCCACTTCAGGGTGATGTGTTTGTACTTCTGTTTCTGCTATGTGAGTTGAGGACCTCAGCTGAGAGATGATTTCTGGTGAGGGAGGCTTGAGAAGAGAAGATATGTAACAGGTGCTATGGACAATGGATAGAGAATCAATTGGGGATGAGTAAAAGGGTTGTCTTGAAGCAATGAGGGCACAGTTGATATTATAAATTTGCAGCACATGTAAGTGACTTCCTCCAGCACTCTTCAGTAACATGAGCAGGAGCAAAAGAAGTGGATTGCAGGGGTAATCCAAGTTTGGGGTTCAGTGATAGGAGAAGGAAATAAGGGATTCAAGAACAAGGGATAGTGTAAAGTTGAACTGATTCACTAAGGAAGAGAGATTGGGAAGGGAAGAAAAGTTAGGCAGATCAGGGGTGAAGGCCTGGCAAAGCACTAACAGAAATTGAGAATTGCAGTGAGGATAAAGAACAAGTAGAAGAGGAATAATAAATAGAGAGGGATGGAATGAAAGATTATTCTTGGATAAAGGAATTTCAGAAATCTCAATTATGGAAGTAGAATATCTGTGAGTGATGGCAAGAGCCAAAGTGTGACTATACTTATGTGGGGTTGAGGTGGAATGGAGGGTAAATCGTGGCAATCGAATAGGGGTGAGGAACTATGAGGAAACATATATATATGTATATATATACACACACACACATATATATATGTATAATACACACACATACATATATATGTGTATATATGTGCATACACGTACATATATATGTCCCTTTTGTATTAGTATAGGAATTTAAATAGAGAGGAAAACTATGAGCCAGGCACTAAGCTGTGAGAAAGGAGGGAGAATGATCTAGATAATGGTCACTAAGATCTAGATTAGGTGATATGATTTGGACTGAAGGAAAGGTTGCTGAGTGAAGGCAGGAAAGAGCAAACCTGACAGTAGTGATGGAAAGAAAGGAGAATTAACTCCACCCCTAGGACCAGTGAATGGGGGGCCTAGGCGAGGGTGGTATGAAAGAAGGTGCAATCAGGACTACAAAGGAACGCCAAAGATGCAGTGTCGTTCTGGGGTGACTGGGTCTTCCTGAGAGCCAGAAGATGGGAGCATGAGAGGAATGAGTCTAAAATAAAGAGAAGTTTGTTAATTTCAGAGCAGTAATTCCAGTGGACACAGTGGAAAAGGTGGGCCTACATGATGCGAGGATAGGCAATGGGAGGGCTGAAGTGAAGGATGAAGGAGCAGGCAGTAGGGCTTGCAGAGCAGAAACTGTTCTTCAGGAGCCTGAGATTTGGTATCACTGAATTAATTCTTAGTTACCACAGCACAATGTTGATTCACATTAATCTTGAAGTCCACTAAAACCCCTTGATCTTTTTCAGATGAACTTTTTTTTTTTTAAATAGCTAGTAGTTATGGAACACTTTAAAGTTGGCAAAATGCTTTACAGGAATTATCTCATTTGAACCTCACAAAAGCCTTGTGAGGCAGGTGCTGAGACTTAGAAAGGCTAAGTGGGTCACACAGCTTGAAAGAATCTGGGGCAGGATTTGAGCCCAGGTTTTGCCAATTCTTAGTCTAGTACTCACATGTACTACAAGATACTACCTCTCACTGTTGAGCCCAAAAGTATGACTATACATTGTTGCCTATTCGATGTCACCATTTGAGATTCAGCCCAATGTTCTAGATGTCAAGACCTTTTTGGTCCAGTCATTCAGTGTGTTACTCTCCTTCCCCTCTTTTGTCATCTGCACATCTAACAAGTATTCCATCTATGTCTTTGTCAGAATCGTTAATTAAAATGTCCAACAGCCTCAGGCTGAGCACATACCTGTGCTTCCTCATTCTTCCTCCAAGACTGGCCCACCTTCTTTGTTGTTCACATATCTCCTGGGTAACAAGAATCACAGAATCCTAGGATTTGGCAGTTGGAATAAACCTCAGCAGCCATCTAGCTGAACTCATGTAAGAAGGAATGCCTGCTATAACACACCCAACAAGCCTTCATCTAGCCTGTGCCTGAGGACCCCCGTGGAAAGTGAACTCACCACCTCTCCAGGAAGACAACTCTGCATTTGGTCAGCTCTCATTGTTGAAAGGTTTTTCCAACACCAAGCTTACATAGACCTCTTTGAAATTTCTACTCATTACTCCTGGTTCTGACCCCTGGGGCCAAAGAAAGTAAATGTAACTCTTTCTCCATAAGACAGTCCCTTCAAATATACAAATACAGCTATCATTCATGTCCTCCCTGAGACTTCTTTTCCCTAGGCTAATCATGACCCTTTTCTTCAACTAATTCTCATACGTCATGAACTCAAGACCCTTCACCATCCCAGTTGCCTTCCCCTGGACACTCTCCAGTTTATCAATGTCTTCTTAAACTGTGGCACCCAGAGCTAAACACAATACTAGAGATGAGATTTCACAAGAGCAAAGTACAGTGGGATTATCACTTTCCTGCTCCTGGAAGCTATGCCCTGACTAATGTGGCCCCAGACAACATTAACATTTTTGTCTTTTATATCCCACTGCTGACTACTACTGAGTTGGTGATCCACTAAAAACCCCAAGACTCTTTTCAGAACAACTGCTATCCATCCATGCCTCTCCCATCTTGTATATGCGAAATTAGTTGATTATTTTGTATGCAGGTTCAGAATTTGTTTGTCCTTTTTGAATTTCATCTTATCAAATTCAGCCGAATGCTCATTCAACCAATTCTAAATCTATCTGATTGTATTATCATCAAATTGATACTTCTCCATTTTGTCCACAAGAAAAGCAGGATATACTTTATCAAAAGTTTTGCTAAAATCTAGGTAAACTATATCCACAGCATTGGCCTCATCTAAACTAGTTTATTAATCTTGCGCAAAAAGGAAATACGGTTAGTCTGGCTTGACTTGTTCTTCATGAAGCCACTACTTCCCTTTCCAGATAGTCTCCAAACATCACTTTAATGATCTAGTTTCTAGAATTTTCCCAGGAACTGAAGTCACAGTCACTGGCTTGTGTTGGGGGTCTCCAACTCTTCCCTTTTTTGAAAATTGGAGCTTCTGCCTTTCTCCAATTTTGTGGCACTTCTCTCATTTTCCATGATCTTTCAAATATCACTGATAGTGGCTCAGCAATCACATCTACCAGTTCATTCAGGACCCAGGAATGGGTTCATCAGGGCCAAGTAATTTGAATTCCTCAAGAGTAACTCAGTGCCCTCTGACTATCTCATTCCTTATCTTGGCTATCAATTCCCTGTGAATCATTTTTACCTGTCATCTCCAGCATAAAATTCATTCTCCTTTGAAGAGAAAATACAAACAAAATATTAACTGAGCAGCTTTGCCTTCTGTCTCCTGTCAATTATTATTTTCCCATTCACCTCAAGCAAAGGTTCCATCCCTTCTGATTCTCCTTTTTATCTTAATATAGCTTAATATGGCTAAAAAGTCTATTTTGTAGTTCTTAGCTTCCCTTAACAGCTTCAGCTGATTATGATTTTTGGAATCATAATAAATATAATAATAACAAAAAATTTTAAATGAGCAGGCAAAGGAGAAAGACCAGGGTTTGTCTTCAGAGGAGGATGTTGAAGCAAAAAAAGCCTCTCCTACCCCAAAGAGTAACATCAAATGGTCACCTGCCCAAAAAACAATTCATAGAACTTTAAAGAGACTTTAAAAATCAAATGAGAAAGATTAAAGAAAAACTTTTTTTTTTTTTGCTTTTTGGTGAGGCAATTGGGGTTAAGTGACTTGCCCAGGGTCACACAGCTAGTGTCAAGTGTCTGAGGTCACATTTGAACTCAGGTCCTCTTGACTTCAGGGCCAGTGTTCTATCCACTACAACACCTGGGCACCCCAAAAATTTTTTAAAAGATAAATACTATCCAAAAAAAACAGATCCAAGATTTTAAGGAAGAAAATGACTCCTTCAAAATTAGAATTGAGTGAGAGGAAGCCAGTTATAAGAGACCAAGAAATAATAAATCAAAATATAAAGAATGAAAAAAATTGAAAAGAATGTGAAACATCTCATAAGAAAAACAACTGATCTGGAGAACAGATCAAGAAGAGAAAACATAAGAATAATCTGACTACTTGAAAGCTACAATCGAAAGAAGAGTCTTGATACAATAATGCAAGAAATAATTCAAGAAAATTGTCCTGAAGTGTTAGAACAAGAGGGGAAAGTAGAAATAAAAAAAATACATACTGATCACCACCCACTACAGGAATATCATAGCTAAATTCTAAAACCCCCAGCTCAAGGAGAAAATATTATGAGAAACAAGAAAAAAAATTCAAATATGGCAGAGCCACAATTAGAATCACACAAGACCTAGCATCAGCTACCCTAAAAGACCACAGGTCTTGGAACACTATATATCAAAGAGCAAAAGAACTAAAGTTATAGCCAAAAATATCATACCCAGCAAAGTTAAGCATAATCCTGAACGAAAAAAAAAATGGACATTTAATGAATTGCCAGACTTTCAGGATTTTATTGCAAAAAGACCTGAACTTAATGGAAAATCTGATATACAAGACCCAAGAGAAATATAAGGTAAACAACAAAGACTAACCACAAGAGACTCAATAAGAACAGATTGTTTACTTTCTATACAAGGAAATATAAACTGTATGTCTGAGATTGTAATTAGTAATTGGGCAGTTTGAAAGAGAGATTGAGGTAGAGCCGAGTATGACATGATTCTAAAAAGTAATACCATCTAGGAAAAGGTAAAAAGATTAAATATTTTATACAAATAAGGTGTGAGAGGAAGAACTGATACAGAGTAAAGAATCAGATGCGAGAGGAGGGTTGTTAGTTCTGGAACCCTACTCTCATTAGGAATGGATTAAAGAGGGAACAACAGATATAAAATTCAGAAAGAAAGAAGGCAAAGGGGATGAGGGGGAGAAGATAAGGGAGGGATTTTTAGAGGGAACCCTACTCACATCAGATCTGGGTTAAAGAGACAACAATATATACCTTTAGAAGGGTATAAAAGTCTTCTAAATTTATGAAGAAATAAGAGAGTGAGGGAACAGGATGAAGGGTGTCTAGATTAATGGGAATGAGATAAAGAGAGAAAAATATATATTTGGAAGAATATAAAAGTCTTCAAAACTCAGATAGAAACAAGAGGGTAAGAGGAAAGGGTCGGGGGAAAGGATAAGGGAGGGATCTTTGGAGGGGGATAGGTTAAATAACAGGAGGGCAAGGTAGTGAGTAGAAGTAAGGTAAAGGAGTCAGGAGGGATAGGAAATAAGAGATACACACAAATACAAAATAAAGATCAGGAGTAGAATTTATTGGGAAAAAAAGCAAGGGTAGTAATCATGATCTCAGATAAAGTTAAAGTTAAAATACATTTAATCAAAAGAAAAAAATAGGAATACTATAATGTCAGCCATATTAATATTGTTTTAGACTATTTAAAATAACTAGACACTGTAATGTTGGAATATTGCTGTGGTATAAGAAATCATGAGTTGGTAGACTTAAAAAATATGGAAAGACTTGGACTTATCAAGGAAGCTGTTATCCACCCTCAGAGAAACAGAGAACAAACAAGTATAGTACAGAGTTACATAGATGCATATGAATGTATATGTTATACATAAGTATGATTACCGATATCTAAGTATATATATGTGTGTATGGATGTGTATGTATGTATATATGTTTGTGTGCATAGGTCTGTGAGTATATGTGTATATATGTATATGTATAAATAAATACAAATATATAAATATAAAAATATATCCATGCTTAATTGTAGCCTTCTGAGGGGGGAGGGAGAAAAAGAACAAAGTAAAAAGTGCATAGGAGAGAACAAAAGAAAACTTACAAGGAAACAAAGATGGACATCTCTCAACACAATGCATAGTATTTATTACATAGGCTTTCTTGAAATGGAAATTTATTGCTATATATTTTGAATTCTTTCACGTTCTGCTGTGCACATGGCAATGCTTTTTTTTATATTGTATTTAAGTTTATCATTTGTTTCTTTTTCTTTTCTTATTGTGTATTTAAGTTTAAAATAAGTTAATAAAAAAATATTTGCCATATGGGATTTCTCTCTGGGAGGGGACAGGGAGAGGGATACTGTAAAGAAAAAACAAAAGAAATCAATAAAAATGTATTTTAAAAGAAAATACAGCATAATTTCTATAATGTGATGCATCATTTCTTCCTTTCCCACTTTGAGACCAACTCATTGTCTCTCTGCAGTGTCTATCCACAATATAAGTACTGATAGACAAACTCAAAGGTCTATTCTTCCAATTGCAAGTTACCATAGCCTAAGCAATAGGAATTCTTTATCCACTTAGTGTTTTTTTTTAAGGCAATTGGGGTTAAATGACTTGCCCAGGGTCACACAGCTAGTAAGGGTCAAGCGTCTGGTCTGAGACTGGTTTTGAACTCAGGTCCTCCACTCAATTTGTCTTGTGTGAACTGATCTCTTCTGTGCCTATGCAGATATCATTAAGGTGATCTATTCTTATCATTCAACAAATTTGGCCTCTAACACCTCAGTATTTGATGTGCTATATGAGAAAGTGAAAATGACATTTCAGAACTATATGAGAAAGTGGAAATGACATTTCAGAAGTTAATACTGGTAAGAGTTGCTAGACTGTACCCGGTACACACAGACATTCACAATGGAGGAGACACAATTTTGAAAGCATTAAGAAATTGATTTTTAAGACCTTTCTAAGGTGGGTGGCAAAGAGATACTTTATGATTTGAAATATATATATATATACATATATATATTTTACATATACATAATCCAAAAAATATAAACATGGGAACATAAGCAACTCCTATCACATATCACTTTCTCAGCTCTATAAAACCTTTATGAGAATGATCTAAGCACATGCTGATGATATCCTTGAGGAAAATAAGAGAACATGAAATCTAATAGTGATAAATATGGAATTCTACACCTGGATTTTAAAAATACACTGTATAAGATGGGGAGATATAGTTGGCTAATAGCAACTGACATGTAGCACTCTAACATTTACATAGTACTTTAATGCATAATCTTAATTTGAGCCTCATACTAACCTTATTATGATAGTTACTGTGGGTGTTATTATCCCCATTTTGTAGATAAGGAAACTTAGACCTAGAGGCTTACTCACTGCTTTTGTCAGAGGAAGGTTTTAAACTCATGTCTTCCTAATTCCAAGTCAAGCACTCTGTCCACTATGACACATTACTTGTAGCTCATGTGAAAAAATATATGGGGGGGGGTTTAGTAGAAAGAAAACTCAATCTGAGTTTATAGTATTATTACATAGTATCAGTACATATAGTATCAGGCTATATTAATACAAAAATATAGTGTTGAAAACAAGGAATGAGATAATATTGTTATACTCTTCCTTGGTCAGACTACATCTGGAATATTGTCTTCAGTTCTAGGCCCCTCATTTTAAGAAGGGCACTGCTAAGTCCAGAGAAGTATCAAGAGAAAGGTGACAAGAATGGAGAGGAGACTGGAAATCAGGCCATATCAAAAGAAGAAACTGAAGATTTTTAGACTTGGCAGTGGGAAAATGTGTTAAAATTGTATCTTGTTCTGGTCCCCCAGACCACCTTCTAGTTAATATAGTAAATAAGTTTATAAGTAGCTAGTGTAAAGTAACTATAGTAGGAAGTTAGATTGCAAAGGGGAATCTATAAGTCACTTACAGACTGTCCCACAGATCAAAGGAACATAACAGTTACTTGCTAGACTGTATCACAAATTAACTAAAAATCATATCCTTGAGACTATGTGCTAAATCAAGGGAATCCAGCTAGGCCTTGCTGTAAGATCCTTTTGATCCATAAGCAGAACATCAAATGCTGTTAACTTTGAGATGATGTGAATATGGTAATGAACTAATCCTAAAGTGCTGTTGATAACTTTGAGATGATGTGGCTATGTTAATGAATTAACCTAACCCCAAGGTGGCACAGAGAAGAGTTAGTCTGTCCCCCACCAAAACTTTATAAAAATGAGACCCTAAACTCCTGGTTTTCTCTGGAAAGTACCCAAAGAACTGGGATCAGGAGACATCATCACTATCTTCAAGTACACAAAGAATGGTTAGGTAGAACAGGATTTAGACATTTTACTTAGCCTCTAAGAATTATGACCAATAGATAAATATTACAGAGAAGTGGATTTTAGCTCAATAATGTTTAAAGCTATCCAAAAATGGAATAGGTTGCCTTGGTTGCAGTGAGTTCTCCTTAACTATATGTCTTAACAGGATAATTGCTTGTGTGCTTCGGGTCAGGGTTAACTTTCTGAGGTCTCACCTAACTCTAAGATTCTATGATTTTTTTTCATCCTTCCACAACAGAATAAAATCTTTAAAAATTTAACAAATACCTAGAGTGTTTAGCGTCTTGTGCAAGTCCCTACTTATACAAAGAAGTATAAGAAATGGTCCTCATTTTCTTTTTTTTTTGGTGAGGCAATTAGGGTTAAGTGACTTGCTCACAGCACATTGCTAGTGAGTGCTATGTGTCCGAGGCCACATTTGAAGTCAGATCCTCTTGTCTCCAGGGCCAGTGGTCTATCCACTGTGCCACCTAGCTGCCCCATTGGTCCTCATTTTCAATCAGCTTATAGTCTAGTCAGATAGACGGGACATGAAAAGTCCCCCTTGTCCTTTCTGCAGCTTTTAATGTTGTTGACCACCACCTCCTACTGGATACTTTGATTTCCCTTGGATTCTAAGATAACATACTCTCTTAATTCTTCCTCTGCCTTCAGTTTCTCCCCAATTAATAACTTTTGTTTATAACTTTTGTTCATGGACTGCAAAAAGGCATAAATAAGAGTTATTATTTAGGGGGAAAAAGGGGACAAAAAATGAACAACCAAAATATTATCTCTGATGTTACCTTCAGAATGGCAAGAGAAAGTAAGGAAGGCCTCTAGCAACCTTATGGTGGTACAACCTTATGGCGAACTTTGGAGAGAACTTGGCCAACAGTTTCATAGGATGGATATGCATGAATGGGGTGCAATCTGCATTACTGTAGGACACTCTACAAAGTGATGACAGATATACTGGAGTATTTGAATATTGTGTATTTATGCCTTTTAAAAATATTTGAATCATTTCCCAGCATCCTCCCTCCCCAATTTAGCCCCCTTATAACAAAGAAAGATTCAAGCAAAACCCAAGTGACAAATCCACTGTGTCCAACAGGATCTCACAGACTGGCATTATTCCACACCCACCATCTCCTAGGTCCTCTTTCTTCTCAATTCTTTAATTCCTCCCCATGGTGATCAACCA
Organism: Vombatus ursinus; assembly: GCF_900497805.2. Classification (NCBI taxonomy): domain Eukaryota; kingdom Metazoa; phylum Chordata; class Mammalia; order Diprotodontia; family Vombatidae; genus Vombatus; species Vombatus ursinus. The sequence goes on from NW_020954553.1 coordinate 4,367,706, forward strand.
GCAACTTCTGATTCATGAAACCATGAATTAGTTTAAACATTTATCAAGTACCTAATATGCATTATGAATTCCCTAGGAAAGATAAAAATATAAATAAGACATGGTTCCCACCCTCAAGGAATCAACAATCCAATAAGAGTGATTAGACATGTTTACAGATAAAGATGTACATACGTAGGATACATAAATGGTAGAGCGGAAAAAAGACTGGACTTAGAATCCAAAAACCCAGGGTTAGGTCTGGCCTCTGCTATTTACTAGCTGTATGACCTTAGGCAAGTCATTTCCTTCAGATATATGACTCAGTTTCTTCATCTTTAAAATGAGGGGGTTAGACTAGATTACTATTAGGGTTCTTTCCATTTCTAATATTCTTTGATTCTGTGCTCCCAGTACCAAACGTCCTCGGAAAATTAGGAATTGATTATGGAGGGCACTGAATGCCAGACTAAGGAGCATAGACTTTTTTACGTAGACAATGGGGAAACACTGAAGATTATCCAACAGAGAAGTGAAATAACAGGATACAGTCTGTGCAGGGTGACACAAGAATGGGAAGCCAGGCACATTGGGGTCTATTCTGCTCAGTTTCCCAAGCCACTATGTGTATAAGTTCTCATCCTTCTATATCCCTTCCAATAAAGACTCTCTTCCTCAGAGAGATACTTTAAATGGCAACAGGCTTACATGGTGATCTTATTAACGGTCTCTGCTGCCCAAAAGGCCTAGGACCAGTGGCTGGAGAAATGCTGATAAGGCTCCTCCCTCTCCACTCTCGCCACCCCACCCCAGGTGCCACAAAGTCTAGGAAATACTAGGCTTCTGTCTCTAGGGTCAGGGAAATCCATTTGCTGTGGATTGCAGCTGTGACTGATATTCTGGTACAGCAGAGAAAAAGGCACTGAAACAGAGCCCTGAGAACTCTGCCTGAAGCCTCTTGGGGGCATTTATGAGGGACTCAGGCAGGGGTCGACAGGAAATGAGAGGTCTGGTCAGCTCCACAAAAGGTGGCGTGACAACTGCTACAACAGATGCTGAAGTCGCCAGGTCAGGACAAGGTGAGTGGGCTCCTTTTCTGCTGCTCTGGGTGCCAGCCAACACCTAGGCAAGGAAAACAGGAGCAACAAAGAGCTCAGGAAGAGGGGCCAGGGTTAAAGTACTGGTTTGCACCAGTCTAGTTACATAATCTTCCCGGAAAAACCCAGGACCCAGGTCGGTAGGGCTAATTCTGACAGCCAACTGTGTAACTATGGCCTGGGGGGTGGGAGTGAGAGAGGAAGATGGAAAATGGTCAGGCAGCAACTCCTGTGTAAAACACCTGGAGGTCTGAGTGGACCACAAGTTCAATAGGACAAGGCAGCCCCAAAAAGCACATACAATTTGGTAAAAGCTGAAACATGGCAAGAGCGTAGCCCAGGAGGAACAGTTCTGCTGGCTATACAGCCTTGGCCAGAAAACATCTGGAGCCTCCCTTCACTTCTGAGTGCACCCTTGTAGGATGGGTGTTTATCTGAAGCTGGTGACCAGGATGGTGCTGGGTATCCTACAGAGAGGGAGCTTGAAAAGAGAGCACATGTGGAGGGGGGCGTGCAAGGGGACAGCATAGTTAGCTTGAAGAGAAGCCTTAGTAGGATACAGAGCAATCTTCAGGTATTTGAAAGGCTGTCAACTGAAAGAGGTATTAGTGTTGTTTTCCTTGGCCCCAGCATGCATCTGTTAATAAATGTTCCTTGAATGTCGGTGGAGGAATGAAAAACAATGAGTGTAAGCTACAGAGAGAAAGATTTCTGCTTCATATAAGGATAAATTTCCTAACAATCAGAGCTATCAAAAGTTGTAATGGATTGCCTCAATTCAATTCAATCCAACAGTCATTAACTGTCTCTCAAGTGCCGGGTATGGTCCTTGGTTTGTGGCAGTCCCTGCCTGCCAGGAGCCTCCATTCTAGGAGAGAATACAAAATAGATACAAAAGTAATACAGTGTAATGTGGGGGAGGGAGGGGAAGGAGAGACATTAACAACAGAAGGAATCAAGAAAGGCCTCCCGCCTGGAGGAGGTAGCACCTGAGATCCCTGAAATTTCACAAGTACAATATGGATGATACCCTGGGGATTATTCTAAAGGAGATATCCTTCTGGGGACAGGTTGGACTAGACAACTTTCATTATCACTTCCAATGCAGGAAATTTTTATGAAGAATGCCATAGTCTTTCTAGAGGGCAACACACTCCATCTCTTAGAACTGAATTGGGCTTGAATTTTGCTCAGAATGATCTGTCTCTGCCACTGAGCGGTTCCAAACACCACAGCTGAATCACATTAATGGTGATAGAGCACAGCTGGTCCCCATTGCACTGACTTCTCTTTCTTTTCTTCTCTTTTTCCATTCTCCTCTGCCCATGACTTATGCCAATTGCCCCCACAAGTAATCTTTAATAAAAGCCCATATTTTCACAGCCCCTTCAAGCTTACCAAATGGGGTGAAATAGGTAGTATAGGTTTTGTAAATATTAAGGAGGGAAAGTGACTTGTGCTCAGGGCCATCCAATACATAGTTAAGTCTTCACTTCCTCTGGGTTCCCAGACTCTCAGCCCAGCAGGCTTTGCACTCCTTTGCTCCCCTCTACCCTTAGCTCCTCAGGTGGCATCAAGGTCTAAGAAAGTTGCTGGACACTCTGCCAAGTGATCATTTACAGTCAAGAATCTCAGAAGTGGAAGAACCAAAGATGTTTAGTCAAACCCTGTATCTGAACAGGAATTCTCTTTACTACTTTATAAAAACTCACCTTTCTAAAACACTTTAGGCTTTACAAAGCACTTTTCTCATAAACAAGCCTAAAAGAGGAAAGGGAACTGGTTTAAGAGTTTAGAAGACTTGGGTTCAAATCTCATTTCTGCTACCAACTAGCTTTGTGACTAGAAGTTCTTTTTACCTTTTATGGGCTTCTACATTTTATCAGCTGGAGAGACTGGAGAAGATTTCTAAGCTCCCATTTAAACCTTATGATCTCAATTATTATTTGCTCTTTTTTTTATAGATGAGGCAATTGAGGCTCTGAGAAGTCTGGTTACTTGTGCAGGATCACACTGCTGGTGCTTGTCCAAATCAGGGTCTGACTCCAGGTCTTCAATGTGCCTCCTTTTTTTTTTTTATTACCCCTGGTTAAGTCACTTGACACTACTTTCCCTCAACCTTCCCCCGAACCCCCAAACACTTTGTAATTTACAGATGACTACAGCAGGGACAACAGCAACCGCTGCTGTAAAGGAGTGGGGAAAAACCTAATTCTATAAGAAAGCACCAAAGGGATAGGTTCCAAGCAAAAATAAATAAATAAATAAATAAATAAAGCCATATCCCCACATCTTTTCTCCTTCAGGCTAAACACCTTCGGCTTCCTCCACAGATTCTTATGCCTTGAGGAGGAGTTGGGTTGGGCTCCTGGCTGCCTGTTCCCATCTGAATTTGCTCCCCTCAGCTCTTCTTTCTAAAGCTTTCCTCTTTTTGTGTTTCTTCTTAGGTTTCCTCTTAACCCTTCAATAAACTCCACTGGCTCCCTACTGCCCCTTAGGATAAAATGTAAAATCCTCTGTTTAGCTTTTAAAAGCCTTCCCAATCTGGCTCCAGCCTATCCTTTTAAATTCATTATATATTAGTCCCTTTCCCAAACCCCATGGTTCAGAAACTTGTTGTTTCTCACGTGACAGTCTATTTCCATTTCCATCTCCATGCCCTTGAACTGGTTATCTGTGATGCCTAGCTAGGGCAGCTAAATAGCTCAGTTGATAAAGCACTGGGCCTTCATGAGTTCACATCTGGCCTCAGACACCTACAAGCTGTGTGACCCTGGGCAAATCACTTAACCCTGTTTGTCTCAGTTTCCTCATCTGTAAAATGAGCTGGAGGAAGAAATGACAAACCACTTCAGTATCTTTGCCAAGATAACCCCAAAAATGGAGTCAGGAAGAGTTGGAGACTACTGAACAACAGATGCCTGGATATTCTCCCTCACCTTTGACTCTTACAATCCCTTGGTTCCTTCAACTCTGTTTAAGCAACCTCTGCATAAAGTCTTTCCTCCATCCCCTAACTGCCAGTTCACATTCTCACAAAAATTTCCAATTGCCACACAACACCTTGTGTTTATTTTGTAGGCAGAGGCCTAAGAATGACCTGTCAGGGATGTCTTAGAAGAGATTAATGTTTTGGGTAGGGACTGGAATAGATGACCTTTGAGGTTTGGGGAGCCTATGAAATTTTAAATCTGATTTCTCTTTTCCCTATGCCTCCCACTACCCTACTATACCAGATTTCAGAGATCCCGTGAGATCCCCAAACTCTTTCCTAGCTATTTCTCTTAGTCACATTCATAGAGATTGTTTGACATGGTAAGTTCCTTGGGGACGGACACTCTTCAGGTTCTGTTTTTGTATCCTAGATGTAGCTGGGCGCACAGCAGACACTTCTAATAAATCCATGGCAAGTTGACTGGCATGGACTTCCATGTTCTGTGTGTGTTCTGTGCCTTCTATTCCCAATGTTACGTTCCCTGGAATGACCTTTATGAGTCTTACTACCCAGTGGAAATGGGCAAAAGAGAAAGCTGCTGTGGTTCTCGATTATGAGCTAGAGCAGCTGCTTGGGTCACACAACAAGGCAATACTGAAGAAACCTTAGAATGTGGGCACTAGGCACTTCTGTATGAAGAGATGGGAAAATGAAGGATGAAGACAAAAGCTTTCCAAGGTCCTGGGGAAAGTCAGCACTAGAGTCAAAGGTGACAAAGGATTTCCACTTGAGGTGAGGTGGCAGGGATGCCTATGGGAGGAGTCCAGGAACGTCAGAAAGTGTGAAGCCAAGGGACAAAGAGATCAAAGATCTGAGGTTTGGAGCTGCATGGAACCTTGGAGATCATCTAGTCTAATTCCCACATGTTACAGATGAAGGAGGTTGTGGCTTGGCCAAAGTTAGACAAACGATATATGTCAGATCCAGAAATCAAGCCCAGGTTCTCTGACTCCAAATACACTCTTCTCACCACACCACCTTGTCCATGATAGGCAGAGTAGGGGGCTGGAGGAAGAGCCTGCCATAGCCAGTATGCCAAGTGCTCACTCAGTACCTTGAACTATCTACACTGGAAATATCCCAAAGCTGAAGCAGCAGCTGGACCTGTATATCTTGGGGGGGGAGAGGAATGAAGAGGTTTATCCTCTGCACCTCCTGGCTCCACTAAACATACCTTGTCTTTTTCTCTTGCCATGCTGAATGTTCCCCACCCTGCAAAAAGCCTAGGCTTAACACCGACTCTATCTGAGTCAGGTTAAATAGACTCTTACAAGCCTGCATATGGGGATTTCAAGTAGGGATCTTTGGTGGGGATGGGGGTGGAGGGAAACTGAGCAGGAAGAATAGCCAGACAGTGCAGAGAGGGACCCCAGAGGGACTTCAGGCAGCTAGATTCACGAGAAATCATCAATCTGGTAGACAGTGAATGGCAAAAGGCAATTAGGCTGCCCAGGGTTGCAGTGGCCTAGTGAGATATGTGGTATGGCAAAGGAAGACCTGGCGTGAAGGCCTGTTGGAAGACTGCAAAGGCAGGAAGCTGGAAGATGGAACAGATATTTTAAGTCCAGCACGAGGGAGGTAGGTAAGTCAACAGACAAAACAATTTATAGGACAAACATTTGGGTATGGAATGGCTATCTGTATGCTGTGAGTATACATGCTTTTAAGGCATGGAAATACGAACGAAAAGAGAGATGTTACATACATATACATGTGCACATGCACGCAAGTGAGCACACACACACACACATGCAGAGGCCAAGGCTGTCCTGGTACTCTTGCCTCTCCATCTATCTGTCAAGTCTAACAGGGCAGAAAGCTGACCTGTTCTGGCATGACTGAATGACACTAGAACCAAATGCCTCAAGATGGGGCAAGTTTCTACAGAAAGACGACTAGAAAAATGACATGGCTTCAAACTTCAGCTGTGGTCTTTTCTTCCTTCTCAATTCAAGTGCGCTCTCTCTCTCTCTCTCTCTCTCTCTCTCTCTCTCTCTCTCTCTCTCTCCCTCTCCACCCCCCTCCCCCACATCTTCATTCTCACACACACACATCCACTCATGGATACATTCTCCCATTTTCTCTCAGACAGACTCATATACTAACAGTCTCTCCTGTGTGCACATGCCTGTGCGTGCGCGTGCGCACATAGTCACATTCTCCCAGACACAGGCACTTTTCCACACTGCCTGTCTTCAGAGTGGTTCCTGTACATTAAGCACTACTTCCTCCAGCACCCCCCACCCCCACCCCCAACTACCCTTGCCCCTAAGATCACTCCAAAGGTCAACACTGCCCAGTTTTAGTCCCTGCTGCTGCTTCTTGTGACTGGGTGCACCCCTGCTAGGTCTGGCTTCTTAAAAGGAAAAAGACACCAATGTTGGCCCGACAGAGGAAAGATCCCAGCCCCAAATAGATTGTCCTACCGTGGGATGCAGGTTTGTGGCTGCAGCCTCCTGGCCTGTGAGACCATCCCATTTATCTCTCTTTGTTCCACTCCCTCTCTCGCCTCCTGCACAAGGCTGCAATCACACATACTCTGGGTCGGGGGGAAAAAAAAAAGGACAGCCTAATTTCTTGATGATTATGTTGTTACCTAGCAACGGCCTATCAGGGGCTAGGCTTTTTGCCTGCAGTATTTCATGCAAATAGTTTGGAGAAATTGCAGGGTAACCCAGGCTGCTCAGGCTGCTCTTCTCAAGGGACACATTACTGAATAAAACAAATCCAAAAGGAGACTACCCAAACCATGCACATGCTTTGCATAGCAGGCTGTCTGAGTGCTCTCACTGCCTCCTGCCCTCTCTGTGGAGATCGGGGGAAGCAGCTAAGTCTTCCCTGATGGTTGGGGCACTCAAGAAAGCTCAAAAGTTCACAGGAGCTTTTCTCCCTTTACTCTGGTTGTCCATGCAGACAAATCTGGGCTATAGCAACCTTTGCTCTACTGGAAAATGAAAAGCCTACTTTTCCAGAAAAGCACCAAAAGTCACTCTCCCAGAAGTAAGTCAATAGAGAATACCATAAGAGATCATTCTCAATTACCTTTCCTTCTTCCTTCCCACCTACCTCTTCCTCAGGGCTCCCAGCTGGTCGGGATCTACCTTCTGTTTAACCAGCTCTAAAGGTATCTCTGCCTCTGCTACTAGACCCCTGGCAGTAAAACCCTGGTTTTACAACTGTACTTGGCCTGGTGCCTCTCTGAAAAGGCCTACCTAAAGACAATGGCTAAGACTTGGCAGAGCTGATGAAAGATGGAAACCGTAGATGTAGGGAAGGCTGTGGGAAGGCAGGCACACTAACATGCTGTTGGCAGAGCTGTGAACTGATCTAACCTTTCTGGAAAACAATCTGGAAGTATTCAGGGGAAAAGTTACCAAAACATTCAAGCCCTTTGAGCCAGAGAGCTCATTGCTGAGGATATGCCTCAATAGAAGTTAAAGACAGAAAGTTCAAAATATACTAAAATTTTAAAACAGCACTCTTTGTGGCATCAAAGAATTGGAAATAAAGTAAATGTTCAGATGTGACCTGGAATAAGTCACTTAACCTTCAGTTAAGTTTAGTTCATTAACTGTAAGATAAGAAGGCATCTCAGGTCCTTTCTAACTCTAAATCTATCATCCTGAGATCCTATTATTGGGGAATGGCTAAACAAACAGTGGTAAATGAAGACAACTGAATACTATTGCACTTAAAGAAATGGCAAATATACAAAACTCAGAAAAACACAGGAAGGCTTGTGTGAACTGATACAGAGTAAAGCAAACAGAACCCGGAGAACAATATACATAATTACTACAATGATACAAATGTAAAACGATATAAAAGTAAGCTGACCCTTCTATAATTATAATGACCAATCCTGAAGCCAGAGAAGAGGAAATGGGCCTTCCTCTTTTCCCTGGAGAGGTGGGGGACTATGGAATGATGCTTACCCTGTCAAATGCAGTCAATTAATCAGGTGGTTATATTTAACTATTTTTTCCCTTTGTGAAGCCTGGAAGAGGGCAGGTGAGGAGGGTGAGTGTGGGGGCAAGAGGTATATCTGGAAATGGCTGTGATGTAAAAAGAAGAGGTATAAATTAAACTTTAGAATAAAGACAATGGGTAAGGAAGCTTGAAAGGCAGCTGGGTGGTGAAGTGGATAGAGTGGTAGACCTGGAGTTCAAATTCAGACTGAGATTCTTACTAGCTATGTGAACCAGGGCAAGTCATTTAATCTTTCTCAGTTTCCTCATCTGCAAAATGAGGGAAATAATAGTACTTACGTCTCAGAGTTGTTGTGAGGATCAAATGAGATAATATGTGTAAAGTGCTTAGCACAGTGCCTGGAACATAAATGGTGCTCCATAAATGCTTATCCCTTCCCCCAACCCCTACTCCCCAACCTTGAAAATCTTTACCACTAATCTGGACCAAGAAAGAATAAGGCTCTTCTTTCATCACTTCCCTTGACTACTCAATCCCCCTTTAGTCTGGCCTCTGCCTTCCAACAATCTACTAAAGCTATTTTCTCTAAGGTGACCAATGAAAGCCTACAACTGTTAGGAAGAGGTGAAGAGGTCCAAGGGTCAGAGCAGAGCTGGTGATCCTGGCTCCCACAGGGATGGAGGTCAGCATCCAGATAGGAGAGTTAAAGAAGGGTGTTGGCAAGAAGGTTGGGAAAAAGGGAAGACCCCAGTGGGATTTGGGCTATGTGCAGGCTGGAGTGGACTCCCTGAAGCCTAGTCCACTCTGGCTTCTAACACTAGTGGGATCTGAGCAGGGTTCAGCCTGGGATATGTTTCCCTCTGTAAATATGGGCATTCTCTCAAGGCTCTGTTCTTGCTCTTTTCTTCTCTCTTGGAACTCTCCTTTGTTAAGTCCTTCTATCGACTGATGCCAGTTATCACATCCATAGAGATATATCTTGTCTCTATTTCTGGCTCCAACCTGTATTTCCAGCTGTCTGCTGGACATCTTCACCTGGATATCTTACTAGAGTCTCAAACTCAAAATGTCAAGAACTTAGATGATTTCCCCTGCAAATAAATGCCCCTTCTGCTAACTTTCCTCTTGCCTTTGATGCTCTTACCATTCTTTCTCCCAGTCACCAAGGCTTAAAGATTTACAATCATTCTTGATTCTTTACTCTCCCTTATCCATCCCCCCACATTCAGTCAGTTGCCAAGTGCTATTCATTCTATATCTCTACTATCCTTTGCATCTGTCCCCTCTTTTCTATTCCCATGGTCACCACCCTAATCCAAGCCTCCATCACATCTCAGAAACTCCAAGGGGTTCTCTTTTGCCAATAAGAACTATGAGTCTGCCAGTTAAACCAAGCCTCTTGATCTCCCTAAGTGTCATTATGCTGTCTCCCACATCCGTACATGTGTCCAGTCTGTCCCCATCCCAGGAATTCTCAACTCAAACCACTGAAATACTTCTCTTTCTTCAAGACCTCAGGTGCTGCCTCCTCCATGAAGCCTTCCTGGCCCTTCTGAGCCAAAAGGATTTTTTTTCTCCTCAGACTTGCTCAGGGCACTTTGGATCTTTCCTTTGCCCTTACAATAATCTGCCTTGTATGACATTATTCATATTCATGTCCTATTTCCAGAGTATGTAGTAAAACTCTGGAAGGGCAGAGACCTTGTCCTTTTCCATGTGATACAAATCATCATCATCTGGCACAGTACCTTGCATACAGCAGGTGTTAATAAATGTATACTGAACTCAATCTCACTCAAAGAGGCAGCACGGCCTGATGGTGACAGTATTAGACGTGGGTTCAGGATTACCTAAATCCAAATTCTGCCTATGCTACTTACTCATTTTGGGACCTGAACAAGTCATTTAACTACTCTGCCACTCTGCTCTTGTTTATTGGGATCCAAGTCAGAGCATGGGAATGGGTCCACACAACGCTTCACCACTACCAGAAGAATTACTCAAAATACTTGTTCAATATTCAATATAAGAGATCTGTGGCCTGAACAACTGGGAAGCTTCCTCCAATGAAGCAGAGAGCAGGCATATGCACCATGCCCCTCTTACCAGTTCCTCACCAGAGGTCCACCCAATCTGCTGTGGGGCTTCCTCACTTTCTCTTGAAACTGAGAGGTCACCAGTGGAACATACATGCCATCTAGCAGTTATCCTTCATTCTTAATACATGACCAGCTCACCTTCTGTTTCAGTAATTAAGTTTATGTTTTTCTTGACTCCATTCTTCTTCATAGTTCCTTATTTGTGGTATTTTGTTGCAGTTTTCTGACAGTTGTTAGAGGCTGCTGGTGACATACTAGTGCTGGGCCTGGAGTCAGGAAGACTCGAGTTCAAATCCAGCCCCAGACACTTTGTAGCTATAGGCAAGTCACTTAACTTCTATTTGCCTCAGTTTACTTGACTGTGGGAAATAATATTCTCAAAAGGGGGGTAATAACAGCACCCATCTCATAGTGTTGTTGTGAAGATCAAATGAGATAATATTTGAAAAGTGCTTAGCACAGTGCCTGGCACATAGTAGGTACAGTATAAATGCTTATCCCCTACTGTTTTCCTGTTTAATACCATGAACTAATACCACCATTTCTGTGCTTCTCTTCCCCACCCCCAAAGAGTAGATGTTCATGTTCTAGCAGTTGTAATTAGGGGATGACCAGGTGGCCTCATTTTGCTTAAATCACATTACAGCATCAGCTAAAAGAGTTACCAATCTGTCCTCTCCCAAGAAAACAGAGTTGGAGAATCTTACTCACCTCAGGTGGCTGGGTGACAAAATCTCACTTGGACTCTAAAGGAATGGTCTTGGGTGCCAGATAACTCCAGGGTCTTCACATCAGTACAAATGAACCAACCAAGGTTCAGGTGCCAAAGCAACTGGAGCCACTCTTCAAAGGAGGCAAGAAGACAAGAAGTGCAATCTTGGGCTGGAGCAGGTTTTCCCATCCAAAAGGGACATTTTTTTTCACCCAAAGCCTACAAAATAAAGGTCCAATCTGATTAATCTAGGTTGAATGGTGAGGAACTGGTGATTAATGTTTGAGGGATAAGAGCCAAACAAGAAGTTGCAGTCTGTTTTATAGTGGAACTGAGTTCCATTATGAATGGTATGCGAACCATAAGATCAAAGCCATGGTTGGCCTAGACTTCCCAGAACTAGGCTAAATGCTGTGGCTGACTTCAATCTCCACTTGTATCCCAAGCTAACCGGGACCTCAGTCTCCTAATCTGTCAAGTTAGTGACCTCTTAAGTCCCATCGAGCTCTAAATCTATGCTCCTATGACCTTATAATCACCTCCCACTCATGTCACTGTCTTCCATTTGGCTCTTATTTATCCTCCAGTATCAATGAGCTTTACTTCTTCTCAAAAAGATCCAATCCAACAAATATTTATTAAGTGTCTACTATATGCAAGCATGGGTTACTAGGTGTTACAGTGGATGAAGCTCCAAGCCTGGAGTGACTTGCATATGTTATTGTTGTTGTTCAGTCGTGTCTGTTCCTGACCTCATTTTGGGGTTTTCTTGGCAGAGATAATGGAGTAGTTTGCCATTTCCATCTCCAGCTCATTTCACAGATGAGGAACTGAGGCAGACAGGGTTGAGTGACTTGACCAGGGTCACACAGCTATAAAGTGTCTAAGGCTGGATTTGAATTAATGAAGATGAGTCTTCCTGATTCTAAGCCCAGTGCTCTATCTATTGTGTCACCCAGCGGCCCTATAAAGGCAAAATGAAAAACAGTTCCTGTCCTCAAAAAGTTTACATTATGCTGAGGGGATACATGTAAGCAGATAAATATACTTGCGATAATTTGAAGAGGAAGGAGAGAGAGCACTAACAACTAGGGAAATTAGGAAAAACTATCTGCAGGTGGTGGTACATGAGGAGACACTTTCAGATTCTGCAGCTGCCCTTAGTCCATTTCCCCACACAAGCCCATGATCACCCAGTAGTGATGTTGCAATTGGATAACAAGACCAGGCATTTAGAGAGAAGAAAGCTAGATGTGATTCCTTAAGTGCCTCAAATGGTGCTTGGAATCAATGGAGTATGGAATGGAAGAAAGGGGAAAGGCAAGGAGAAATGTTACAGCCATTTGCAGTCTGGAGATTTTCTAGTCCCCAAGCAGCCCCATTTATTCTGCATAATTGCTTCATTTCCACTGGCAAGGCATCTCAAAATGAATTTCATTACTGGTGCCTGGGATATCATATTGATTACCTGGCTTCATTGATTCCTATCTGGCTAATTAGCATATAAATTAGCCATTTGGGGAAAGCATTAGGCAAAATTGAATTTTCTTTTTAATCCTCTTTCAGAAGGTAAATGAAAATAGATGTGACCTATTAGGACCAGTGCCCTTCCTATACCTCAATCCAGCCACTCTCTTTAACTGGGCAACCCTCTGTATGAGGAGGAGCTCAGGTTCATAAAGGAATTCTTATATGCATAACTGGAGCCCTCTCAGAGGGTTATCAAGAGAATCTAGAGGGCAGGGAAGAAAGTCTCTAGGCTGAGGGAGTTTTTCCTCTAGAGAAGTTCCCGTGAGCACCAAAGGCACTTAGCTGTCAGGCATCCTGACAGTGATCTCGATAAGCTGCTCACTTCAAAGGCGGGAGCCCTTCTGTTGATCACTTTTACATCAGACAGCAGGAGAGACCAAGCAAGGGTTTCCAGAAACCTGGGGCTGTGCTTTCTCTGGAGAGAAAAGTCAGCTTTGAACTCTCCCCCTCTATCTGGGTCTCCATTTCCCAGGTTGCTGGTCTCTGAAACAGGCTTATTAAGCAAACCATCTGCTGGGGGCCTCTAGGTTTTTTGCTTCATTCTTGTAGGCAGTGCTTAGTAACAGATAACCCTCAATTAGAATAATAGAATCATATCATTCCAGAATGGTAAAGACCTTAAAAGACTATCTGGCACAATTCTATCACAGTACATATGAGGAAACTGAGGCTCAGGAAGATTAAGGAACTTGCCCATGGTCACAGAGCTGTTAAGTGCCAAAAGCAGGATTGAAACCAGGCCTTCCTAAATCTAAGTCCAACAGGTTCTTAGCACACTACCTCTAGTCAGAACCCGAATCTGAGTGAGCATCAATAAGAGCCATGAGGGTCATCGTTATGATTCCATTATCATCATCACTGTCACTATTTGAAAATGAAAAGCTCTGAGGAGCCACATAATTACAGCTGGACACGTTCCTGGAAGCTCAGAGTCATCAGCAGGATGATGAGCCAAGGATGGCTGGTGGTGGATAGTCCATGAAAAACTCAACTGCCACCTTTTGCCAGCCTGATGCCCACACAAGAAGGCAGCTCTCTGAATGTCCTGCTGGAGAAGCCAGTGCCAGGCTCCCAAGAACTAGGAGGAAGCAGTTCAGCCTCAGAGTGATTGCTCTTGTTTTCTGAATTGTAACCTGACCCAGATGGGAGATTTATGTTCTGGGAAATTCAGCCATGCGACTGCTTTGCATTTCTACAGTGGCCTTCTGCTGCCAGCCAGCCAGTCAGCCAGCCAGACAGTATTAATTGAGCAGCCACCATATGCTGAAGGCTTTTGGAGATAATGAAAAAGAAGATACAGTCCTTCCTCCACTCCCACCCTATCCCCACTCCCCTTCAAGAAGCTCAGTGTATCTGGGAAAACACAACTCAAATATTTGGAAAAGATTTCAGAACATTTATGAAAACAAACAAATGAGCACAGGGAAGATAGTAGTGAAAAGCACTCTGAATGTGAGGTCAGGAGAACTAAGTCCAGATCCTGATACCATCACTTACCAGCTATGTTACCTTGGGCAAGTCACTTGATGTCTCCAAGTCTAAGCATCCTCATTTGTAAAATGGAGATATTACTTAGACTATCTACTCTCACAGCTATTTGTTAACTTAAAAGTGCTCTACAAAGTGAGCTACTGTTATCATTAGCCCCTGCGCTGTTTCAAATTTTTATCGGTGGATGAAAGCATAGATGGGATGTTTATTAAATTTATAGATGATATAAAGTTGGAAAAGACAGCTAACTTGTTGGATGACAGAGGTAGGATCCAAAAAAACCTAATTAGGATCTTGAATCTAACAAGAATACGAAAATTAGCAGAAATAAATGTAGAGTCTTACATAGGTTCAACAACATCTAGTAGAGAATAGAGGAGAAATCACTAGACAGCACAAATGAAAAAATACAGGGGTTTGTAGACTGCAGAAAAGTGTATGACATTAAAAAAAGCTGACCTGATCTTAGCTTCATTAAGATATCTATAGCACCTGGATGATGAAGGACTAGTTGCCCTCTGTCCTAGTCAGACTCCATTTAAAAGTTTTTTGTTCAGTTCTGGCTAACACATTTTGAGAAGGTCATTGATATTGTAGTGTGTGTCTGGGGAAAGCCACCAAGATAGAAAGTGAACTCTGCCAACCAAAAATCTGTTGAAGGCTTGGGAAGGACATGATTACTTTCTTAACTGGCAAACGGAAACACAGTTAGACTCATTTTGAGTGTCCTTATGGGGCAGTAGTAGAAAATACGGCAGCTGCAGAAGCACATCTAGACTTCCCAAAAGTAGTTGTCCAAGAGTGAATGGACTGTGTGTCTCCATACCTAGTAAGTTTCCCAACACTGGAAATTTTCAAGTAGACAGGCCTCTACTTGCTATTTTAACTTTACAAGTGAAATTCTTCCAATTCCGTGATTCTCTTAATTAATACGTAGTCATATGCTCCACTTTACACAAAAGTTCTATGCCCGAAAACCTGTAAGTCAAATTTTAATAAAATCACATAACTTAAATGTATATGTAACCCCATCCTTCCTACAGAGAGTTATCTTCCAGTTCTAAATCTATGATTCTCCACATGATTTTCCTTTTCTTCACCTAAGAGAATTTTCATACTATTTGCTCTATTTTGTCTTTCATAGAACCACTGTGGATTTCTGAGAAACAGAACTATTTGATTTGAAAAAGACCACAAGATTAAGACTTAAAGAATTAGAAGGCTATTCAATGATCATGGTTGTACCAATCCAAGTAATCTTATGGTCTAAATATTAAGTTAGAGATTCAGTGTTATACCAATTAAACTACCAGTGAGTTACTTTATGGAACTTGACAAAGTAGCAAAGTCCATTTGGAGGAAGCTCAAGGACAATAATTGAAAAAAGCAGGAATAAAAGGGGAATAGCACTTAAAGATCTCAAACATAAATACATTGGATAGAATGTAAGCTCCTTGAGGGCAGAGACTATTAAATGTTACCACTTTTCCTCTATGGCTTCAGCACTTAGCCTAGTAACTGGCGCATAATAAGCACTTAATAAACACTTGTTGATTGATCAGTTATAAAGCAGTAATCATCAAAATTAGGTGACTTTGGTTAAAAATATTAAAGTATATCAGTGGAACAAACAGTAAGTAAAAATCAGAAATAATCAAACTCCACCTAGTGTTCAACAAAGCCATGAACATAACTGTCTGGGGGAAGTGATCCTTAACAATAAGAACTGGTAGGAAAAATGAGTAGTTTATCCAATTAGTCCAAATCTTACCTCAAGGTCCACAATAAGCTTCAAATAGATACAAATGGTTCTTATTTTTTTTTAATTGAGGAAAATGTGAGGATCTCTCTCCTGCAGCTATAGTGAGGCTTTCTCTAGCATCAAAGGAGGCTTCCAAATCACTCTGGACATTTGCCAAACCATACCACCTGCCCTCTGGTCATCTTCCTATACCTCTTCCACCAGATCGTGGACTCTGATCCTGGGACCTTAGGCTCTGATGGGTCACCTTTCCCCTTCTCTTGCCTGGAATCAGGCTTCCTTATTGCTTCCCAGTCATTTCCAAACCATGCTGGCACACACGGAATCCCTCGACCCATGAGAATGTAAGCTCCTTGAGGGAAGGGACTGTCTTGCTTGTATTTGTATAGTCAGTGATTAGCACAATGCCTGGTACATAGTAAGCACTTAATAAATGCTTTTTTATTCATTCATTTATAATAGGGCATGAGGAATATGGTCAATTGGAGCCCAGTCCTTGAAGTACACACAGTGTTCTCTGCCAACTGTATATGCACGTAGGTAGTGTTCCCGAGCCTACTTCTGGCTGTGTAATGGAAGAGACTAGCCCCCAATTCAGAGCATGTGCTGGTATTCTGTCACTTTTTTTGTGGCAAAGAAAAAGTTTTTTGTTTTTTTTTTTTAAATTAGTTACTGAAAAAGAGAGAAATCTCTCGCTTTCTGGCAGCTTTTGAGTGAAGAGGAAAAAACATTGTGGATGTGCAGGTGGGGAGAAAGGTCGTACCCTGACGGCAGTGGCAGGCACTCCTGTGACTGTCTTATCTCCCCCACCTGGGCCACTGCCCTGTGGCTAAGAATGCAAGGGGCCTGTGGCTCTCTTGTTCCTGTGGCATCTTCTTCCTGCTCTTAGGTGAATGAATATTAGAGATGACATACCAGGCTGCAAACTTCTGAACTTTCAAAGGTTTGAAGACTCACCAAAGGTTCTACAATGTTAGTTCAAAGCAGAGACTGCCACAGCCCCTGCAGCTAAACTAAATGAGGGACCAGTACAATCCAGAGGAGTGACCTATGAGATCCAACCCAGCAGTAAATCAACTCAGCAGCTGAAATGCCATGTCCTACAGGCAGGGGACCAATTCATCTATTTGTTATGCCACACTCAGAAGTGAACTTGGTAGGCTGAATGTTAGTAGGAATCGGTTTAAGTTGGAGCCCACAGTCCTGAGGCTACAAGGTATAAAGGGAAAAGTATGCTCCTGCTAAGGGAAAATATTTTTGTACTCTGGGTTTTGATATATTTTTTCAGTAAATATCTCTTTGTTAAAATTAATTGATATTAACTGATATTGAGGAAAAAACAAATGATCAAATTGATAATAGTGAGTTATTACCTGGTACTGGCAATAGATATTAGAGGGAATATATCAAAATGGGGCCTAATAAGGGATAGAATTAGAAAATCCCTCCCAATCCCTCAGAATTACTCCTAAAACTCTGCAAGACAGATATAGTCTTGCTAGAAAGGACCTAACCTGGCAGTAGACTTAGGGTTGGGAGAGCGAACCTAGCATTTATACTTGTAGCACATTTATGAAACCAACAAAAAAATGAAACTAAAGACTACTTATCTGAGCCAATCTTGAATCTAGAGGAGACTGACAACATGCAAGCCTCTCCTTTTGTTAGAAAAGTAAGGAATCTATGGATCTGGTGTACATCTCAGTGTGTTGGGCAGTGTTAGGAAGTTTTGTTTAGTTGTTTTTTTCTTTTTTGTTACAAGGGAAAGCTTACTGGATAAGGGAGAGAGTAGGTCATATTTAAAGATGATAGTGAAGTAAGCACAAAAGGTACCACTAAAACTATAAAATGGATCATAGCATTTAGAGTTAGAAAGGACCTTAGAATTGTCCAACTCATTTATTTAACAGATGAAGAGGAGACTAAGGCCCAGAAAAGTTAAGTGATTTGCCCAAATTCACAAAAGTTGTAAGTTACAGGGTCAAAATCTGAACCCAGGTCTTCTGACTCCTAATACAGTATTCGTCCTACTTTACCAAACTGCCTTTTTTCTAATAAAAATGTTTAAGATAGACTTGATTAGAAAGAGACTCTAGTCTTGGGAAGACTAGCAAAGGGGCTATCACAACAGTGGTGGCAAAAGACAGGAAGGAGCTAGGTTAGAGTGATGTCTGAGTAATTATGAAAGATGATTATCTGAAAAATGACATAGAAGAAATACTAGCAAAAAACTGGAACAGGAGGCAAAGGAGGGAGTGGGAAGAGCTGAAAATAGCCAAAGAAACATACTAGCACATACCTTTTGTCCTATTTCCTCCCCACTCCAAAGTATTCTGCTCTATACTGCCAGACTAAAACGTTCCTACATGCTGCTTTCATTACTCTTATTCCCACACTCAACAATGTTCAATGATTTGCTCTCTCATATTATCAAATATACATTTTTCAGCTTGACTTTAAGGAGTTGACAGTGGAGAGAGCACTGGACTTGGAATCAGAAGACTTGGGTGATACCCCTGCCTCTGTTACTGGCCATATGACCACATGACTTTAGTTTTCTCATCTGTAAAATGGGGGAAGTAATTCTTGCTTTGCCTATAGCCCAGGGATCTCATGATGATCAGATAAAACAATGCTATGTGAAAGTATTTTGCAAACTTTAAAGCCCAAGGTAAATATAGGAAACCATGATAAATACAGGGAACCAAGGGGTATTAGTTCTCAAAGCCCCACCTAGCATCTACAACCCTAATTTCCTACTAGATCATTTTCCTCACGTACAAACCCTCCATATTTTAACCAATAAATAACTGGAAGTTCAGAGTTGTTAACAAGGATGAGTCACATTTCAATTAAATTTATTATAATATAAGCTCCTTGAGATCAGAGAATGTTCTTCATTTTTGTCTTAGGATAAGACCAAGATTAAAGCTGGAAGATATCTCAGAAGCCAGCTAGTCTTAACCTCCCAGATAAACCCTTTATCTTTACAGATAAAGAAACTAAAGTTTAGGGAGATCATATAACTTGCCCAAGACCACACAGGTAGGTGTCAGAGATGGGATTTGAATACACATCCTGTGGGTTCTTGGAAATAGCATCTTTCCATTTATCCCTAACACCTAAGAGGCAGAGGGGTCTAATGGATAGAGACCAATTTTGGAGTCATAAAGAGCTGGATTCAAGCCCTGCTTCTGTTTTTTTTTTTCTCCAACATTCACTTTTATAAGATTTTGAGTTCCAAATTTTTTCTCCGTCCCATATAGGTTATACATGTTAAATCATATTAAATATATTTCCACATTAATCATGTTGTGAAAGAAGTATCAGAACAAAAGGGAAACACCACGAGAAAGAAAAAACAAAAAAGGGAAAAAATAGTGTGCTTTGATCTGCATTCA
Organism: Vombatus ursinus; assembly: GCF_900497805.2. Taxonomy (NCBI): domain Eukaryota; kingdom Metazoa; phylum Chordata; class Mammalia; order Diprotodontia; family Vombatidae; genus Vombatus; species Vombatus ursinus. Next base: position 4,386,702 of record NW_020954553.1, read on the forward strand.
GACTCCATAGTTCTTTTTCTGGATGTGGATAGCTTTTTCCATCATGAGTCTTTTGTAATTGTCTCAGATTACTGCATTGCTAAGAAGAGCTAAGTCTGACAAAGTTGGTCATCACACAATGCTGCTGTTACTGTGTACAATGTTCTCAGTTCTGCTCACTTCACCTGGCATCAGTTCATGTAAGTCTTTCCATGTTTTTCTGAAATCCGCCTGCTCATAATTTCTTTTGTTTGTTTGTTTGTTTTGTTTTCTTTGCTAGGCAATGGGGGTAAGTGACTTACCCAGGGTCATACAGCTAGTAAGTATCAAGTGTCTGAGGCTGGATTTGAACTCAGGTCCTCCTGACTCCAGGGCTGGTGCTCTATCCACTGAGCCACCTAGCTGCCCCTATTGAGGCATCCCCTCAATTTCCAATTCTTGGCCACCACAAAAAGAGCTGCTATAAATGTTTTCGGACATGTGGGTCCTTTTCCCATTTTTATGATCTCTTTAGAATACCGCCCTAGAAGTGGTATTGCTGGATCAAAAGGTATGTGCAGTTTTAAGCCCTTTGGGCATAGTTCCAAATTGCTCTATAGAATAGCTGGATTGGTTCACAACTACGCCAACAATGCATTAGTGTTCCAATTTTCCCACATCTTCTCCAATGTTTATCATTTTTCTGTTTTGTCATATTAGCAAATCTGATAAGTGTGATATGGTACTTCAGAGTTGTTTTAATTTGCATTTCTCTAATAAATAGTGATTTAGTTGCCCATTATTTCTTACAGTATAATAGTATTCCATTACATTCACATACCACAACTTGTTTAGCCATTCCCCAGTTGATGGCAAGTCCTGCTTTTTACACATATTACTGATCATGAGTAAATTATTTAATCTGTCAGTGCCCAAAGCAATTTTCTAACATTACAAATTGCAGACAAATTGCCAATCTGCACAGGTGGAAGAAATTTCTATACCACTGATGAAATCATAGGTCTATCTAGATGCCCCCCCCCCAAAAAAAACCCCACAGCATCCAGTCTTGTGAATAGGAGGCATTTAATAAATGCATGTTGAATTGAATTGAATTCCCATTGCCACATCTTCACTCATGTTGGTTCCCATCATCTGAAACATGTTTTTCAAAAGATCACAAGTTTAGAGCTAGAAGCAACTTTAGAGGTCCTCTAATCCACCTGTATCATTTTACAGATGGTCTGTGCAAGGTCACAAAATGTAGTAAAAATCAACAGGGGGATTTTGAACCCAGTCAGGCCCTCTGATTTCAGAGTCAGGGTTCTTTTCATTATACCATGCTGTCTCCTTATGGCATAGTGGAAGAAGCACTGGACTTTGGCTCCAGGAGACCTGAGGTCCAATTGCAGCTCTGATATTTAGCTAGTTGTAAGACTATGGTAAGTCACTTAACTTCTTGGATTTCCAGTTTCCTCATCAGTAAAATGGGCATAATATGACCAATATCATCTCACTCTCTTTCACAGAACTATGATAAGGAAAATAATTTATAGTCCTTAAAGCACTATGTAAATGGCAGTTATTATGATATATATGTACATATGTTATACATGTGTATTTTACATGCATGTATAGGTATGCATATACATTTTATACACACAGACACATACACACATATATTTCTTCCTCAATGAGATACAGCAACTCCATGTGCCTTCCCCAAATTAGATAATAATGTTGAACAACACAGGGGTCCTTTACAGTGCTCCATTACAAAACTTCTTGCAAATTGACACTGACTAATAACAAGTCTTTAATCTGACTTCTCATTCTCTGCCTTACGTCTTCCTAGTATTCTTTTGTGCCCCCTTTAAATTATTTTTCTTCTCTGTTGTCTTCCAAACATCCTCCATTCCTTTAAGGAATACTTCATTCTTCTTAATGCTGTATCCTAGTAAATAGGGAAACGTACCTTAAGTACTATAACCTTTTCCTTTAGTAGTGAAAATCACTTGCATTTTGCTCATGTACAGCTTTTACTCGGCAACAATGTAATTAAGCAAACCTATATGAACAACCTACTATGAGCGAGGCACTGTGCTAGTTACTAGGGATACAAAGACAAAAAAAAAAGTTCCTGACCTCCAGGAGCTTATATTCTAATGGAAGGGATACAATATAGCCACCGATAAGTAAGTGCAAAGTACTTTCTAGAAGGAACCAGTGCTAATAAATGAGAGGATCAATCAGGAAAGGCCCCCATGACAGAGGCAATTGCCTCAGCTGTGCTTTAATGAAAGCTGTGAAGAAAACTCTAAATGGGGAGATGGTGGGTCTGACATGACTGAAAAACAACTCAACAACAGACTCTCAGGCCTCAGTGAGGAGGGAAGGCATTCTAGTCACTGCCACTCATGCAAAAGCACTACCTAGAGTGAACAGAACAACTAAGAGGTCTCTAACAGGAACGTAGAATTCATGAAAGGGAGATGGAAGCCAGATTGTAGAGGTCACAGGGAGTCACAGAAGACTCATACTGGCAGAAGTGTAAACATAGTTTACTATCTCAAGTTATTTAGCATTTCTTTTGACCCTCTATACTTGTTAGAATTCAGATGCACTCTTGCTCTCGCTGCCAGCTCTTGTTGGTGAACCCCTACCTAATGCCATGGCAATCTGTCTATCTGCCATGCCTTCTCATTCTGGGGCTCCCTGGGGAGCTTTAGAATCTCTAAAATGCTTGCTCAGCTGCCTTTGATCTGCAATTAGCAGTTTCCTAACAAAGCCATTAAGTGACAGATGCTGCCCTCATCTTTCATTTGTAAGATCTTGGCTAAGATTTCAGCTGGTAACTCCTTAACTCTTCTCTCTTTTCACATTGCTGATCAGACTTTGGTCACTTTCTACCTCCGTCTTGTCCCTCTGCTGTTTTGTTAGGCAGTAGGTGTAGGGCCTGGTGTCTCATCAGGCGACCTCTGACACAGGTGTGCCCAATAAAACAGATCTCAAAAGGTCTTGTTCAAGGATGTAACTATCGCTGACCTTGCGACACACAGCAATTAGTGCTCAAACATTGTTTCAGTGGACATCCTTTGGCCAACCATCTCAAGCAGCTCACCATATAAACCAATGCACAAAACCAGGTATATACACAAAACAGGAAAACAAAAACAAAGACAAAGACCGCTGCCCAGGAGCCCCACTGCTCTGCTGTGATGAAGTCTCACTTGACTCATGCTTTCCCACCTTGCTCCTCCTTCAGATTTACCATTTCTGTGCAGTGGGCCAGCTTCAGCACTAGCCCAGAGGCCCAGGTACTAAATGTTTTGAATATGCTGTCTATAGGCAACTTCAGAGTGTGTGAGACAGTGGTGCCCTTCTCAGGAATGCTGTGATAAGGTTGCAGCCTTTATGCTCCTTCAAGCTAGCTGCCCTGCTTCGCTAGAGTTATGGTAACACTGGGCCCAATGTGTACACAAGAAAGCAAAAATTCATGAAACATGGGGTCAATACACATTGAGGCTAGAAGATGTATCTGGTTGGCCACCAGACCTACTGTCTGGCAAAAATGGTTTGCTTTACCAGTTTTGTGGAGCGAAACTTTTTGTTTCAAAGCAAAACTTTGAGTTTTGCGATTCTGAAAGCATTCCATCCGGCTCTGTGGCTGTGTCCACTGTTCACAGGCATCTTTAGTCACTTAGAGTGTCTTCTGTAGGTTGGTCTAAGCTGTTTCAAATTCTCCAAGCTAGTCATCAGTCACTGATATATTGGTGTGTGTGTGTGTGAATATAGGAAAAAGGAAGGGGTGAAAATAATAGAAAATCATGTGGAGGAAGTATAATAACAGGCAGAGCAACAAAAGCACTTTTCTCTGACTGGCCATGCAGTAGTAGGTAGAGAAACAAACTTTAAGGGGGGTGAAATAAGAAATTGACACAAATTGGGGACCCCAAACTAACACAGTGTGAAGAGGAAGAACCTCCCTGTGGTGTTGGTGAGAGAACTAGAACACAGCATGAATCAAGCCACTTTGATGATAGTCTTCATTAGTATTAAAACGGAATCATCCCTTTAAGATAGCAGCAACTCTGACCAAATTCATCATCATTTCTCCCTGGGCAATTGAGGGGTTGGTCCGTATTACAAGAATTTCAAGGGCCTCCCTAAAGAGTCGTTGCTCAGGCATAGAGTTCATACCCTCAAATAGGCTCTCATTGCAATTTAACAACCTTCTAATCTACTCTTTTTGAATCTGTTATCTTATTCACCACAGTAACAGCTCCAACCCTTTTCTTCTCTTGCCACCAACTATTTTCATACTTTAACAAGATAATCTAGCTTTCTACTTCACTATGAAAACTGAAGTCACTCAATGACAATTTCCTCAGCTCCATTCCTCAAAATTTCTCAGCATTCCCACTATTTCTTTTTTCCTTCCCTTATCACCTCTTGCCTCTTTCAGGTCCTTTCTCCATCATCATCCTTTCTTTTTTCAGTCTCTCCCTTAGCCCTAGTCTTTTTCCATCTATCTATAAACATGCTCATGTCTTCCCAGTCTTAAGAATAAAAACCCTCCCCTTTTCCCTTCTAATCCCAATCCAGCTACCATCCCTCTTCTTTCCATCCCTTCTTGGCCAAACTTCTGGAAAATACAGTCTAGATGAAATACCTTCACTTTTTTACCACTCACTCCTTTCTCAAAACCTTGCAATATGACTTCTTCCCCTACCACTCTTTTGACACTACCCTTTAAAAGGCACCAATGGCTTTTTTTTTCCAGTCCTCCTCCTCTTTGATACTGCTACAGCTTCTGACACAGTTAACTACTTCCTATTTTTATATTCTCTCTCCTCCCTCAGCTTCAGAGAAATCACACTTTCTTGGCTCTCTTACTTCTTGAATAATTCAACCCTGATCTTTTCTTTCATTTGCTTCTCACCCTTTTCCTGATCCTTTAGTGTGGGTTCTCTCCAAGCATCTGTCCTTGGCTACAATCTCTTCTCTTATATTTCTATACTTTCTCCTTTACTATTCAACAATTACACAGCTAAAGTTGCCACTTCTATGTAGATCAGGGGTTGCATTCTGGTGAAGTCTACGGGCCCCTTCTGAGAATCATGTTTTAAATGCATAAAATGAAATATATAGGACTACAAAGAAAGCCAATTTTACTGAAACAGAAATTTCAAAATACTTAAACAAGTCCACAGACCCCAGATTATTCACCCCTGTAATAAATTAATTCCAAATCTATATTTCCAGTTCTGACCATTTTTCTGAGATCCTAATCTGCATGTGTGTCTCACTAGCACTCACATTTCACAAAGCAAAACCACACTAATCTTTCCCTCTAAATCTTCTTCTTACCTCATTACTTCTATCCATAACATCACTACTCAGTTGGTCTTCCATGTTCTTCATCTTACTTAATTATTTTTGACTCACCTCCTTCCCTTACCTCTCATACCCAATTAGTTACCAGGTCCTATTAATTCCATCTCTAGGTCTCTTGAATTCACCCCCTCCTCTGAATTCCCACTGATTATCTATCTTCCTTCCCTGGCTATTTGACTGGTTCTTATACAAATTTGGGACCAGGAGCTAACTTTTCCACTGATGTTAGTTCAACGTACCACCTTATCCTCTCTGCTTTGAGAACCATATGGTAGGTCATTTGTTTTCAAGGGTACAAGTGCTGGTCAAATTCCTAGGTAGAAGCATATGAAAGTTTCCCACACTAGTGTCAAAAGATTCCTGGCAATGAGGTTAAAAATGTTATTTTAATTTCAGCAATGGAGAGCTCCTGTGGGGTTGACATGGAAAATATGGGTTGGTTTGAAGCTCGCAAGAACACGGGTGAAGGGCTGATCCCTACGGTATTTAAGGTCTTCTGTTTGAGATATAAAACCCAGGCAAGTACAACATTTCTCCCAAAACTATAAGTAAAGCTATGTTCCGCTTCCACTTGCTTTGAAACCAATAAACACTCCATAAGTATTGACTTGTTTTAGACTTACCAATGAATCAGGAAATGTGATGTATGTTTATTTTAAATGATGTTTTTGGTTTTCTAGGCTTAACAATAGTGTGTTAGTCTACCAGGAAGATCTTGGCCAATCTGTAAAGCTTTAGTATGCTTGCCTCACACAGCAACATATCTTGTGCAGTTGATTTTCAGCCAGGCAGTAAATTGTTTTAATTTAGTTCTTTCAAAGTGTTCAGACTGAAAGTTGAGCATAATTGCTTCTAAAATGCTTATATAAGATCAGATCTGACAGATGATTCTTGACTATCTACATCAATTGTGTTCAATTCAAATAGAAACAGGGGACACTGATTCTTACATATGGATCCCTGCAGATCATATATTGGACTTAGTTTTAAAATGTAATGTTATCTATGTCTTATTTTAATACTTAAATATTACATATAATTTTGCGTGTGTATATTTATGTATACATTTGTTGAATAAAATATTTGTCAAATATTTCCCAATTACATTTTAACCTGGTTCAGGTTGTATTTGAGAATGTTGCAAGTATGGCACATTTTTGACATCCCTAATCTACAATTATGGATGATAGCAGAAGTATGAAAAAAAAATCAGGAAATACAAAAAAATTACATTAGAATTCCACTAAAATATATAACATATAATATGAATTCAGATATAGCTCATAGGTCAGATCATATCCCCTAAACATGACCCTCTTCAGTGGTAACCCATTGTAATAAGATGAGCTAGTCATAACTCCTAACATCAGGGGTGTAACAGGATGCTTTGGAATATTGTCTTGAGGAGTAGATATAACTTCTTAAGGCAATGTGAAAAGATACAGCTTCTGACGAAGCTCTGAAGGTTAGTGAAGTATTTGTCACTAAAAGAACTTTTCAGAGTTTTATAACTGATGGGGACCTGAAAGTTCATGTATAGAGACAGGGTTTGAGTTCAAGGATGGATCCTTATGAACTGTGTAACCTCAAGCAGAATTTCTTAATATGAATTCCCCTCTTTTCATCTATACAATAGGGATGCTATTTGTGCATCCTATGCCTCTGGCTGTCCTGTTTATTTCCTTAAATTGTTTTTTTTCTCTCAGGGAGATAATTCATGGAGAGAAAAACTGGTCAAGCAGTTTCTGGGGGGGGGGTTATCCTTCTTCACCGGGGCTCATGGAGAGTATGCTAGCAACATGGCAAATATTTGTCTCATCTCAGGTTAAGGGGGCACTATTTGTACGTTGAAACATCTTCTTTTGCTTCCTGTCTTTTTTTCTTCAACCCAGCCATTTAAACTCCTGTCAGCACAGCCAGGGGAAGTTCTGAATCTAGAGCTGAAATGATGACTGGGAGCCAGGAGGAGAAAAAAAAAAACCACCCAGTTACTGGGACTAACAGCTATAATGAATGTGTTTGAGCTGAGGACTTGGACAAACTGATCTCTTGTAGACCATGAGTCAGACAGAAAGTAGAAGCCCTTCATTCTCTTCTATTTCTCTTTCTGAATCCATGCTGCTGAGACAGTGTCCATTCCAACCCATATTCATTTCCCCTCAGTGTGTATAAGGTGATTTCCTTCTGGAGACACTTGAAGATCTCCAAAGGCAGTGGGAAGAGAGCTAGGGTATGATTGGAGCAAATGGCTTCATGTAGTCTAGTTTCCTTTTCATTTTATTCTACATATAATTAACCTTGTGATCACAGCACAATAAATGTCTACATTCATGAACGCAGTGAAAAGTGAACTGAGAGATTAGAACCCAGATGGAATGGGGGTGGGGGAGGAATGAGAGTCTGTGCAGCAGATTTCCTATTTTAATATTCTGAGCAATATTTCATTTCATTCTCTAGATTAAATTTGGACCTGGCCAGAAAGGAGTTAATTCAAGTTAATGCCATAAGGGAGCAGCTATCTATTTGCAGATGAGGGCTCTCTGGTGGCCATCTGGGATATAAGCAATCTCTTTAAAAACGGCTATATCCTGCATGTGCTTGAGGTACAATTCTAGGTTGGAAGCTCAAATAGAGTGCCACCTGGTGGGCAATTCGGATTTTACACTATCTCACTGGATATTTAATACAGAGACATGCTGTGGGCAGTACTCAACCACACAACCAAAGGGGACCAAATGTCCCCTCCTGCATAACTACTTCATAAGATTCTACATGCCATAGCAAATAGAGAAGTGGTCTGAGTCATGAAGACCAGGGTTCAAGTCGCACTTTTGACACATGCAAGCTTTGTAAAGTTGGGTAAGCTGTTTAATCTCTCAGTGTGCCAGACTCCAAGATCCTAGGTTGCAGAACAGCTGCCAGTGTCTGCACTGTACGGGCAGTTTCCTTACCAAGAGTTCCCCACACCAATGAAATCACAGGACCTCAGGAAGGTCAAGCAAGCTGTCTCTGAATATCTGAAGGACTGTAATGTGAAAGAGTGATCAGATTTGTTCTGTTGAACCACACAGGGCAGAACCAGGAGCAATGGGCAGAGGCAGGAGAGAGGCTGACTTCACATCAACAAACTTCCTAAAGCAAAGCTATTCAAAGATGAAAAAGCCTGAAAGGCAGTCCTTCCATGAAAGTCTTCAAGAAAAGGCTGGATGATCATTGGCCAAAGATATGACAGAAGGGATTCCTGGTCAGGTACAGGTTGGACTAGATGGTCACTGAGGTCTCTTTTACCTCTGAAATTCTGTGATTCTGCTTTTTTGCCACCATACCATGCTGCCTCCTATGTGCTTAATAAGCATTTTATTATTTTAATTGAATTGCACTAGAAGTCTAGTACTACAAAATGATGACAGTATAACATCACAGTAAAAAGCACGTCACTCTATCAAATAAACTCCACTTTCAATCACCATTACTCACCGGGGGCCCGTACTGTGCTAGCTTTCAATTATTAAAATTATTATTAGAATGAGCTCCTTGAGAGCAGGGACTGTCTAACTTTTCTATTAATAGCTCCAGGGCTTAATACAGTGCTGTGCAAAAAGTAAATGCTTAACAAATGCTTTTTTAATTCATTAATTCATTCAATTCAGGAGCAAACAAAAATATCTTAAATTGCCCAACTTCAGTCATCTTATTGCAAAGAAAGGCATCCAGGTTGCTATTACACAGGTGGTACAAAGGATCATTCAGAGTCCAAAGGACTGAAATGAACAATTCTTTTACTAAAATAATTTTAATTCCAATGCTCTCAGGTAGAAACAGTTCTTGAGACAGTTTAAAAAGCAGTCCAGAGAATAAAAACAAAGCAAGAAAGTTAGAAAACAGTTAACACAAGAAGATTGCCTGAGGTCTCAGAAGCACTGTACCAAAGTCCTCAAAATCTCTTGCCCAAAGGGGCCCCAGCTGGGTCCCCATCTATCCACCCCCAGGCAAAGTTAACTCCAACTGCCCAACTTCCTTGTTTCTATTATTCCAAGCTAGGGTTGTGGGAGTGTGGGGAGTTGACTCACACCTTCCCCCCCCCCCCATCCATCAATATCCTGACTCACTATAAAGAGACTTCTCTTTTTATATACGGAGCTCAAAGGAGAGTCAATAAGCAGCAATCACCTCTGCTATTAGGTTGTTCTTAAGTCATACGGGATAATCCAGCCTGCCCCCTTATACTGAGAAGATGAAATGCCTAAGAATAGATGGAATTTCCTGGAATAAAAATGCCAGCTAAACACCTAATTGGCCTTGCATGATCACTGATTCTGGTCTCATTTGTACCCTGGATTACTTTATTCACCTATGGTTCTCACAAATCTCCCATTCCCTGGTTCAATCAGATAGCCTCATTGCTTCTTCTGACACAGGGCTGTGTAAATGATTAGGGGACCTTGTGCTGGAGACACTCAGACCTGTGCCAGATGGGAATATGATGCTCAAAACTGCAGACCAGAGGAGACCATCAGCTGTACTGGCAGCTGAACAGGGCCAGGTCATGTTGCCACTTGAAGCTGAAACGGCCAGTACTATAAAGGAGGTGCTAAGAGGACCTAATGGAGCTGAGTGCCCTAGAATGTGTTGTAGGCAGGCTGAGAAATGCAGCTTTGAGTAGGGGAATGTTAATGAGATTCCAGGGCTGCTATCCAGGCACACTTACTCACTCATCTGCTTGATTCAATTTTATTTATACAAAAGGTCTGCGGAGGCAATGGGCAGACCAATCCTTTGGGGAGCCAGAGCTATGCAAATAAGAATCCAACAGAAGATTAAACCAGCCAATGTCCCCCTCCATACTATTTCCATTTGCAGGGGACAGAAACCAGCCATGAGGGGAATGAATCATTCTTACTAAGTTTAAACCATAATAAGCAAAATATATCCTTAATAGAGACAACAGTCACTAGAATAGTATGACCCAACAATAACATGTAAACACAAAATTAATTCTATAGCAAGAGAATGGTGATCATATTTGAGTAAATAAGGACAGACCTGGAACCATAATAAATCAAGCTTAGAGCCATAACTAGCCAGATAAAATAGACCTTTACCCCAGGGTATGGAAGGTTGCTTTTTTCTCATGGTGACAGCCTTCTCCATATCCCAACACTTGGACTCATGGTTCTCTGAGATACACAGTACAAATGGACTCTCTCTGGGATCAGATTACCTCTTCTTGACTCAACTAAACCTACAGCGGGCTCGTTCCTTGCGCCCTCCCCAACTCAAACTGAATCTGCTAAAAGTAAAGCTATGGCTAGTTACTGCTCCAATCAATCTGCCAACTATTAAGGACACTGTCCAGTTGACACCATATAAAAATGCAAATGAAGTTCCTACTAGGTGCTTCTCTTGGTTATGATACTTCATTTTATTCCATCTATTATACCATATTGTGAAAGACAGTGGTATGATGGATAGAATGTCAGACTTGGATTCAGGAAGAACTGAGTTGGATTCCACTTCTGACAAGTGACTAGCTGGTGACTTTTCTAAGTCTCAGCTTCTCATCTGTAAAATGATGATTATGACATCTGTACATCTATCTTCCTTATGAGGTTGTGAAGCTCCAAATATGTATGCACAGTGCTTTGTAAACTTTTAACCATTAATGTTAGTTATTATTCCAAAATGCTTTTGATAACTTAATTCTCAACACTTTGCTAATGCCAGCCATCCAGCTAATTTTGATATCCTATAAATATATTTCCTAAGACAAATCTAAAAAGAGCTAAGATTTTGGCTTCTTTTTGTTAAAATTATGAGAGCAACAAAAGCCCAGAAAGGAAATGGAAATACATCTTCCTCTATTCTCATGCTAGCTTGATGAAAAGTAGATTTAATTTTAAAATAAAATCTATTCCCATTTAAATCATTAATCAGGGAGAATCAATGAGCATATTTGTTCTTCCGGAAAATCCACAGTGGATAGCAGAGAATCCTTTCAATCCCAAAAGATAGGTTTCATTTTCTAGAAAGGTGTAAACTAAAGCAAGAATTTGTTGTTTTTTTGCTTTTTTTTCCTCAACTACGTGTGAAAAAAACAAAAGTTTGGTTCTGTTATTTAACAAACTGAAACCACATCATTGCCAACAATCTCAAATTAAAATGATTGGGAGCAAGGTGGTCCCAGACCTATGCTCTCATTCGTACAGAGAATTCTCTTTGTAGAAGCTCCCTCCTGTAATGTAAACTTGACAACTCTTCTCCAACTTAAGTTCTTGGAGGGTTGCCTGGGACACTGAGAGGTAAGGTCTCACCTTTCTGTCAAAAATAGCACCTGAATCCCAGTCATCCCACTTCCAAGGCTAGGCCTCAATACATTACGCCCCACTGCCATCACGGAGTGATATTTATCACATGTTTAAAAAAAAAAAACCTCCAGACATTTCTATTATTTTACTTGCCTAAAAATCAAGCTTATATATTTTAGATACTTTTTAAAAATCATGAATAATAATTTTAATGAAATCAGTTTTGAAGTCTGCTGATACTACTTCTTCAATATCTTTTGTTTCTATAGCCCCAGCAGCCACCACTTTAGTTTAGGCAGGCTTGCACCTCTCATTTGGACCAGGTGATAACCTCCTATCTTGTTGCCATGCCTCTGGTCTTTCTTTTCTCTGATCCACTTTTCAGGCACAGCTGCCAAAATAAGCTTGTGAAAATACAGACAGGAACATCACCTTATTATTTAAAAACTTTCAGTGGCTCCTGACTGCCTATTGCCTAAGGGAAAAAATACAAATGCCTTCATTTTGGATAAAAGACCCTACACAACATGGAGAAAATGTAGTTTTCCAGTTTTATGTTATACTCCTACCCTTCATCCTAAATTCTAGCCAGAATACTAGCTGCTTCCTAATTCTTCCTTTTGTTTCCTACTTCTATGCCTTTCTGTAGGTAGTCCCAATGTATTACATCCTTGGATTAACCTGCTGAAATCTCTCCTTTTTCCCCCCCAAGGCCCAGCCAGTCACAGCCATCCTTTTCATGAAGACTTCCATGAATCTCCATGCCCCTAAATGAAAGTATTATCTTCCTATCTCAAATTTTCCCATAGTACTTATATCTCTCTTTTATCCTATCTCATAACACTTTGTGTTGTATTTGTAATAGAAGCATATTAACTGCATTTCCCATCAGACTACATCCTCCATAATATCTCATGTCCAAGGGCAGTGGATAGATAGGTGGCTCAGTGGATAGACCTCTGGCCTTGGAGTCAGGAGGACCTGGGTTGAAATCTGGCCTCAGACACTTGACACTTACTAGCTGTGTGACCCTGGGCAAATCATTCAACCCCAATTGCCTAAGCAAAAAAATAAAAACAAAAAAACAAAAAAACAAAAACCTCATGTTCAGGGAGAATTATTCATTGGCAGAAATTTTCATGACTCCACTCCCCAGGAGCCTGTGTGTCTCAGTATAGTTGGGTTGTATCACAAGGCAAAGACTGACAGGAGAGATTGCCAAGAAGTGGAAGGTTTAAAAGGTAGTCAGAGTATCAGAGGCTGGTTGCAAGAGACAGAGGGAAGGAAGCCAGAACTGTGATCAAAAGGGGGAAATAGAAGATGAAAATGTGTCTACCATGGTGTCTCCGAACTCAGAGTCCTAGAAGAATCCTGAAAACCCTGGAGTTAAAATGAGAGATTTCAGCAAATTGCCAGCCTTCCCCAAGGGTGCAGATTCCCAGGTTCTGGAGGCAGAAAGAGTGAATGTCTGCCTTCTGGATATGCATCAGCAGAAAACCATAAAGGAAAAGGCAATGAATCCTAAACTTTTCACTCCTGGGAAAGTGAATCTCAGAAGACTCTGTCTCTCCTATTAACAGGTGGATTTATCAGGTTTAAGGCATGTGGATTTGGGGTTGAGGGTGGGGGAGGAAGAAGGAGACCAGAATTTAATTATAATTTCTTAGAAGCCTGCAGGGTTACATTTATTTGTGTATGGGGGGGCTGAGAATGATTCTGTTGCCTGGTTATTTTCCCTTTTTATTTGCTTCGCTATTATCTCAATGGAATTGATTTTTCTATTGGATTTGTTGTTTTTTTTAAATTAATGAATAGGTGTGCTGGAATAGAGGCTTAATTTATAATTGTGATTAACAAAATATGTCACACTTAAGTAGCAAGGAGTTCTAGAAATGAGTTCCATAGATGACAGTGGGCAAAAGTTTGGTCTGTGATAATGTACACTTCTTGGTATATATATCTTATCTCTTCTTGTGGTAGTAGTAGTAATAACAATAATAATAATAATATATAGCATATTCAAGTTTGCAAAGCACTTTACATAAATCATCTTACTGGAGCCACACAACAACCTGGTGAGGGAGGTACCACAGCTATTCCATTTTACAGATAAGGAAACTGAGGCTCAGAGAGGTTAGGTGACTTGCCTATTGTCACATCAGTAATAAATACCTGACACAGAATTTGAACCCATAGCCTTCCAACTATTTTCAAAGCAAAAGTGTGAAAGTGAATAATAGGGGAATATAAAGACAAAAGACTGAAATTACCAAAGTTCTCAATAGGAAGAGAACTCAAAAATGTTGATCAGATAAACCAACAGGGGAGATATTAAAACAGAACAGAATAAGATCATCTAGTGATCAGTGAATAAATACTTCAAGATAAAGGAAAATGAATCAACACCTAAGGAGGCAGAGGACCCTGTGAATTCCCAAGAGCATGAATAACAAACTGGATGTTCCTGAATGTTTCAAGAGAGAAGAATCTTGAAAATTCATCAAATAAACAAAAGAGAACAATGGATTGGGAAAGCAAATACACACACAGATATGAAAGACAATCTGGAAGAAGAAAAGAAAAAAGCAATAATACTAAAAGAAAACATAATTTTATACAAGAAAAACATATTGATCTCAAAGACAGAATGCACAGACACAACTTTAGGATTTCAAGTCCATCAGAAAAAACATGACAAAGAATCTGAACAACACCATAATGCAAGAAATAATACAATAAAACTGCTGAGAATTTCCAAATACAGAAAACAAAGCATCACTCAAAAGAATCCACAGAAATTCTATCAAATTGCTTGCCTTCTCAGTGGGTGGGGGAGGGGCTGGAGAGGAAGAGAATTTAGAACTCAAAATTTTAAAAAATGTTAAAAATAATAAAACTTAAAAATACAAATGAAAGTTAAACCCACCCACACACACATGACTGAGAACTTCTGGGTCATGTGACTAACAAGATGGAGGACTGGACATCTTCTCTGATCACCATGTCAATATATTAGGAGACACCCTGTCTTTCAGAGCTAAGGCCCAGTAAACAAGGTGCCCTGAACTTGGTATAACAACAATCCTTTGCACTCACCCTCTGGATGATCTCAGCCACAGCAAAAAACCAGAATTATTTTTGGTCATGAAGCCCTGCTATGAATTAAACTTGTCACATTGTTGCTGTTGCTCCTCATTATCAGGCTACAGCTCACTGCACAACCATTGGTATAAGTATTGAGATTTCCCCACACTAAAGTAGCCCCTCCACCAGCGGTGGGGCTCCAACGCACATGTCTGCTTGCTAGCTGCTTCTCTCACTTAGAAATTAAACTTCTGTTTGAATGAGGAACCTGACTCTCCTGTCACTAGCCTGCTTTGTTCAGCCCTGGCCACCCACAGATTAGACACTAGTTCTAGTCTGGTTGACACCCATGACCTCTCTAAAATAGAAATTATGCACCAAAGATAAAACAACTTCAGCTGTCTCCATGATTTGGGACAGCTGGAACCCAAAAAGAAAGTTTAAAAAATAAATTTCCAGGGCCATAGGGATCTAGATTCCAGGCTGTAGAAATCTGCTAGGGCTGCAACAGCCAGTGTGGTGATGGTGTTCTGTACTGCAAAACATCACTTCAGGAGAGCAGAGGAACAGAGCGACAAAGGTGTGGGACATGTGTCTGGGCTTGAAATAGGACTTATACCCACATTCCAATCCCACCTCCAGGATATCTCATAAACACCTCCACACATATGTCAGTGGCCAAGCATCTCTGCCCTGCCTCAAATGTATTTGTATTAAAATGTTAATTCAATGTTGTGACATGTAGGTAATTTAAAAACAAAAAATACTAATAAAAATTTATTTTTAAAAAGTTAATTTGAGGGAATGTTTTATGACTCTTGTCCCAGGGACCATCATTGTAGGTTATCGCTCTGTGATGGCTTTCTAGTAATAATAAATAATATTTATATAGTACTTTAAGGTCTACAAAGTACTTTACATAAATTGTTTCATTTCTACTTAGTTAAGAAAGAACTTATATGGTCCTGATGAATGGACCTGAGAACCTGCATATTATATCCATGCCATTGAGCTGGTAAATGAATTCTACCCTTATTTACTTCATCTGTCTAGCCAAGGTCTGAAACCTATGGAGGAATCATGGGGAGAGGAACAGTGCTATATACATGTCACTTATTATTTTTACTACTACTACTGCTATTATTATACTATACTTAGGCTGAACCTCATACGATCCAATGCTAGTCCAATGAAGCCTTTATAGTTTGGTAGGACCTCTTGGCCTCTGTTGGTATAGCCTTTGAGAATCCATATTTGCCTACATACAAAAACAAGGCATCAAGACAGAACTTTAGAGAAAACAAAATTTGACACAGATAAATGGAGAGTCCTACACTTAGGCCACACAAATACACGGTGAGGAATGTGTAGCCTGACAACAGTTTGTTCAGCAAAAATCACCTTGAACTCTGATAGTAACAGTGTGACACACCAGCCTAGACAACTAGTGAAGCTGAAGCTGCACTTGTGTGGCACGATTCCAACCCCATCCTGGTCACTCTCGTCTGGACGCAATGCAGTTGGTCAGTATCTTTTCTAAAATGTGAAGACCATGTTCCAGAGGTGGCTTGATTAGGTAGAGTACAACATGTCCAGATGAGAATGACCAGGATGGTTAGGGGCTGGAATTATGCCATACAAGGATAGGTTGAATGAAGCAGGACTGTTTAGAACAGAGAAGACATGGGAGATAGGCTAGCTGTCTTAGACTATCTAGAAGACTGTATATAGAAAAAAGGACTAAATTTATCTTACTTGGCCCTACAAGGCAGAACTAGGAACAAATGGTGGAAGATTAAAAAAGCATATTTTGTCACAATCTGAGGAAAAATTTCCTACAAACCAGAACTGTCCAAAAGTGAAATGAGCTGTTTCAGGATCATAGGATCATAGACTTAGAGTTAGAAGAGGCCTTAGAAACCCTCTAGTCTAATCCTCTCATTTTACAGATGAAGACAGGTCAAGAGGTTTAAGGGACTTTTGCATGGTCCCACAGCCAGTGGCTGAGGAGAGACTTGCAACTAGGTCTTCTTGATTCTAGTGCAACACTTTGCCCACTGTCATACTAGTGAGTTTCCTGTCACTGAAGAGCTCCAAGGAGAAGCTGATGGTCCACTAGTGATGAGTGTTAAAGAAAGGATGTCTGCTTAAAAATGAGTTGGATTATGGGCCCTTCGAGGTCCCCTCTAACTCTGACATTCTACAATTTTATGAAATACCAAAAGGCAAAAGAATGATGCATAATAGATCGATCACAACTTCTGTGAGAAATGACTTAAAAAACATTGAGGATCTTCGTGGTTGGAGGATTTGGAACACTAATGTAGCAGGAATTAAAGACAGCAGCCTGAATGATACTTTGGCATACTCAAGATACTAAAAGAAGTTCTACGATGCATTGTGTAGACATAAAGAGCTCTGGGAAGGGTAAATAATAACAGCAGCTGATACCCATATAACACTTAGAGATTTGCAAGAGCTTTACCAACATTAGCTCACTAATCCTTACAACCACCCTGTGGAATGGGTGCTATTATTATTCCTATTTTCTAAATGAGGAAATTGAGTGTCAGATTTAAATGACTTGCTCAAGATCTCTCAGGTAAAATTTAAATGCAACTCTCCAGGATTTTAAGAGTAGCACTCTATCCACTAAGTCATACTGCCTTCCTTATAGGTAAACGTAGACAAGAATTGTAAAGAATGAAGTGCAGAAGAGTTACAATCTACATCTTTGGGGAAAATAGCACAATACCAAAATAACAAATTAAAGGGGCTTTGATCATCACAATAACAAATCATGATTCCAGAGGACTCCTGATGAAACCAGGCTACCCACCTCCGGAAAGAGAGAGACTAAGAGTGAATATCAAGATCAAAAGAGGAAGCGATCTCTATTGGCTGGAGGAGGGGGAGATGAAAGAGAAATATGGAAAGCCTCCACAGAGAAGAACTATTCTATGAACTAATTCTTTGAACTAATAGGGATCATTGATCTAGAGCTAAAAGAGACCTCAGAGACAATTCCTACCCAGCCCCACTACCTCCAATCAAGGAGGTTAAGTGACCTGCCCAAGATCTCATAAGTAGGCTCGTGGAGGATGAATAGAATTTCAGCAGGTAAAGCTAGAGAAGAGCATTTCAGACAGTGCAAACAGTAGGATAACACAAGACAAGTTAATAATGTGAGATTAAGTTGGAACCTCTCCTTACCTCTCCACCTGCATCTTTCAGCACTGAACTCAAATCTCACCTTTTGTAGGAGTGCTGCCCTCCCTCACAGATTACCTTCTACCTATATTGTATGTGTATGTCTATAGATAGATAGACAGATATAGATATAGATATAGTTAAGTATCTAGTTATTCATATATTGTCTTCTCCATTATGATGTGTGATCCTTGAGTCTCCCTTAGTGTGCCCAGAGTTCAGCATAGTGCCTGGCACACAGTACAAGCTTAATTAATGCCTGTTTACTGACTAGTTGAGATAGACTGTAGATAACTTGGATGAGAGAAAATATATTAATTTGCTTCAGCATCACCTCTAATTAGCTCTACAATATCTACATAATGGAGAACTGGCTATCTGCTAACAGGAAAAGAAAATCCTTATGCCAACATTCTCTATACACGATTACTATATCATTTCCTTCCAGATAAGGAAGAGAAAGATAAATATTAGATTACCTCATTTGCTTCAGTCAGTTTAAGATCCCATGGGCATCTCTTTCCAATCAGGAAAAGGTTTCCCTGGCAACAATGTTAACACATTTATTCATCTCCCTCTTTGACCTTGAAACTCAAGTTGGTTAAAAAGTTACCCTACGAATTCAAGTTACCTGGCATGAATGAATTATACCTGACAATACAGCTGTGACTGCTGCACTATGATCTATTTTGCGGTTTTTAGACTTTTTGGGAACCCTGGAGAATTAGAGAAGTGGACAGATAACAGAAAAAGATCCAAATATTCAAAAAGGGGAAGGTTAGATTCTACAGAGAGATGAACTGGATGCCAATTTATGGCAAAATCCTGAGACATATTACTAAATAGATGAGCTGCTAGTTAATAACTATAAACCAATATAGGTTAATCAAGAACAAATCATGACAGACTAACCTCATTTAATTTTTTGACATTGTTACAAGAGTCTTAGGTCAGGGAAAGGTGTGGGCATGCCTATATTTCAGCAAGGTATTTGACAGTCACATCTTTGAGAAGAAAGTGGACAAATGGAGGTCAAGTAACAGTAGTGATTTAGTGGGATTTGGAATTGGAATCAACCACACTCAAAAAGTATTTGTTAATAATCAATGTCAATCTGGAGGGAGTCATTGTATAGTGGCATATTGCAAAGTTCTCTGGTCCTTTTTTATTCAATATTATCATGATTTGGATTAAGATTGTAGGAAATGTGGTTGGGAATGTTGCTTCTGCATACCATTCATCAGGGTGATGAGTAGCTGCTGGGGTATTGACAGCTGTAGTCTGTTGACAAGGAAATGTGGGGAATGGGAGATGTAATTAGGGGCAGAGACTCGTGTGGGGAAATTAGGCGCTCTGGATAGGCTGTAAACCCTGCATTACACAGCCAATGGGGAAACAGGGGAGGGAATTAAGATTCCGGCCTAGGAATAAAAGCTTTGCTTTCCCTTCTGTAAGGTGTGCCCACACATGTCTGGGACACCTGGCCTTGCTAGGCAGTTAATAAAAAGTTTTTTTTTTCTGGTTCACCAATGGCTTCATGGAACTTTCGGCATGGAACAAAATGGCATACTTATCAAATTTTCAGAAGCTAGGAAATCAGGATAAAAAAGTGTCATGCTGAAACTATGCATCAGATCCAACAAGTTAGTAAACTAGCATTAAGTACCTGCTATGTACTAGGTACTGCACTAGGTAATGGGGATATGTTCTATGTTTTCAGTTGTTTCTGACTCTTCATGACTCCATTTGGGATTTTCTTGGCAATGATACTGAAGGGATTTGCCATTTTCCAGTCCATTTTACAGATGAGGAAACTGATGCAAACAGGGTTAAGTGATTTGCCCAGGGTCATCTAACTAGTGTTTGAGGCCAAATTTGAATTCAGGTCCTCTAGACTCCAGGGCTGGCACTTTATCCATTATGCCACCTAGCTACCCCACTGGGGATACACAGAAAGGCATAAATAGTCTCTGTTCTCAAGAAGCTCATGTTTTAATGGGGGGAGACAACACGTAAATAACAATGCACAAACAAGAAACAGGATAAATTAGGAGTAGTCTCACAGGGAAGGCACTAAGATTAAAGAAGACCGGGAAAGACTTCTTACAGAAGGTGGGACTTTACCTGAGACTTGAAGGAGGCCAGGGAAGTAGGAAAGAAGTTCAGTTAATATTGGGTATATGCTTGGGGAATCTTTCTGCTTGTGACCCTAGAGTCTAATAAACCACTGCAAAAACATGAACCACATGAAGTAACCTAAGAGGGGGTGGCCTTATGTCAAGATGTAACAGAGGGAGAACAGGGCTGCCATATTTACCCCAAAATAATAAGGCGGCCTATCCCTGAGCTATCTATTCTCCCAAAGTGCACATTTGCCTGGACTTTGCCTCTCGATTTCCTACGCTTGTCCATTCCCTTTGCTGACTTCCTCTTTGATCTCACAACTAACTGTTTCATCTTTCCTGCCCCATTGAAATGATCTTGACCCTCTCAATACCATTACTTCCACTGAACGTTTCCCAGGTGAAGTTTCCTAACTGACTCTTGAGTTAACTACCTGGAAGAATTGGGGGTACACAAAAGATGAGGTTTAGCCAGAAGTATTTAATACAGTCACAGGTCTCCCATACCCAAAGCTAAGTGTTAGGGAAATGGATTTTAAAGGGATTAAGATACTTAACAGCCCTGCCAAACTGTTGCCATCAGAAATCTTAAGATTATAGGATATAGGGCTGGAACCCTTCTTATACTTAGTCCAAATCCCTCATTTTACAAACTAGGTACCTTAAGCCTTGAGAAGGGAAGGAAGGTTCCAGGGTCATACAGGTAGCAAAGAAAAGAAGAGAGATTAAAACCCAAATCTGAATCCACAGGGAAGAAAGGCTTCCTATTTCAATGGATTCTTAAAGTGCTGCTGGCCTTTACTCTCTCATCTCTTGCTCCCAACACATCTTTTTGCCCAACCTTACTACTCCCCCTACCCAGGAGACTGATTAAGTTTTTGCACCCGGTTATGCAGTGTCAAATTTACATTTCTTTCTTCCCCAAAAATACATGCTTATGTTTTTTTTCCTATTAACTACAAATTCTCAGTAAGAATTACTCTGATTAAGGATGACTGAATAGAGAAAGATATCTTACTTCACCCTCTGGCAACTTTTGACACAGCTGATCATGACCTCTAGACAATCCTTTTACACCTCACAAATCAATCTCCTATTCCACTCACCAGAGGGTTCTTCCAAACCTCCTCATGTATCCTCAGGCCTCCAATGACTGCCACTCCCCCCAGACTCTCAGGTGAACACCTGGCCTAGTAAGTCACCAAAAAGAAAAAAAAAATGAGGCCATTCCCCAAGAGTTTCCTTGGCTAATGTCATTCAGATGTCTGTCTCCCATGAAGAGGAGGCCCTTTTCTTTGCCAAGGCAAACAAATCCCTCTACATTCACTCTTGATCTAAATCCATCCCGTTTTCCCCAGATTTCCTCCTCTCTCATGTGTACTCTCAGTAATTTTCAATCTCTCCTCAAAATTCATTGTTTTCCAGCTGCCTATAAACAAACCCACATTTCCTGTACTCTCTTTTTTTTTTTTTAAAAGGCAATTGGGGTTAAGTGATTTGTCCTGGGTTGCGCAGCAAGTAAGTGTCAAGTATCTGGTCTGAGGCCACATTTGAACTCAGGTCCTCTTGACAACAGGGCTAGTGCTCTACCCACTGTACCACCTAGCTGCCCCCCTTTTATTCTTTAAAAAAAAAAAAAAAACAAGAAAAAACCTTCACTTGATTCAGCACTCCTTACCGGTTATCATTCTCTATCTCTTCTCCGTTTTGTGGCGGAACTACGCAAGAAGGCTAATCTATAATCAGTGCCTCTGCTTCCTCTCCTCTCACCTTCCTTTAAACTCTGTGCAGTCTGGCTTCTCACCTCATCATTCAACTGAAGCTTCTCTCTCAAGCTACCAACAATCTATTAATTACAAAATGTAACAGCCTTTTTTTAAACTTCTCTGTAGCCTTTGACACTGTCTTCTTGATACTTTCTCCTCTATAAGTTTTCATAAAACTGTTATCTCCTGCTTCTCCTCCACACTGACTCCTTTTTCAGTCTCCTTTGCTAGGTCTTCCTCTATGCCATGACCACTAACTATGGGTGTCTTCCAAGACCCTTTTCTCCTCTTCACCTATACTGTTTCACTTAACCATCTCATCGGTTCCTATGGATTCAATTAGCATTTTATGCAGATTTCATGCAAATGATTCCCAGATCTACTTATCTAACTTCTCTCCTGATTTCTAGTCTCACATCACCACCATTGTGAACTGGATAGCCATAGACGTCATAAATGCAGTATGTCCGAAACAAAATTAATGATCTTTCCCCCTAACCCTTCCGTCTTCTAAATGTGCCTATTGCTGCTAAGGATACCACTAGCCTCCCAGTGACCCAGGCTCACAGCTTCAGTCTCATCCTTGACTCCTCACTCACACACACTCCCACACACAATCTGTTGTCATTCCTACCTTCACAGTCTCTCCCCTACATGTCTTCTTCTTTTCTGTCACACAGCTCCCACCCTGGTGCCGACCTCAGAGCCTTCTGATTTATCTCCCTGTAAGTCTCTCCCTCTTCTAGTCTGTCTACACCTGGCTGCCAAAGTGATCTTCTTAAAAGCCGGGTCTGACTAGTCACCTCTATTAGCCAGAGGTGTGCTGCTAAATGTTTAACAACTAGTTCTCTGCTGGAAGGGAGAGCAGTACATCCTTTAAGTTTAATCTTCATTATTATAGTATTTTCTCCATCACTTTTATCTTAAGTCTACATAATCAACAAAACAATAAATCAAGGCCTGATTTGTAGCATTTGCCAATTTCCAAGGTGTGAATACTTATACTGAACATTTAACAATCTCAAAGAGCTGGCTCCAACACATCCCTACTCAATAAAATCTGGACTCTCTCTTCCCTTCAGGATCAAATATAAAATGTTCTGTTTGGCTTTTAACATCATTTACAGTCTGACCCTTTGCTACATTTCAAGTCCTCTTTTTATTTTGCTCTCTTCTAAGTACTCTAGCATTCAGTGACACAGCCTTCTTTCTGTTCCTTGAACATTACACTCCATCTAATGATTGTGTGTGATTCTCCATGACTATCCCTCATGCTAAAAATGAATGCTCTCCGAACCTCTGCCTCCTACCTTCCCTGGTTTCTTTCAAATCCGACCTTCTGCAAGACACCTTTGTCACTCCAACTCTCCTTTTATCCTCACTGCCAGTACCTTCCTCAGGTTACTATTTATCTACTCTGATATGACATGTCTCTAAACATTTGCTTACATATTGTCTCCCATATTTGAAGGTGAGCTCTTTGAGGGCATGGTGTAATAGATAGAGCATTGTACCTGGAGCAGTCAGGAAGACCTAAGTTCAAATCCTGCCTCAGACACCTGCTGTGTGACCCTGAAGAAGTCACTTCACTTTTTTGTCATCCAGTTTCCTCATCTGCAAATTGAGAAGTGTGGACTCAAAGGTCTCTATGGTCCGTTTTAGCTCTAACCTTATAATTCTATCCTTCCTTCACACACCCTACATTCCAGCAAAACTACTAGCTGTTTCCAAATGTAGGACTCCATCTTGTTCATCTGTTTGTGCAGAGCCTGCCTTCTGAGCCTAAAATTTACTCTCCCACCCCCAACTTCCACCTCTTAAAATCCTCAATTTCACTGAAGACTCAGTTCAGGTATCTCCTAAGGCCTAAAGTCTTCCCTGATGCACCCAATTAATACTTCCTCTGCTGCCCCATCCCCAGATTGCTTCATATTTACCTATCTGGGTACAGATTGTATCTCCTCCATTTCTTCCCCAGTGGCATCTCAGCTATATGGGCACATGGATAATTTCGTTCTTTCTCTGTACATCCCTAGAGCCTAGTTTTGCACATAGTAAATATAATAAATGCTTGATGAATTAAATGAAATCCTCCTTGTTCTCCCCATACCCAGTGACTGGATCATAGGATTTGGAGCTAAAAGTGGCTTTGGAGATCATCTGTTCCAAGTGCTTCATTTTTACAGAGGAGAAAACTGAGGCCCAGAAAGGTTAAGTGTCACACACCTAGGTAGTAGGTAGCAGACTCTAACCACATCCCCTGACTTAAAATCCAGAGATCTCTGTCTGTCATGCTGTCTCTGGGTTGGAAAACTCTGTCTCTACCTCAACATTATAATGTTAAGATTTCTATTGTGAAAATTTACAGAATAAAACTTGCCTGGAGAAAAGAGATAAAAGAAAACACTGAATGAAAGAGGAGCAGACTGTACCAGAATCACGGCAGTGGTCTAAAACATGATTAGTTCCTATGTTCCCAATTAACCTTCTCCCTCCCCATGCTGTTATGTCCCTATCGAGATTTCCATATAGCAGCCTGGCAATCCCAAGCTGCTTGTAGCTTGACCAATGTAGTCCAGTGTAGTGAGACAGAAACCAGACATTTAAAAAATACTAGTATTTATCCTTTTAATAACAGTAATAGCTAGCATTTATATATTGTTTTAAAGGTTTTTAAAGTAATTTACATACATGATTTCATTTTAGCCTCCCAACAACCTGGTAAGGTAGATATTATTTCCATTTTGTAGATAAAGAACAAGATTAAGAGTGTTTAAGGGACTTGCCATGGATTACTCAATTTGTGTCAGAGGCAGGATTTGAAACCATGTTTTCCTGTCGCAAAGCCTAGCTTATCCATGATGCCAGGCTGTACTCCTCAAATGGAGTCTTTTGAAACAGCCCTCATATATCCTGGATATTGAGCAAAGTACTTTATCCCCTGTTAGAGTCTTCCCTGACTACTAACTCCAACCTTATATCACCTTGTTCTAGCTTTACTTTCCTCCCTTTGTGATCTCATTAACCCTATGGATAACCAATACATTATGCTGTTCTCCACTCTCACATCCTTGCCAAATTACTCCCATTTGCCTCCTCCACACCTATTCACATATTGCTGAACAGTACTGTCATGCAGCCATGTTAATTGGCTCCAATACAAATGGATGTTATCTAATATCAACTTCTTCACTGAAGCAAGGCAAACCTTTTGCGACCCCCTAATTAAGTCTTTTTTATATTCCCTATGGGAGCTGTTTCAAACCTTCTCTTCTTCTTTAAAGTCTCCTATACCACCTCCTCCACCTACCCTCTCAACAGAGTGCCTTGCTTTATACTTTACCAAGAAAAACAAAGGCCATTCACCATGAGCAATCCTCTACATTTCAAAACCCTGTGACATAATGCCTCATTCTGCCTTCTTTCTCACTGTAATGAAGTAGTAACCCTTCTCACCAAGGCCAACACCTCTTCTTACTCCCTTTATCTCATCCCTTCCATTTCCTCCACAATTTTGCATCTGCAATCATCTACCCTCTCTTTATGATCTTTCTTTTTAACTACAGGCTTGTTCCTGTTGCCCACAACATTTCCTGCATCCTTAAAAAACCTTCACTTAGCCCTACCATCCTCTCAAGCTATAATCCTACATTTCTCCTCCATTTCTCAGCCAAACTTCTAGAAAAAATTTATCTTTAATGATTGCCTTCACTTCCTTTCCTCATATTCACTTCTCATCCCCTTCCAGTTGGAGGAATAACTTCTATGAATAAGGTAATAATTCTATATACTCTGAATTAGTCAGACTAGATTTGGAATATTGTGCCTAGATCTGGGTGCCACATTTTAGGAAGGATATTGATAAGCTAAAGAGCATGGAGGAAGACAACCAGGATGGTGAAGGGTCTCAAGTTCATGCCACATGAGAATCAGCTGAAGGAACCTGGAGTGTTTATTTTTGACAAGAGAAAACTTAGGGACAACAGGAGAGCTTTCAGTGTTTGAAGGGCTGTCACAGAGGATTAGACTTGCTTCATATGTCCTCAGAAGGCAGAACTAGGAACAATGAGTTGAAGTCCCAAACTGCCAATTTAGGCTTGATGACAGGCAGAACTTTCTAACAACCAGAACTATCCAAAAGTGGAATGTGCTATCTCAGGAAGGGGTGAGTTCTTTTATTAGAGGCCTTCAAGAAAAGGGTAAATGACCATTTTCCAGGAATGTTGTAGACGGGATTCTTTTTCAGGTAGGGGTTGGACCAGATGGCTACTAAGCTCCTTTCTAACTCTGAAGTTCTGTGATTCTATGACAATATTCCGTTCCACAGTGAAAATGGCAACTTCTCCATGCCTTTTCATCTCATGCAAATCCTTGTCCCATACAACCATAAATGCTCCATAAGAGATCTACCAGTGTAGAGGCCTTCTTCCAGGTCTTTTAACATTCCTTGGCTCAAGTGAAACAAGCTGGATATCTCTTACCTGGAAAAGAAAACTATACCCCTCTTCTTTTGAGGGTACACTGTTTTTGATAGCATTTGCATCTGAGTTCAAATGATCATCATTAACACACTATAGCTTACTTACAACTACAATATAAATTTTCATCACTTACTTTGTCACCTGCAATTATGATTCTTCATATGTTGTGATGTTCATGATTCATAACCATCTAGCATTGACTGGAAACCCTTAAACGAATCTCTGTATTCCCATCACTGGTATGAATTCCAACCCTTCTATTGCTTCTCATGCTGTGCCCTCTTGTAAATTTTCCATAAGGGCCTTAATCTTGATCTCTTGAGATTGTTGTGAGTACTGGGGCCTCCACAGACTATCCATATGTTATTCCACACTCTGACTATAAAAACGACTCACCTCCTTTTCCAGTCATTCGTTTCTTTGATATCTTTTCTGCCACTTTGGCTGTGCCTGTCTTCCCAGGTAGTATACTGCAGCCTAATTGTGTCTGCCATGTATCTTTTCACTGATCTATACCCTTCATTTTTTTTTTGAAACTGTGGTATTCCATGCTTTACAAATATATGGCATTATGAGAAGAACATTGTATTAGAAAGATGGGCCTTTGCTTCAGGAAAAAAACTTGGGGTAATTAAAAGCACTGCATAATTTCCCAAATTCAAGCTTTTTTCTATTCAATTTTGGACCCATTTGCAGTCCAAATATATGTGTTGATGGACAAGTTCTATAAGTTGTCCATCCAAATTGATAACATAGTCTGGACAACAGACTCAACACTCAAAGTGTGTTTCCTCAAACATGTGCTTTTCCTCTGTGACCAAGCACTTTAGAGTGATTATGGATCTCACTTACGATGCTTTGCAATGTTCCTGGGCATGAGGTATTCAGCAGTCATCTACCTCAAAAAGAATATCTGGAGTCTCTCTGCAGGGAATCCTTCTTCCACTCGGATTCTATGCTCCGTGTCTGTAGGAGACACCTTTGGTGGGTCTACATCTCCCTTTCCACGACTTAATTGATATTTACTTGTATAATCAGAGTCAACAAAGTTAGTTCTGTTGTTGCATCTTTTAAGCAATCTTACACCATCTTAACGTATCCATGAGGCATTTTGAGTAAAGCTCTATAGGTGGCATTCTGCTTTACCAATTAAAAAAATTATACTCAACTGCGGTCTATTGCAGTATATCTTCTGAGAAAGCCTGCCCTGATCCCGTCTCATTCTTCTATTAGGATTCCCTCAGTGCAAATACAGTCTACTATTAGGAAAATTTTACAGACTTGGAAAAGGAGGCACATAGGTCACAGATTATTAATGTTTTCTCAATCACCTTCTTTGGTAGTAATAACACCCACAATTTTCACCATGTATTCAACACCTTATTCTTTTCCAGATATCTTCAGAATCAATAGCTCACTATGTGCCAGGCACTGTGCCAGTGTCTTTTAAAAATAATATCCTCTTATTTGATCCTCACAACAACCCTGGGATGTGGGTGGTGCTATTATGATCCCCATTTTATTGTTGGGGAAATGGAGGCAAACAGAGGTTAAATGGCTGAGCCAGGGTGACTAGTAAGTGTCTTGAGTCTAGATTCGCACTCTGGTCTTCCTGACCGAGGCCCAGCACTCTATCTGCCGCCTCTAGTACTGACCTCCTCTCTGGTCTGTCCAAATTGGTCCAATCCAAATGCTCTTTTCAACTTTTTTTTTCCCCTTAGTATAATTCTATTTTTGTCATTTAGCACATTGGGGGCTGTAATGTACAAATGTGGTGGTTCCACTGTCACCGAGAGATAAAATTATTTGTTGTAAAAACACTGATTCTTCTTGTCGTTGTTCAGTCATGTCCAACTTTTTGTGACTGTATTTGGGGTTTTATTGGCAGAGGTACTGGAGTGGTTTACCACTTTCTTCTTCAACTCACTTTATAGATGAGGAAACTAAGGCAAACAAGGTTAAGTGACTTGGCCAGGGTCACACTGCTAGTCAGTTTTTGAGGCTAGATTTGAACTGATGAAGAAGAATCTTCCAGACTCCAGGCCCAGCACCAGCACTTTATTCAATTCACCACCTAGATATTTTCTATTTTTCATCTGTTTTTTCATTGCAGTGAATTATCACTTAACTTCTTTTTAAAAAATGGTTGTAGCAGGGGAAAGGGAAGGAGGAGGAGAAAATTTGGAACTCAAAATCTTATGGAAGTGAATGTTGAAAACTAAAAATAAATTAATTAATTAATTTTAAAAAATGGTTGTAGCCTATGTCAATGTAAGCTCTTGTATCCATTTCCCATCTGGAAGGGGAGGGTATCAGTAGCTTGTTTAAATAGGTCAAATTGCTACTGAATTGTTGGTGGAGCTGTGAATTGGGTTTAACAATTTTGGAAGCAACTGTAAATGATATGCACAGTGTCTAAAATGTCTATATTTTTTAACCTGGATATTTCACTATTAGGCATATGTGTTAGAGAGGTCAATGACAAAAGAAAGTTCCATATACACCAGAATATTTATAGCAGCACTTTTTTATGGGGGTCAAGGAATGAACTGGGGAAAAACTGGGTACTCATCAGCAGGGGAACAGCTAAAAAAAATTATGGGTTCATCAATGTAATGGAATACTACTGTGCTATAAGAAACAATAAATATAATGAATACAAAGCCACATCAACAGATTTACCTGAACTGGTTGGTGTTAGTGAAGTAAGCACTGCCAGAAAAAACTATACACCCAAACATTGCAACAATATAAATGCGAAGAACAACCACCACTAAACAAGAGAAACTGAATGTCATGAGATTAGGAAGAAGCTTGGCCCCAAAGATATGAAAAGATACCTCCTCACACTCCTTTGCAGAGGTAGGGGGCTACAAATGTGGAATACTGCATATAAAACCCAACTTTTCAATTGGCTTTGCTGATTTTTCCCCCTCTTCTTCACTACCTTTTAAAAAATCCTTTATTATATGAGATGGCTCTCTGGGAGAGGCAGAGGGATGTGGGAAGAAATCTAGGCAACATGAAAACCAAAGATATAAATCCAAATTTATTTTAAAAAGAAGTTATGAATATAATGAATAAAGAGAATCATAGTAAGATTTAAATGAACTGATTCAAAGAGAACCAGGAAAACAATATACATGATGTCCAAAACAATGTAAACAGAACAACAAAACAACAGGAACTGAATGCTCCAAAATTATAATGTTCAAACTGGAGCCCAAAGAAGAGATAGGAGAAGACACTTCTTCCCACTTCTTTACAGAGGTGAGAGGCAACGAGTATTGAATATTGCACAGAATGTCACAACTTGTCTGATATGCTGCTGAGCTTTGCAGATCTTTTTTTTTTTCTCCTTTCTTCCTCTTTATTATAAGAGGTGTTCTCCAGGAGAGAATCCAGTGAGGGGAACACACATGATATAAAAACAAATGATATCAATAAAAATTTATGTTAAAAAAACAGGTAGGGTTAAAGTTGTTTTAACTACATACTGCATTTCTCATATTCATTCTACTGCTAATAATGATCTTTGCACTAATGATTACGTGGCCTGACTATATATAGATAGCTGCTTTAGAAATATTTCCCACTGGTACATTGGTGTTTAAAATACAGATCTTTCTGAGCTTATAATTAAAATGATGATGTGAAAGGTCCTAGAGAAGCCCAGCTCTCTCACAAACACCCCAGCAAAGACCTAAAAGGACACCAGCTGGAACAATGATCATGACGGCCAAAAAAGAAATACCAATGAGTACCCTCATTCAGTCCAGGATCACATAAGAAAGCAGAAGAATAAGGATACTTAGAAAAGAAATGTGGTAGAGGAGGCCAGCATGAGTTCTAGTAACAGGGCCTGAAGCCCATAGGAACTTTAAGTGGGGATCCAAAAGGGAGGTCAGATTCCTAGGAAATGGGGCCTGAAACATATTAAGTGCTCTGTCTTCTCAGCCTTGGCCCATCAAAACAGCAAAGTGGGTAAGAAAATCAGCCTAGGACTCAACAAGAGATAGAACCAACTCTCAACTGGGGATTGAACAATGAGAAGGAAACAAAAGACCTGAGGCCAGCACCCACACTGAGTCACCAAGAGACAAAGAAAGAAGCCAGGCTCTGTACTAGAGGGCATAGTTTTAGTACAAGCCACCCCATTTACAGCATCACTGGTAGTGGCATGTAGATTACAGAGGGGACAGGAACAAACAAAGCCAAAAGTGGAGAAGGAGGTAAGGCCTGGCGCTGGTACCAACTCCCAATCTATGAACACAAGTTGAGATATGAATAAACAGAAGAAAACTACAAATGCAATGATCAAATATTATGAGTTTTAAAAAGCTCAAGAGGGAAATCCAGAAGAGAGTAACTCCACAAGAAATACAATTAGAACTACAGAGAAAACGATGGGTTGGCCACAAGTACTCCTTTGATTGGCTGGAAGAAATAATGGAAGAATTTTTTTGAAAAGGAAATTAGAAAGGACATGAGTTCTCTTTTATATATATATTTTGTATTTTTTTTGGTGAGGCAATTGGGGTTAAGTGACTTGCTTACGGTCACAGTGCTAGAGTCAAGTGTTTGTCGCTGGATTTGAATTCGGGTCCTTCTGACTCCAGGGCTGGTGCTCTATCCACTGCATCACCTAGCTGCCCCAAGACATGAGTCCTCAAGGGAAAAAAATGGTAGGAGAATAAATAGCTTAGAGCACAATGTAGAAAATCTTACAAAAATAATAGACACCCTGCAAAAGAGAATGGGATAAACAGATTTTGATGATTCCTTGAGACAATAAAAAATACTAGATCAAAGTAAAGACTGAAAAATTAGAAGGCATGTAAAGCGTTTACTATCAAACACAACTGATCTGGGAAAAAGGATCAAAGAGATAATTTAAGAATCATGAGGCTCACTGAAATGCATGAACAAACAAAAAACCTCTATGCCATATTCTAGAAAATCATAAAAGAAAACTGCCCAGATTAGAATCAGGGGGTAAAGTGAAATGAGAAAGAACCCATCAATCACCTCCAGAAAGAAATCCCAAACTGACATACCCAGGAATGTCACAGCCAAAATTCAGAACTTGCAGATCAAAGGAAAAAAAATATTGCAACTAGCCAGAAAGAGAGTTCAAATACCAAAGTGCCACAATCAGAATCACACAAGATTATGCTGTAACTGCTAGGTTGCTGTTCTTCAGTAATTTCAGTTGTGTTCAACTCTTTGTGATCCTACTTGAGATTTTCTTGGCAAAGATACTGGAGTGGTTTGTTATTTCCTTCTCCAGATCATTTTATAGACAAGAAACCAAGACAAACAGGGTTAAATGACTTGCCCAGGATCACACAGCTAATGTCTGAGGCCACATTTGAACTCAGAAAGGTGAGTCTTCCTGATTCCAGGCCTGGCACTCTATCCACTGTGCCACCTAGCTGACCCCATAACTTCTATGAAAGATAAATTCTTGGAATATTATGTTCCAAAAAGGAAAAAAAAAGGCTTATAACCAAGAATCACTTACCCTGAAAAACAGCATGATCCTACAAGAGAAAAAGTCTACATTTAATAGAATCAAGTATTCCTGAAGAAAAGACCAGGACTGGGTAGAATCTTTGAAATACAAATAAAGGAGACAAGAAATCTGGAAAGATAAATGCATTTGAGCAACTAGAAGGGACTATATGATAATGCAATGCTCATATTCTAATAAGGGGAGAAGAAATACATGTTTCTTCAGAATCCCACTGTCTCAAGGCTAGGAGAGGGAATAGACAGACAATTTTGTTCCTTCGTATTGGCTTTAAGAGAAGAGTTAATTGTCCCAGTTTTTGGTTTTGGTTTTTTTTTTTCCCTTCATTTTTCCTCTTCAAGAATGAAGGACAAACAACAATCCGTGAGTAGCTGCTCCACTGGGGACCAAACTGGCCAGTTCCAATTGGGCAATGCTGCTCCCTCCCTCCTTCCCTCCCTCCCTCCTTCCTTCCCTCCTTCCTTCCTTCCTTCCTCCCTCTCCCTCCTCTTCCTCTGTCAACATACGGAATCATACCCTTACCTGTAGGTGCTCTGCCTAAAGGAATATAAATTTTGATTGCTGAAACCTTACAAAGTATCTTGGGGTTACAGGCTAGATATTTTCCTCTTCCCTACTTATTCTATCATTAAAAAAAAAAAACACCTGGGACAATGAACTCTTTTGCCCCACGTAGTTTCATTTATGATTTCTTGAAATACAGCATTGGAAACCCAGCTTTGACAAGCCCATTGGGATTCAAATGGAACTACCCGACCATGCCTTAAATCACTCTGGCTCTCACTGACTGGCCAGCAATAGATCCTAGCCCAAGCCTCACTTTGTCATTGTTTGGGTTTTGATGGCTTGGAGTGAGTGTAAATAGCACTTTTTTCTGTTTTGGCCGGAGACTCTGAGGGTCTTCCCCTCCCAGATTGATTTTTTTTTTTAACTAGGTAAAAGAGGCCATTTTTTGCCTCACTTCTTTCCTAGCCTTGATCACTGAATGGGCTTTGCCTCAGACAAACTGAAACTCAGGAAAGACCTTAACTTAAAAAGGCCAAGGTCTCCCACTGCATCCAGGGCCATCTCCATTTGTGCTGATCTATATCTTGCCACTAGACCAAAATGGCTCTGCAGGAGAGATGAGGCTGGTGACTTTGCACAGCCTTTCCTCACTTAAATCCAATTCACTTGCAAGTCAAGATATCACCTTCCTGATGTCACTGGTCCT
>NW_020954553.1:4419803-4445406 GCF_900497805.2 Vombatus ursinus
CTTTAGGAACAAGGACAAACAACAATAACAACAAGAGAAGAAAGAAAAGGGAGGGGATAAGGAACACATTAGGGAAAAAAATAAAGGAAAAGGGTATAGGAACTTACTATTCTTCAAAATTGGGGTGTCTAAGAAGAATATGTAAAACAGTGGTAGAGGGAGCGGATATCTCATGAATCTCACTCTTATCTGAACTAGGCAAAAGAGAGTTAAATATACACACAGAGATGTAGCAATACATCAAATTTAACAAAGAAACAGGTGGGGAGAGGGAGAAGAGATAGAAGGGGTTTAAGAAGAAGGTAGAGTAAGGGAGGGAATAGTCAAAAGCAAAATAACCTTCAGTGAGTAAATCATAAAGGAAAGAAAGGAGAGAAATAAAATGTAAGAACCAATGATTAAGGTCTGGGTTATGTGAAGAGAGAAGGCACAGAGGAGCAGGATTGGATCATTTTAATTATAGACTACTAAAATTGATCACACTCCTCTTTTACAAACTTTTTTGTAAAGAGAAGCGGAATGCAAAAAAAAAGTAAGGGATATTGTGGAATGAAAAACACAATGAATAATTATAACCACAGGCAAATATGTTCCCAGTACCTAAACCAGGGAGAGATAAAGCAGAGAAAGACAACTAAATAAAATCAATTAAAAAAATGAAAAAATACTAGCAAAGAGGCTACAACATATTAAAAAGATTATATACTATTACCAGATTGGATTTATACCAGGAATTTAGAATTGATTCAATAACAGGGAAAAATAATGACTATATTAATAACAAAAACAATTTTAAAATTGTAATATCCATAGATGCAAAAAATACCCATTTATGTTTAATAAATTAACCACTCCATAATATGGCAAATAACTGCTATCTAAAACTAAAAGTAAGCACTGTCTGAAATGAAGAAATGCTGAAGGCCTTTCCAATAAGACCAAGGGTAAAGTAAAGAGTAGTGGGGCAAGAGGATGAGGGGGAGGGAACAAGAATTAAGTAAACATTAAGTGTTTACTCTGTGTCAGCCGCTGTGCTAAGCACTTTACAATTATTATTTCCCTGCAACAATTTTACAGTTGAGGACACTGAGGCAAAGAGAAGTTAAATGACTTGCCCAGGGTCACAAAGATAGTGTCAGAGTTCAGATTTGAACTGATTTCAGGCCAGGGCTGTATCCACTAAGCCAGGTAACTGCCACTAGGGAGTAAATATTTTAAAAATTCATAAGACACTAGAAGGAAATTCAGAGGAGGAAGCCATACAAGCAGGTCTGTTACCAGTTACCATGCTCAACTTAATAAATGCTTTTTTAAAAATCTCAACCTCTATGTAACAGTTTCAGAGCTCCACACATAATCCTCTTTATCTTTTCTTCTCTGTAAATGGAGATATTCATATTTATTGATGTTTTTCAGATTCACGTTTAAAAAAAAGAAAAATTAAAACATAGTTTTTTGTATTGGGGAATAACTAGGAATCATTAAAAGCACAGTGCAATTTCTCAAATGCTATATAATCTACTCTCCTCTAACTCAATTTAGGGCCCATATCATTGTGCATCTGTAGTTCTTGTTTGAAATATATGTGCTGATAGACTACCTAAATGGGCAGCCCATCAAACAGCTTGTCAAAATCTGAGCAATAAACATTCTTTATCCACTTAGATCTTCCTGCATAAGTTGCTAGGCCAATCTCTTCTGAGTTGCTGAGGAATCTGGTTAACAATATACAATATATGTGCAGAGTCCAGTCAAAGTGAAAAGCAATATAGTATAAGATCTGGCAATGGAATGCATGCCTTTGAGAACCATCCTAGCTAAGTGTAGGGAGATTCATTTCCAGACGACCATCTGTAAGTGGATGAATTTTTAGGCTACAGAAAATCAGCAACTCTACAAGGCATTAAGGAGTGATGATCTGGATTAATGTTGCAAATATTCACACCAGTCAAACCGCAGCTCTTTTGATGGATTAAATTCAACATAAAGAGCATTTATTAAACACCTACTATGTTCCAGGCCCTGTAGTAGGTACCAAGAACACAAATTTTAAAAGTCCTTCCCATCAAGGATCTGACATTTTATTGTTAGAGGGGAAGAATTCATACAAGTAAGTTGGAGGGGGGAACATTTATGTAAGTAAGCATGAACGGAAGAGGGGGAAGAGTATCAGTAACTGGGGAAAACAAGGAAAAGTTATGCAAGAAGGTAGCACTTAAGCTGAACCTTGAAGTGAGCTAGGGATACCAAGAGGGGAAGATGAGAAGACAGAGTATTCCATGCACAGGGAACATTCTGTATAAAGGCAAGGCAGCAGCATCATAGGGTCACAGATTTGGAGCTAGAAGAGACACTTCATTCCTCTCCATACTTGGCTCCTGACATTTAATGTTTCTTTTCCACAATTTCTTGGAAGCATTCTCACCCTGGAAGATGCCTCCACCACCACCTGCCAGCAACCTTCCCAGTGTGGCACCTCTACTCCTACGGCCCCTTCCTCTCAGTGGTCAGCTCTTCCCAGAACCTCCACTAAGAAAGTCCCCCAGGCTAGCCATGCCACTCCTTCATTCCTCTTCAGGCTCTGCTTCTGACTTTCCAGATTTCTTTCTCCTTCTTGCTCTGTCCATGAGTGCCTTCCCTGCTCTCCTCCCCAACTCCCACTTTGTTGTGCAGCTTCCTTTTATATGTTATCTTGCCCCTTAGAATGTGAGCTCCTTGAGGGCAGGGCCTTTTTGCTTGTATTTGTGTTCTCAGTATTTGGCCAATAA
Organism: Vombatus ursinus; assembly: GCF_900497805.2. Classification (NCBI taxonomy): domain Eukaryota; kingdom Metazoa; phylum Chordata; class Mammalia; order Diprotodontia; family Vombatidae; genus Vombatus; species Vombatus ursinus. Next base: position 4,422,572 of record NW_020954553.1, read on the forward strand.
TGGCACACGGTCATCGCTTATTGATCTGACTTGATCTTAAAGGGTGTGTCTATTCCAATGCCTCATTTTACAGATTGAGATAACTGAAGCTAGAGAGGGGAAGTGACTTGTCCATGGTAACACGTGGAGTAAGTGGTACAGCTGAGATTTGAATACAAGTTATCTGACTCCAAATTCAGAACCATGCTACTGCCTCCTTAGGTCTTATAGAAGGAATAAGCAAGTATGCCAGTTTGGCTGTTAATATGGGCCACATGAAGGGGAGTAATGTGAAATCAGTCTAAAAAGATAAACTGAGGATTAGTTATGAAATAGGAAGCTGTATTTCATCTCAGAGGCTATTAAAGAAGCTGCCGAAACTTTTTGAGCAGAGAAGTGACATAATCAGACCTGTGCTTTATTTGACAGCTGATCGAAGGACAGTTTGGAAAAGGGAGAGATTGGAGGCAAGGGGACCAATTAGGAGGCTCTGACAGTAGTCTATTGTGATGATGAGAGCCTGAACCAGGAGAGTGGCTGAATGAGCAGAGAGAAGGATGAATGCAAGGCCCATCAAACAGGTGTGTGTGTGTGGTGAGGTGGGTAGTGGTGGTGGTAAATGAAAATCAAGAGTTCAAGATGGCTCCAAGGTTGTGAACCAGGTTCAAACTGAATTGCTAAGGAGCTTTTATGTGTGCGATACATACATTAATTCCAAGGTGATTTCAGTTTTTAACAACCAGAAAAACTCTCTCAAGTCTTTGAATGAATGAAAAGCATATATTGTGAGCTTACCATGTGCGAAGTACTGCACGAAGTTCTGAGGATTCAAAGGAAATCGTTGCCTGCGCTCAAAGACCTTACACTCTAAGTGGGGGAGATGACACATAAAAGAAAACTCAGATGTAGGGTGGCTAGAAAGACCCAGAAGTCCTCAGAGTGCAATGGTGGGGCCTGATGGCTAGGCCCAGGGGTCCTTTGGTTATTCCAGTAATGCTAGGAATGGGAAGAATCAGCAGGGTATAGAAGCAGGGCAGATAGTGGACTTTAAGAGGCAGTGGTAAGGCCTGTCCATTTCAACAGAAGAAATAGTTATTGACTCCTATACTGTCCAAGCTGTGTCAAGTCAAACAGCCAGGATGAATTCTAGGCAGCTCTAGTCAGTGTAGGCAGAAGAAAACAGGAAAGAACACTCTTGGTGGGGGTGGGTCTTCCCACCAGGTTATTTTTGGATGGGTTCTGAGTGTCTGACGGTTGAGGGAGACAGAAAGAGGGGAAGAGAAAGTTAAGGTGGGAAGGTTCCCAGTGGTGACAGGTCTTCCTACTACCCAACCCTTCCAGATGGGTTTAAGTAATTTGAAATGTTCTTTTTTTAATTTTTTTTAAATTCTGGACTTAAACACTAAAAAGAAAAAATATATTTCATATACATAGCAGAATACAAAAATATTCCATAACAAATCATGAATCTCCATTTCATAATTTTTGCTTTTTTTAGGATTCTATAATAAATTCTACACATTACTTTCAAAATTATTATTTCAAAATTATGTAATCATTTCAAATCATGTAAATTCAAAATTTACATTTCAAAATCATGTAAATTATTATTTCAAAATTATTCTGCTTGTCCATACTTCCTTCTGAACTTTTTCTTCTGTTTTTCTTCTGTTCTCTGCTGTGCATTTTAAAAAATGTTACAATGGCACCACTATAAGTACATCACTCTTGCTAATCCCTCCAACCCCTGACCTCTCCCTCCTCAATAAAAAAGCCAAAGAAAGAAAAAAAAAATTTATGAAACAAATAAGCATAGTCAAAAGAAACAAATCCACACAGTGGCCATATCCAAAAATGCATGTCTCTTTCTTCACCTTGTGTCCAATATTATTATCCCTCTTAATCCTATTCCCACTCCCACCCTCCCACACACAAACACTGTCTCCATTTGTTTCTCTGTTGAGTTTGAGATATGTCTACAAATGAGAGTGAGAGAGAGAGAGAGAGAGAGAGAGTGTGTGTGTGTGTGTGTTTTCAAACCCTCCAGCCTTTCCACTGTGGTTGTTACATTTTTTTCACACACTACAATTACAAGAAACAGAAGATCCCACCTCCTTTTCTACAGTAGTATATTCTTCTTTTTACCCTCTCTTCTCTTGCCCTTCTTCAAACCCTCAGAACAAGTTGTAAATAAGTAGTTACTAAGTGCCTAACACCTAGTACCAGGCACTGTCCTAAGTGCTGAGGTTAAAAGAAAGGCAAAAAGTCCCTACCCTCTAGAAGCACCCAGTCTATTGGGGAAGGCAATACATAAACAACCATGTACAAACAAGATAAACACAAGATAAATTGAAGATCATCAACAGAAGGAAGGCACTAGCATAAAGGGGGTTGAGAAAGGTTTCTTGGAAAAGGTAGAATTTTAGCTGGGACTTGAAGAAGCCAGGAGGTGGAGAGAATTGCAGACACAGAGGACAGCTGGTGAAAATGTATAGAGGTAGGATGTGAAATATCTTGGGTGAAGGAACAAGGAGGCCAGTGCAAAATCATTCCCCAAGAGATCTGATTTTTCTCATTCATCTCCCTCAACATGTTTTGAAGACATTAAAATTCTGAAGGGACATTTTGTTTCTTTTCCTCCTATTAGAATGTTAGCACTACATCATCATATAGCTCTTTCTAAATGCTCAAATATTTACCTTTCGAGGTTACTCTGGACTTTTGTGTTTATATTTCAAAGTCCCTACTCAGGTCCGATCTTTTCAACAGAAATGGTACAAAGTGTTCACTCCTTCACTCCTCTTCTGACTTTCTGTACTTCTACTCTCTGCCTATGAGCAGGTACATCCTCCACCCCCACTTTTCAGCTCTTTCGAGTCTTTCCTCATCAAAATGTACACTTCGTAAGGCCAGATGCAGTCCTTCTTGCTGCTTGCATTTGTATTTGTATATCCAGGGCTCTGCACAGTACCCGACACACAGTAAGTGCTTAATAAATGCTTGCTGAGTTGACTGTTCCATTAAGCAGTTCCATTCCCCACCCCACCCACCTCCAGATTATATTCATCTTTGCAAGGTAAAGTTGTAAACCTATCTCTTTTAACTTTTTGAATATCATGTTCCAAAATTTCCTCTCATTTTTCATAAAAGTTGCTAAGTCTCATATAATCTCAACTGTAATTTTATGGTATATGAACTGCTTCTTTCTGGATCTTGTAGTAATTTTTCTTTGACAAGGGAACTTTAGCTTTTGGTTATTACAATCCTAGGACTTTTCCTTCTGGGGATTCCTTTCAGGAGGTGATCACTGGATTCTTTCTATCTTTTATTTTCTCTCTGGCTCTCAAATATAGGCAGTTTTCATGTATAATTTCTTTAAACAGAGTGTCCAGGTTTTTTATTAATCATGACTTTTTTCAGAGAGACTAGTGATTATCAAATGATTGCTTCTTGACCTGATTTCCAGGTCAGCTTTTTATATTTGATATCTTACATTTTCTTCTTTTTTTTCAATATTTTCATTTTGTTCAAATATTTCTTGCTATCTCATAGAGTCACAGATTTCTCTTTGGTCTGTTCTAGTTCCAGAGAGCCATTTCAGTCAGTCAATAAACATTTAAGTACCTACTGTGTGCCAGGCCCTCTGCTAAATTTTGGGATTACAAAATTCCTTGCCCTCAAGGATCTCACAATCTAATGGGGGAGGCAATAAGCAAACAAATATGTACATATAAGCTATATACAGGATAAACAGGAAATAATTGAGAGAAGACACTAGAATTGAGAAGGGTTGGAAAAGGTTCCTGTAGACAATGGGATGTTGGTTGAGACTTAAAGGAAGCGAGTAGGTGGAGATGGGTTAGCTAGGTAGTAGAGTGGTAGAATACTGGGCCTGGAGTTCTTCTTTCAACTTCTTTGAACCATCTTCCTGGTTCAAATCTGGCCTTAGACACTTACCAGCTGTGTGACCTTGGGGCAAGTTATTTAACCTTATTTGGTGGAGAAGTTGGAGAAAGAAATGGCAAACCACCCCAGTATCTTTGCCAAGAAAACTCCAAATGGAGTCACCAAGAGTCAAACATAACTGAACAACAACAGGTGGGGATGAAGAGAGAAAGCATCATAGGCATGGGGGATACTAGAGAAAATGCCTAGAGGGAAATCTCTCAGCTTCAGCTAAGAGATAGAGGGTATTCTTCATGGACTGCAAGGAGGCCAGTGTCACTGTGAAGATCATGTGGCAAGGAATAAGGCATAAGAACACTAGAAAAGTAAGAGGGGACTAGGTTATGATAGGTTTTGAATGCCAGAGGATTCTGTATTTGATCCTGGAGGTGAAAGGGAGGCACTAGATTTTATTGACTGAAGGAGGTAACATGGTCAGGCCTATGCTTTAGGAAAATCACTTTGGTGGCTGAATGGAGGGTGGAATGTAATAGGGAAAGACTTGAGGCAGGCACATTCACAATCAAGCTATTGTAATAATCTTTTTAGGCATGAGGTGATGAAGGGCTGCATGAGAATGGTGGCTGTGACAAGGGGGATGTTGGTGTTGATGTTCGTCCTTCATTTTAGAAGAGGACCAAGGACATAATAGGATGATGGCTTGACTTTCAAGTGAATTGGATTTAAGGGAGGGAGAGTTGCACAAAGGCATCAACCTCACTCTCTCTTTTAGTGTTATTGAAGTCCAGTGGCAAGACAGAAGTCAGAATGACTGGCAATGGCCCGATGCAGAAGTGCTCCACAGCATCTGCTTCAGCTGCCTTCATGGCTGTTGGAACAAATTATTCTCATCTGTCCATTCCACCCAGGAGAAGTCTTCACATGCTTGGGTTAGACATCCCCCTAACTCAGTGACACGTTTGAGGCCTGTCAATTACCCTTAACCTGGTTTAGCCCATCTGCTGAGACAATTTTTACCAGGGTGTGGCCATTGTGCATGCTACAGCTTCTTGGAGCCACAGGTGAGACTTGGGTGACAGGTAGACAGCAAAGGTGGATAAGCAGCCTTGAAAAGGGCTTGGCAAGCATTTACATCAGAGGTGGAGGTCCTCTCTGAACACTCTATAAACCACATTGGAGGGATGTTGTAAAGGCAAAATCAATAACCCTTGGTAACAGAGTAGATATAGGAGGTGACAGTGAGGCATGAAGGATGACACCTAGGTTGAGAGCCTGAAGGACTGGGAAGATGGTGATGCTCTCTACAATAATATGGAAGGTGGTTAGTAGGAAAGGTTTAGGGGAAAGATAATGAATTCCATTTTGGACATGTTGAGTTTTAGATATCTACTAGACATCATCTGAGATATGTGAAAGGCAGCTGGAGACTGTGGGACTGGAGGTCGAGAGGTTAGGGCAGAATAGGTAGATTTGAGAATTGTCAGTATAGAAATGGTAATTAAATCCACAGGAGTTGATGAGATCACCAAGGGAAGTAGTATAGAGGGAGAAGAGGGCCCAGGACAGAACCCTGTGGGACACCTACAAGTTAGGGGGTATAATCTGGATTAGGATTCATCAAAAGAGACTGAAGAGAAGTTTGGTAACAGGAGGAAAACTAGGAGGAGTGATGCCCTGAAAACCTAGAAAGAAGGGAGTATCAAGGAGGAGAGAGTGATCAACAATGTCAAAAGCTAGAGAGAGGATGAAGAAAATGAGGACTGAGAAAATGACACTGGATTTGGCAATCAAGAGACCATTGATACTTTGTAGAGAGCAGTTTCAGTGGAATGATGAGATTGGAAGCTGGATTGTAAGGGGTTAAGAAGAGAGTGAAAAGGGAGAAAGTAAAACACCTGTTGTAGATGACCTTTTCCAGGAGTTTAACCAAAAAGTGCAAAAGAGAAGACACAGGATGATAGTGGGGATGGAAGGATCAAACGAGGATTTTTTCTTTTTTTTTTATTCATTAATTTATTTATTTTTAGTTTTCAACATTCACTTTCACAAGATTTTGAGTTCCATATTTTCTCCCCATCTCCTCCCTCCCCCAACCCCAAAACAGTGTGCATTCTGAATACCCTTTCCCCTAATCTGTCTCCCTTTTATCTCCCCACCTTCTCTTATCTTATCCCTTTCCTCTTCTATTTTCCTGTAGAGCAGGATAGATTTCTATACCCCCAAATGAGGGTTTTTTGAAGATGGAAAAAACATGAGTATGTTTGTAGGTAGTAGAGAAGGAGCCAGTACAGGGAGAGATTGAAAATAAGTGCCAGAGTAGGGATGACAAAGAGATTGGAAAACCGTTGGAGGAGATGGGAAAGAATGGCATCAATTTAGCAGGTCTAGAGGATTTAGCCTTGGGAAGGAGTAAGGTCGCCCGTTCTCATGTGAAACGGGGATGATGGAGGAGAGAGCATCAGAGGGCATCTGAGTAATAGGAGACAAGGAAGAGGGGAGAAGGAACTCAGGAAGAATGTTCTCAATTTTTTTTTTTTTCCTGCAAAATATGAGGCAAGTTTCTCAGCTGAGAGGGTGGGGAAAGGGGAAGCTATAAAACGTTTGAGGAAGAATGAAAAAAGGGTTTTCAGGGTATCCATTTCTTGTGTAAATTTTTACCACTTTGTTTTCCTATTTATTCTCCTTTCAATTATTTTCTCCTGAGTTTTTATTTCATATTTAAATCTCTTGTATCATTTCTCCTATGTATGCATGTAGTCCCTATGGAAAATCCATTTTTTTCCCTTTCAGAATCTGTTTGCAGTTGTCATGGAGTTAACTCATTCCTTTCTTTTGAGGGTGCTCTAGATTTGAGATAAATTTTTATATGGCCAGTGTCTCTTTGATTTACTCAATCTCTCCAATTTTTAGTTCCTGAACTGGGGCTTTGTGACAAGACCAAGATCCACCTGAGAGGTTTCTAAGGGAAGCCTGCACTCTTGATGCCTCTGGACATAAAGCCTTGCAAGCTATCCATAGTCCTCTCTCTTACGGCAGTGGAAAGCTATCCTGTATTGGCTCAGGCTTTGCTAGTGGATCCCCTTTCCTAAAGACCTCAGGTTTCTGACTGACCTTCTGGTGATTTCTGCCACAGAAGAATTTGCTTACTGTAGTTTTTCATTGGACTTCTTTACCTTTATTCAACTTGGTGTGAACTTCAGGGTATACAGGAGGTGGGGCAATCTGTCTCTTTAAGGCAGCTCTCAGCCAAAGGCTTGAAACTTTCAACCTAATCCAACCTATACTTCAACAGAAATTACCTCTATGGCATCCCGAGTAAGTAGTAATTAAAATTTTAAATTAATAGTTGGAATAGAGGAGTGCGTATTACCTGCCAAGGCAGCTCTTTCCCTTTTGAATAAGTGTTAGTAAAAGGTTTTCTCAATATGGAACTTAAATCTGCCTTTATAACTTTCACCATTGCTTATAGTTCTGCCCTATAAAGTTAAGCAAAATAAACAGTATCATAGGATCACAGATTTAGAGCATGAGATGTAATTTCTCTCTCTCTTTTTTTTTTTTACACATATGGAAACTGGGGTTGTTAATAAATCCAAGGTCACACAAGTTAATAAATGACAGGGCTAGGATTTGAACCTAGGTCCTCAGACTTCAAATCCAGTACTGTTTACATGTTATTCCTCCTTTGTATTGGAAGAAGACCAGTGACATCACAATGTTATTATGGTCTAGGTACAGTGTGTTCGGCTGCAGCTGATCAGTCCAATGTGACCTGGGAAGGTTCTACCACAGGTCGGGCACAAATAGTCTGTTTGTACATTTGGGATGGAGCTGTCTCTAGATTTTCGCCTCTCACACTTCCTTTGTGCTACTGCAATTGTTGTTTACATAATCCCTCTTTGACATAAAGTCCTTCAAATATCTAAAGATGGCTATCATGCCTCTTTTATGTTTTCTTTTCTCCAGGTTAAACACCCTCCCCCCTTTTATCAGATTCTCCTTCATGATAACAACTGACAACTATATAGTGCTTTACGGTCTCTGCAAAGCACATTTTTGTGTATTATCTTACTGGACCCTCACCACCACTCTTTGACGCAGGTACTTACTACAAGCAATAATTATCTTCATTTTACAGAGGAGGAAACTGAGGTTGATAGGTTCTTGTGAACATACATACAAAGTCAGTAACTGAGGCAGTATGGACATTCACACCTCCAGAGACCCTAACTGCCCTCTTCTGGATGCTACAACTCAAAAACTCAAACAGTATCCTCAGTACAAGACAATGGACAAAAGATCATGCAGCCTTTGCTCAGAGACCACCAATGAGAAAAAAACACACTAGCTCCTGAGGCAGCCCATTCCACCCTGATTGTCAGGGAGTTTTTCCTCCCATCAAACCTAAATTTATCTCTTTGCAATTTCCAACCCATTCTTTACACAGCTGGTACGTCTGTCTCCCCCATTAGAGAGTGAGCCCCTTGAAGGCAGGGGCTGTTCTTTGTCCTTCTTCAGTCTTTAGAACAGTGCCTGGCACATAGTAGGCGCTTAACCAATGCTGGTTGCCTGCTCAATGACCCCGGCCAGAGAGAACAAGACGAATCCCTCCTTCAGACACTTTAAGACCTTCATCACGCTTACCCCGCAACCCCCGCCTCCGCCTCATCTGTTCTCCAGACTAAGCATCCCTAGGTCCTTCCAGGCCCTAGCCCTTCCTTGTTCCCCTCTTTCTGGTTTGGGATGCAGAGAATCGGACGCAGCAGCCGTCCAGATGTGTCCTGCCCTGGAACAGACTGTCCACCCCCGCCTCTACCAACTAGGCTTTCCAGTTTCTCGTGCACCAGTGTAGACCAGCGCCCCCCGCCCGGGCGCGCTCAGCATGGTTCCCGGGTCGCGCGCTCACGCCACCCCCGGGGCCGCGCGGCGCGCCCCAGCCCCTCCTCACCGTGGGCGGGCCGCGCGTGCACGCGCGCGTTCCGCACCGTCCCCTCTTCCTCCCCCCCTTACCCCCCTCCATCTTCTACCCCTACAGCGCCCGTGGAAATACTCCCGGCGGCTCGCTCCTGCGGGTGACAGCTGGGTGCCCAAAGGGTTAAGCCAACGGAGCCGCAGCCGCGGCCCCTCCCGCTCCCTGAGGTCTCCCGCGCCCCTTTTCCCCCTACCTGGCCGCTCTTCCCAGGTGCCGCCCTGTGGCCCGCCCCTCGCGGGCTGAGCGACGCCCGCCTGCCGGCCAGCCTGAGCCTCCGACTGAGGGGGCGGGGGACCAGAACCGTCACATTAGCATTCCAGCCGCGGTCACGTGCCTGTTGCAGCCAATGGACGGCTGCAGAGCTGGGGAGCCTGAGCCCGTGACCATGGCGACGGGGAAGTGGGTGGGGTTCCAGGTTAGGAACTCCTCCCCGTCCTGACCTCCTGCCTCCCCCCCTAGTGGTCACAGCTGGGGCTGCTGCCCCGCCCCCCACGTGCGCTCCTGGGCTACTCTGCTGAGCCTGAGGCGAGGATGTTTGCTTTGGAGAAGGAGGGACTAAGGGAGAGGTGGAAAGGTTTTCATGATAGCTGTCCTCAAGTATTTGAAGTAGTCATGTAAAAGACTGCTCAGTATGGAAGGTGGCGCAGTGGATAGAGCACCTGGCCTGAAGTTGGGAGGACCTGAGTTCAAATGCATCCTCGGCAGTTCACTAGTTGGGTGACCCTGGGCAAGTCACTTAGTCCTGTTTGCCTCAGTTTCCTCATCTGTAAAATGAGCTGGAGAAGGAAATGGCAAACCACTCCAGTATTTTTGCCAAGAAAGCCCCAAATAGGATGAGGAAGAGTTGGACATGACTGAACAACCACACATAGAAGAGGCTCGGCTTTAGGGGCCAGGACTAGGAGCACTGAGGGAAACTTGCAAAGAATTTTTTTTTAATTCCTCATTGAGACTTGGCACTTTTCAGAACAATCCGGACACGGATTTTAATTTGAAAAACAAACAAACAAACAAACGTGGTGGGTTAGACATAACAGATATTGTTCCCATTTTGTAGATGGAAGAAACTGAGGTAATTTGCCTAGGACACACAGCTAGTAAACGGCTGAGCTGGGAAGGGCTCCAGGTTTATTGTGTGTTATTGCTCCTTCTCAGACTCATTTGCTGGGTTAACATCCAAAACGTGCCCCCCTAACTATGGCTGTCCTCTAAGACTGTCCTGGTTTCTCTTTTCACTATATAGTCTCTCCCTTGGTGACTTCATGAATTCTCTTGGGTTCGATTATAATCTCTATGCAGATGACTCCTCAGACTATCTATTTATATTTATCCATCTATATTTATATCTAACTATCCATCTTGTCCTAGGCTATCTCCTGAGCTCTAGTCCCAAATCACCAACTACCTTCTAGATATTTTAGACTGGCTAGCCTGTGGGCATCTCAAACGGAATATGTCCAAAACAGGACTCATTATTTTTCCTCAAAACTCTCAGCCTCTCCCTACTACAAACCATGAGATAAAGTGCTTTGCCAGCCTTAAAGTGCTACACATATGCTATCATCACCACCACCATCATCCATCCTCCCCAAAACTTTGAAAATAATGAATTCAGATCGGTCCATGTCATCCTCCCTCCCCTCATTCAATAAGCAACAGTGGCTTCCTGCTACCCTTCTGTTACTTAAAGCTCTCCACAATCGGTCCCCTTCCATCCTCCCCAGTCACTTATTACTCCTTTCCACACACTCTATAATCCAGTCATACTGGCCCACTGTTCGTGATGACAATACACTTCCCTTTTTAGTGTTTTTGTATCCACTGTCCCCCCTGCATAGAATGCTCTTCTTTCTCACCTCAACCTCTTTGGTGTCCCTGACTTCCTTCAAGACTCAGTTCAAGCAACATTCCCTATATTTCCTGATCTTTCAGAAGCCTCTGATACTGTTGATCATCTTTTCCTTGATATCTTCTCTCTCTCTTTTTTTTCACATTTTCAATCCCTCACTCATGAATACCCCAAATATTCAATCTGTTGACAAATTTCATTTCTTTCCACCTTTATAACATCTCTCGAATACATATCCTTATCTACACTCATGCATTCACCCTGGTGTGGGCTCTTATCACCTCCTACCTAAACTATTACAGTAGTGGCTTATGGGTCTGTCTGCCTTAAGTCTCTCCCTACTCCAGTCCATCCTCCACTCAGCTGCCAAAGTGATTTTCCTAAAATGCAGGTCTGATTGTGTCATCACCTCTACTCAACAAATTCCAGTGGCTTCTTATGACCTCTAAGGATCAAATATAAAATCTTCTAGAATTTAGAATCCTTCATAACTTGAACCCTTTCTACCTTCCCAGTCTTCTTCCTTTTTTTTTATTTTTGGGTTTTTTTTGGTCTTTTTTTTTGGTGAGGCAATCAGGGTTAAGTGACTTGCCCAGGATCACATAGCTAGTAAGTATCATGTGTCTGAGGTCACATTTGAACTCAGATCTTCCTGACTCCAAAGTCGGAGCTTATCCACTGCGCCACCTAGCTGCTCCCTTCCCAGTCTTACACTCTGCTTTCCACTTCAGGATGGCTCCACCTGCTCTAGGTCCAGCAACACTGGCATTCTTGCTGTTCCTCACACACAACCATTCATCTCCTGCCCCAGTGCCTTTGCAATGGCTGTCCCTCACATCTAGAATTCTCCCCCTTTTCACCTCTCCTTAAAGGCTACGTGTGTAGATGGTGCCTACCTATAAGTTGCTTGAGATCAAGGACTATCTGTTTCACTTCTGTTTTTTGATCCCCAGCGTTCATCATGGTGCCTTGCATATATTAGGCACGTAATAAAAACCTACTTGTGAGATTGCTTGAGTCACAAACTGCATTCTAGCCAAACTGACCTATTTGCTCTTTCCCAAACTCTGCCATTGGTCCTTTGCTTCTGTGCCTTTTCAAGGCTGTCTCCCGTATCTAAGATACATTTCTTACTTTCCTCTGCCTCTGGAACCCCTAACTTCCTTCAAGGTTCAGCAAGAGCTGGAAGAGAGATCATCTAGAGCAGGGGTGGGAAGCCTGTGGCCTCGAGGCCACAGGTTCCCCACCCTGATCTAGTCTAACCTTTTCATTTTACAGATGAAGTGATTTTTACATTTACATTTTACAGTTTTACATTTACAGAATAAGTTCTACAAGGTCACTTAGGTAGAAAGCATCAGAGGTGAGATTTAAATCCAAGTTTTCATTCATCTCTAAAGTCACTTCCAGCACTGGAATTCTGTGACTGTTTGCCCTATTTCCTGGGATGATCTAACCTCCTCCCCCTTCTCCCCCAAGGTTGGCATTTCTAGGAAGCTTCAAAACCAGGCTCAGTGTTATTGTTGGCTTTGGAATACTGTCACACCTTCATCACCTTAGCTGGCAATATTAGAAAGGCTGATGAAAGTGACATGTTACCTTTCCAAATGACTTTTCCCTTCCTGGGATCATAAATAATTCACACACTCAGAAGGGATTGCTCCTGCATAATCCAGCAATGTTGAATTAGATAAACGGCTGGGATCCTGACAAGCAGAACAGCCATCAGTCAAGCTCTAGCTCCTGGAATCTCGTTTATTTACTGCTTAATTAGGGAAAGGAGCTGCTGTCAGGGAACTCATTCTGTTCCTCCTAGCTAAAGGAAAGGGGGCCTTTTTATTCAATCATTTCAGAAGCTAAAGAGCAAAGAATCCAAAGGAAGTGTATATGGGGGAAAAAACCCCAAACCATGTTAATTATTGATCTCTAGGAACCTGCTCCTTCAATCATTCCCTCTCTCTTATCTCAAAGTTCTCACTAGATGTTGGATCCTTCTCTCACATATGTCCAGCTCTGTGTGTGTATCTCTGTTTTTGTCTCTGTCTCTCTGTCTCTGTGTCTGCATCTGCCTGTCTGTCTCTGTGTCTCTGCCTCTGTCTGTCTCTGCCTCTGTCTCTCTGTCTCTCTCTGTTTGTCTCTGTCTCTGTCCCTCTGTCTCTATCCATCTGACTGTCTGTCTCTCTGTGTCTGTCTCTGTCTCTCAGTTTCTGTTTGTCTGTCTCTCTCTCTCTCCCAGATTTCCCTATCTTGCCCAGGTTGGAAGTGTAGCAGCTATTCACATACCTCATCCCACAGCTGATCATCACAGAAGCTTTGATCTGCTGCTTTCACCTATCCCCAGCAGCCTGGTGGCCCACTGATCCTGGAGGCTAAACATATTTGGTGCTGGACTTAATGCAGACAGCCCTGATAAGCTTTTAGCCCTACTGTAGCTCGGAATTCCCAAACTCGAACAACCTATCAGCCTCAGCCTCCCCAGTAGCAGGGATTACAGGTGTGTTCCCACCTCCAGCTCCACCCTTCTTCACACTCCCACCCCCCGTTATCTAAATCATTCTTAAAAAACTTCACTGGAAGCTCAAAGTCTGAAGAATCTTGGCACCACACATTTACGATAAAGGCTCAGATGTGGCCAGTCAGGAGTAAAACAAATGACCTTGTCCTCTGAGCTAGCTTTTATGATTGCTCAAATAAATTTTTATGGCAAGAGCCCCTCCAAAAAAAAAGTGTTGTGTCAGACCCACATAACTCTATGTAATTCTTTTGGCAGAACATTCCAGTACGTTTGGAGGCATAGGCTCCCCATAAAGGAGTTAAGCAGGAATTACTAGAGCTTTATATCCCTAAGTCAGAAGGAGGCTTCTGATAGAGACACTGCCCTTGGTGAGTAGCAAGTAGAGCATAAAGAACGAACTTGCCAGATTTAATGATTATTGGCACCACTAAGTTTACTGGCCATTCTGTGTTCCAAAGAATTTAACCTTTGGATTAATGACTCCTTTTGGGAGGAGAAACCTAGGTTTATCATAGCCAAGGCTCAGAGGATTAATGGACTCTCTTTATGAGAGAAAGAAAAAGAGCCAAGGATTTTTCCCTGGCCTAGTATGTGGGAGCCTGTCTTTCTATTATGGGGAAAAGTATCAGCTAAAGACTAAAACTAAAGCTAAAAGCTGGAATCAGAGGCTACCTACCCTTGTTTCCTTTGGTGCTATGCCTGGTGGAGGTCATGGGTCAGTAGAGCACTGTCCTACACCAACCCATGAGATGAAAAGTGAGCAATGTCCGTACAGAGAACACGCCACGTCCACTAGTCTGACAGAGATTTTATTTGATGCAAGACTGGAGAAACATATCCAATGAGAGCAATGCAATTATATCACCAAAAAACAGTAGCCCTGCACCTTGAGATGTGAGTTGCCTTGCTATGGTTGTATTCTAGCCATTCATATTCACTATATGCGTACTTCTACATTCACACATCTACCTTAAATATGTCTTCTATTCCTATAGATGGTATATTTGTGGGACAGTGTGCCTCAGGTTTATGGGGAAATATTCTATCGCTGCTTAAAAAATCTATGGTATTTCAATAAATGCCTTTGCTTTGTATGAATTGTGTTCTCTGGATAACTAGTAAAAAGTAAACATGTTGGCAGAAGCTTATGAACTATGGTTTTGAGTGGATACAGATTTTGAATCTTGGCTACCTTGTCTGGGAGAACTGGTATGTGAATTGAAGGGCATCACCATCCCTAGGTGCTACCCGTCTGTCTCTTCTCCATTTCATAACCAATTATCCAGCAAAGGATAATCTATAGTCATTGCCTCTGAATACTTTTGCCCCAGGTGGGCTTGGGACAGTTCCCTGAAGCACAGCTCTGTGACACTGCATACATATAGAGAGATAAAATTATTGATTGGCTAGGAGATCTCTGAGCCTCTAACACTGTGTACCATCTACAGAGGGAGAAGTGACTTTGGATCAGTGGAAAGACTTAGAAGAGAGAAATATAGAGGGGAGAGGAACTTGTCAACTCCTTGCAATCTACTTAGCCACACCAATGGGCTGAAACTATTCTCTCCAAAGTTAAACATGATCTCTTAAATGCTGAATCCAATGGTTTTTTGTTATGTCTGTACTCTACTTGACTTTTCTGGCAGCTTTTGACACTGTTTTCTAGAGACCATCCCTTCTGCCTGGATACTCTCTCCTCCCTTGACTTCCTTTGACTGCTTCTCAGCCTCCACTCTGGCTGTCCCTCAAGGTTGTGTCCTGAATCCTCTTTTGTCCTCTCACTATATTCTCCCGTGATAATTTCATTAACTCCCATGGCTTCAATTATCATCTCGATGCAGATGACTCACAAATCTATATACTCTCTCTCATAATCTCAGTGCTGAATTACCAATTTTCTGCTAGACAACTTCACTTTTATCCTATAGGCATCTCAAGGTCAACATGTCCAAAATATAATTCATTGACCCTCTGTCCTCCAACTTTTCCCTTCTCCAAACTTTCAAATTTCTGTTGAGGGCAGCACCATCTTTCCAGACAAGTTTGAGACCTCAGAATCATTCCATATACTCTCACTTTCTACCTCTTGAGATAAAAACAGTAATCAAATCAATAATGCATTACCTCTGGGAAAGGTATTTCAAACTACTGCCCTATTTTTCCAGTCCCAGTCCCAGTAACTTTCCAGACCAAAACACACATCCCTCGTCACCTCTTCCATTTATGTGTTGACTTTACTCGAACTCCTTTGAGGACAGTGACTTTTTTCTTTAGCATTCTCAGGGATTAGTTTGGCACATTGTAAGCACTTAGTAAATCTATCCATTCATTCACCAATTCCATCAGTACTTGAACATACAGTCCATCTGGGCCAGGTAACTTTAATTCATTTAAAGCCTCTATGTGGGGGGAGTGGGGGGAGATCTTAGGGCCTTGAGGCCACATGTGGCCCTCTAGGTCCTTGGGTAAAGCCTTTTGATTGAGCCCAAGTTTTACAGAACAAATCCTTTTATTAAAGGGATTTGTTCTGTGAAGTTTGGATTCAGTGCAGGGGCCCAATTTGAGGACCTAGAGGGCCACATGTGACCTCAAGGCTGCAGGTTCCCCACCCCTGATTTTGCTACATCTTTACTTGTCTGTGGTTAGCTCTCAATTAGCTATTTTCATTCTGTTCTTTCTAGTCCAAGGGTCATTTTCCTTGGCAAAGAAAACAGAAGCAAAATAACAATTAAGCAACTCTTTTTTTCTGTTGTTAGTTATCATTACCTTTTCTACCCTAAGAAATGGCCTTATTCCTTCTTTCAACCTTAACTACCAACTCCAGTTCATTTAGTGAACCAAAAAACCTCTTTTCCCAACAGTAATTGCTTATTTTTAATTTTTCTATACAGTAAACAATTATTAAAATTACTGAATTTGTATTCATTGGCACATGAAATCAACAATAAACAAAACTACATAATTATTTACAATATTTTCACCGTGAAAAAGAACACAGAGTCACTTCAAACCCTCACTATAAGGTCTGTTAACTTTACTTGTACGGAAATTCAGTCTTCACACCATTCAGTTTCTCAAAATATTAAGTAAATTCTCAGAACTCCTCTTCCCAAGATAAAATTGAAATGGCTTACTCAGAAAAGAACTCTTCATCTCTGTCTTTTTCAGCTTTTCTCCAACAATGATGGGAAACATTTTATTCCACTTCCGTAACGCTGACACTTTTAATAGTCTCTTTTCATAGTTTGGCAAGCAGAGTCTTTTAGATAAAAATTCAAAACTGTGTACTCTCTCCATGAATCCACAGGGAGAGGAACATATAGTCAAACATTCTCAGTTATCACTTTAAAACTTTCAGCACAATCTGCTTTTCTCAACATTCTATTTAATTCTAGCTCTTAATGAGCTTAACAGAAGAGAAAGCTTTCAGGGATCCCTGTGTTGCCTTCTATTGCCTTCTGTGGTTTGAGAGGTCAGTAAAAAGCAACATAGGCAGTAGAAGGCAACTCTCTTGAGAAACAGATTGGGCAAGGCAGACTTTGTATCTGTTTGGCTATGAGCTATGCTGTGCTATGAGAGAGACTTAGTTAGATCTGATTTGGCACATTGTGGCAGATTAGAGGAGCTTGACAGTTCTTCACAATTTCTCTAGCTTAAGGGTACTGCTAATCACCAAAAGAGCATAACGATACGTTGTTAAAGGTGGATGTGAGCAAAAAGAACTGCTTTACTGGCTTGAGAATAGAAAAGGAATCATCTTTTCCAGCAGGAGAACAGTAAGGAATAGAAAGAGAGAAGCTAGCAGAGAAGCAGCTTTATGTGATGCATAGTGTTTCTGAAGGGACCAAAGACATCAGTACAGACTTGTGAATTACCCAGGGCACGTGAATTTCCCCACTTAGGTGCCAATAAGTATATGTCCACTCTTCCCCACAGACACTGCAATCATTGGTAGGCGTGACCCATGTTCATGGGTAGACTGTTATGTTTTGGTTATTTCTGCTTTTGCTTTCTATTGAGTAAATTTTACATTCATTCTTGCTTTTACCTTGTTGTTCATGTTTCATAGTTAATATTGTCACAGTGACTGATTTTATGTGAATGAGAGATACATCATTTGGGGCTCAGGAGTTATAGTGGTGAGTAGCAGAAGCATATACCCCCATATCAGGGTTTTGCCTGGGACCAGGAGAAAGAGTAATGATTCATAGCAGTATGTCACACTCTTCTTTTGGAACCACAGATCTTCCAGAATGAGTGCAGGCTGAGTTAGTAAATCATCCCAGAGAGCACACTATCACTATAATACCTGGGCTACATGTAGAACAAGCCTTTTCCTAGGTAGCAGTAGAAACTCCATTCTATAACTTTAGAGCATTAAAATTCATCTTACACTCCTGTGAACATTTCAGCTAAGTCTGTAGTCTCATTTGTTATATTTAAGTGGAAAAGTAACTGCTTTGCTAAAATATCTTGCTAAAATATTCTTACTTTTAAGCCTATTTCAGCTATTATTGTTAATCAACCATAAAACAAACCACCAAACACTTCTAACCAGTTTATGTGCATGATGTTCTGTAAAGGAATGTAGCAAAGGGATAGATTTACTTTTGGCAAACATTAAAATGTTAGAGATTTGATATCTTAGAAATTTCAAAAATAACAAAAGACAACAAATACTTCCTGCTGCTTGCATGGGATTTATGATAAATTATTTTCATGGAGTGTCATAGAAATTTCACTGTCATATTATTTTAACCAAAGTATGTATGTAGCAGGTTAACTAAAATTCACCCTGGCAGATTTATGTGTTTGTAGAATACCTACAACTATTAGTGAAAGTTATTTACTATAATGGAGTAAATGGAGTTTACTGCATTTTTGTGCTTTATAGATTAATAAATGTATGCAATTTGTTTGCTTATGTTTAATTTCTGCATACATTTGTCTGTTGTATTAAATTTTAATGACCATTTTTTACTTCATTATAAATTCCTAATCAACTTATTTCATGTTTTTATAAGATGTTCATGTTCAACTTATACTATTTTTGTAATAGCTGAATGATCAGTAACATTTTTATTAAAAATCACAGAATTTGAGATGTGACAGGGAGCTTAGTAGTCATTTAGTCTAACCCACACATGAAAGCATCTCCACTATAATTTATACAATGAGTGGTCCTTTAGGATCTGCTTGAAGACCATTTTAAAATGTAGCTTCTTAGATATTAATAAAGCACTGATAGGGATTAGTTAAATCCAAAATAAAAAAAAAAACCACAGCATTGGATTCCAGTAAAAAGAGATGGTATTCTGGTCCACCTTAATTCTTTTATTCAAGGTCTGATGGACTAATATATGTATGTGTACATATATGTGTATATATACATATATGTGTGCATGTGTGTATGTATGTATATTCATCTTTCCAGTCTTCTTCCGTCTAACACTGGATGATGCATATAGACTATGGGATTCTAAGATAATGCCATTGACAAAAAGGTCCTTCAAATAACTTCTAAGGTCTTCCATGTCAAAAATATATAGGGTGGTATCATTCAGATAGTGAAGCTCTTCTGAGAACTCTGAATCATGAGAGTAGGGCTTTGGGAGTGATGTGGAGGCAAGTGGGATGTTTTAATATATCTATCATGACCAAACTATTTGTTTTCCTATGGATGAGTGTTATGAAATCAAAAATGCCATAGAAATGGAAAATGTTAGACCCAAAAGGGACATTAAAGGATAACTAATTGATTCATAGGATTCCAACAGGAAAGAACCACAAATTCAATTCACCCAGACATATTACTATCAAGCTTCAAGATTATAATACACATTTCCTAAAAGCAAGATCAATAAATTTCCCTGATCAAGTTGATGAACTTATGAGGAAGTGAACTTTTATTTGGGACTTTGATTGTATCTTCCAGAGGATAGAATGAACCTGCCCCTTGGCATCTTATGGAGGATGGATGTCAGTAATTAGGGATAAACTGGTTGGCTCATACTGTTGTGGGTTAACACGCTTTGTGCTAGGCCTACTTTGAAAAGGAAATTGTTTGCAGAGTTGGCCTCAACTGTGGGATCCTGAAAGAGTAGAACAGCTAAAAGCAGATGTGGCCTCTAGAGATAGGATGGTGTTCTGTTGCCACCCCAGGTGTCACTAATGGTGGCCTTGTAGCAAGAGGTGCATAGTAGTTGCATTTTCTCTTACATAGCCAAAGAAGACACTTCCTGGGCCTTGAATTCCTTGACTCTGAGTATCTTAACTAAGCTTTGGTGAAGGAATGGCAGAGACACATAGAATCTCAACTTTGTAGAAATCATAAAGTGTCCACGTTGTCCAAGTGGTAGAAGTTCTTTAACTCTAGTAGTCAGGGAAGTTTCAAGAGTTACCGAACCTTAGCTTTCTGTCACTCAGTTAACAAACATTTATTAAGTGTTTGCTATGTGCTCACTGTGCTAAATATTGCCCTCAAGAACTCACATTCTGATGGAAGGAACAGCAAGTAAACTATATATAATCAAGCTATATGAAGTATAACTAGAAGGTAATTTCAAAGGAAAGGACCTAGTCAGGGAGGGATTTGGGGGAGGAAGCCATCAGAAAAGCAAACTGCAGAATGTAGGATATGAACTGAAATTTGAAGGTAGCCAGGAGGCATAAGTGAAAAAGGAAAGAATTTGGGGCAGCTAGGTGATGCAGTGGATAGAGCACTGGCTCTGGATTCAGTAGGACCTGAGTTCAAATCTGGCCTCAGACACAAGACACTTACTAGCTATGTGACCCGAGGCAAGTCACTTAACCCCATTGCTTAATCAAAAAAAAAAAAAAAGACAGAAAAAATTCCAAGCATGATAGACAGAGAAAAGGTACAAAATTAGAAGATGTGGGGAATTAGTATCATGTGGGGAAAAGCAAGAAAGTTCCTGTTTCTGGGTCATAGAGTACATGAAGAGGAATAAAGTATAAGAAGATTGGAAAGGTAGGAAGGGACCAGGTGGTAAAAAACTTTAAATGCTAAATAGAAGATTTTATAATTAATCATAGAAGCAATAAGGAGCCATCAGCATTTATTGTATAGGGAGTGACATGGTCAGACCTTTGCTTTCAGAAGATGACTGGTATCTGAGTGAAGGATGGACTGGAATAGATAGAAACTTGAGGCAGGTGGACCTATTGGTAGGCCATTGCAAGAGTCTTGGAGTGAGGTAATGAGAGCTTGAACCAGAGGGGTTGGTGGCTGTGTGAGTGGAGAGAAGGGGACATATACTGGAAATGTTTTAAAGATAGAAATGAAAAGACAGCAACAGAATGATTATATGGAGTGAATGCAAGAGAAGAGTCAAGGATGACACTGAAGATGAGAGCGTGAGTGAATGAGAGGCTGGTAGTACTCACAACACTAATATGAAAATTTGGAAGAAGGGAAGGTTTGTCGGGGAAGATAATGAATTATGTTCCAGGGCTCTGGTCAGCACAGTACTGGAATCTAGCCTTCTAGCAAAAGAAGAGAGATTTCTTGGGAACCACGAGCTTTGGTATGACCTTACTAAAACCAAGTTCAGGAATTTGGGACCTCATATTTTAGAAGGAAAAGGCTGTTCCTCAACAGTACCAACTTCTTAAAGAGAGAAGAAGATTATAGATATGGCCCCCAGAGCTAAGGGGTGAGGCAGTAAGGGACTAAAGTCACTATATGGCAGAGCAAAAACCTGAATTTGCCTTCTGCTATTATCATGAGTTATATCATATAGTTAAAAACTCATGGGAAAGGGTTTGACTCTCCAGCAAGCCCAGTTTCATTTTCCTTCTATGGGGTATCCGAGCCCTTACCATGGTGTCAAAAGCCTGGATGCCTGTGTCTCTGGGGTGAAAGAACTATTTGGAAAGTCCTTCCAGGAGGATTGTCCTACTAGCAATCTCAAGTTCAATTTCATTCTGAGAGTAATCCAAACCACAGGGTAGTGTTTTCTTCTACAGGACTATAGACTCCTGGGAAAAGGTGGGACTCTTTGGAGAGAAATTGTATCGATTATTAATGGGATGCTGTAAATCTTTATGCATTTTCAGCATTTTTGTGGAATGGAATCAAGGCTACCCTGTATCCAATATGCATATGTTACTTTGCATTCTTGTATACCATTTGAGAAATTCTTTTATTCACATCTGTGAAGACCTACATGTGAGTTATATTAAGATTTCATAGAGGGAACTCTGGCTGGGAGCAAAGTAACCCAAAGGTATTTGATTTAGGGTGTTTGAACCTGGCCCATGTAAACCCAGAGCTTGGTCAGCCACTGGTTTCATAATTTTCTATGAAAATGAGAAATGACAGAAGTAGCTGTAATATGAAATAGAAAATTAAGGAGTATAAGGTAATCTTATTTTTAATTCAAATTAATTGAGTGGAGATAAGATGGCCGAGTAACAGGAAGAATCACAGCTGAGCCTCCCCTCCTGCCTTACCACATCTCCAAATAGATCTAGAACATTGACCAGAGAGAGTCCTGAACTGGAAATCCTAGAAAAAAAGTTGCGATGAGTCATTTATCCAGCTCATGCCAGCATAGGGAGACTGAGAGTGTAGGAGAACAAGAACACAGCCCTGCTTTACACCATTGGTGACTAGGAAAGCACAAGAGCATCATCCACTATCCAGAACCCATGCAAGCACACCATCATGGAACTGGAACTTCCACATTTCATGTTCATCAATACTGATGAACTTCATTGGGCAACCAAATTTTGCCATGATCTCTGATGGCATCAAAGGCCTTGATCAGATTCACAAATGTGTCCACACCTCTTTTCTGCTCCTGGCAGTTCTCCTAGAGTTGTAAGGCAGTAAACACCATATTGACTGTCCCCTGCCCCTTTCTGAAACTGCACTGGCTCTCGGGTAGATGGCCACTTTCCAAGTGAAGGGCCAGCCTATTAAGGAAGAATCAGGCAAGAATCTTGCTGGCAATAACTAAGAGAGAGACTATCCCCTGTAATTGCCACTGGACAATGTATTTCTTTTTTCATTACAAATGGAAGCATCCTTGAACTCCTAGGGGATAACCTCCTCTTGCCATATGACCTGGAAGATTTCAGTCAGCTTTTGTATGAGCAGTGGACCCCCTGCCTTGTAAATCTCAGCTGGAACAGAATCAGCACCAGGCAGCTTGCCACATGAGAAGATCCTAATGGCATTCCAAATCTCTTCTTCAGTTGGAAATTTGGCTAGAGAGGGATTGACTTCAACCTGAGGTAAATGATCCGTGACTTCTGCACTGGCTGATGGTGGTTGAGAATGCTATGGAAGTGTCCAGCCCATCTCTCCGGTATCATGTGTTTATCACGAATCAGTGTGGCTCCATCAGTGCTGAGTAGTTGAGATGCATCACAGGTCTTTGGCCCACATAAAGCCTTCTTGTGTTGTTGTTGTTCAGTGATGTCCAACTCTCTATGACCCCATTTGGGGTTTTCTCAGTAGAGATACTGAAGTGGTTTGCCATTTCCTTCTCCAGCTCATTTTACAGAAGAGGAAAGTGAGGCAAACAGGGTGAAGTGACTTGCCCTGGGTCACACAGCTAGTAAGTATCTGAGGCCAGATTTGAACT
>NW_020954553.1:4445446-4461992 GCF_900497805.2 Vombatus ursinus
AAGGGAGAGGAGTCTTCCTGATTCCAAATCCAGTGAAGTAACAATTCCTTAACTGTGGCAGACATACAAATATATATATGTCACTACATAATTTAATCACTTCTTTGTTGTTGTTATTGTTGAGTTGTTTTTCAGTCATGTTCATGTCCCATTTGGGGCTTTCTTGGCAAAGATACTGGAGTGGTTTGCCATTTCCTTCTCCACCTCATTTTATAGATGAGGAAACTGAGGCAAACAGGGCATTATAATACCCTTTGGCGTATTATAAAAGCACTTTGGATTGTTACTATCAGAGTAAAACTTAATTTCATCTGCCTTCTTACTGAGCCAAGAATCCTGTATTTCTCCAAGTTTCATTTGCACTTTATTTTTGATGGGATTAAATGTTGCCTTCTTAGAGACAAATGACTAACCTGCTGGTAAACCCTGTGAAGCCACCATTTTTCATTTAGCAGCTTCAGAATTTTCCCATCATTTTTGTTAGATCAATCTTAATGTTTGTGAGTGTTCTGGCCCAGATAATCATGGTTTAATGATCTAATCCTTTCATTCCTTGAGACTCCTTATCTAGGGACTTTGCTACCTGATTAGTGACTGCTTCAGTTTCCCACTGCATCTGGGTGCCATCCCATTCATACCTCACTAAACCTAGAGTCAAGAGATGCCTGGATTTAAGTCCCTTCTCCAATAGTTAACAACTGGGCAAATTGACCCCTCTAAACCTCAGTTTTCTTATCTGTAAAATATTAATAATGATGCCAGTAGTATTTATTTCACAGGGTTCTTGTGAGACTCAAATGAGATGATGTGCACACAGAACACTTCAACTCTAGAGGTATCATAAAATATATTATATTTTTATAATATTATAAAATATTATATGTAATATAATATATAGTTATATACATATAATATTATATATATAAATAAAATTATAATTCCCCTTAACAGTCTTCCTTTAAAATTGTGTGATTCCACATGGATTTCCTCTGCATATATTTGATTAGGTTCATCTGTTTTTTCTAACTTTGTCTTGAGTGCCACATCTACCTCTACTGCGCATTAGCACTGAAAAGTCATCATCCCAAAATGGTGGTTATGCTGCCATTGACAATGGGAATTGATCACCCTAGAAATACTGATGAATCTGTCCCATTTCCTGCCTGTCACTTTCATCTATAAATGCTCTAGGAGTAATTAGGCATAATAAAGATCACATCAAGCTTTCTATAGGTTCACTTTATACATACCTGTGTGTATAAAAACATATATGTATGTATGCGTGGAATATGCTTTTATATAAACTCAAATATGTGTGTATACATACATACAGATATAGATAGACAGGTAGATATTGGATCTCTCTAAGAAATGTTGATAAACAGGCAGCATGTTGTACTGGCCCTAGCAACTGGAAGACCTGGGTTCAAGTCTTGCCTCTGACTCTTGTTGGCTGTGTGTATCAAGGCATGTAATTTAACTTCTCAGTGCCTCAGGCAGCACTCTAAGAATATAAGGACAAAATCACAAATGTAGACTTTTTCCCCCCACCCATCAAAAAAAAGTCCAAAAAAAATGACAATAGTACATATGGAACGTCTCAATCCTAAAAATATCATAAAATGTCAGTTATTTTCCTTTTGTACATTTTCCATTTTCTGGACTACAATTTGTTTAACTGGTTCACGTTAGCTCAGTGCTATACGACTACAGAATCTCAGGAAAACTCCTCTTAAGGAAGGCAGGTGGCATCCAGAGAGATGACACTGAACCAGGTCAGTAACCAGTTTTGGGGGAATGCTAAATACCATAGGCTTGGGAAGCTGGAGGCTCAAGTAGGAAGATTTGAGCCAGAGAGGTTTTGCATGTAAATTAGGAGTTGCAGGACCTGTATTTACTTGTCCAACCACGTGGGGGAGCTCTGGAGTAAGGTCAGGAGCTGTCCTGCGCTTGGGGCTGCGGGCTTCTCCTAAAGCCTCCCCTAATTGTTCTGGTGCCAGAACAATTGAGTCCTACAGTTCAATCAATGAGCATTTATTAAGTACCTACATGCCACGAACCATGCGAAGTACTGGGGATACAAGGACAAAGAATGAAGTGATTGCTATTCTCATGGAGGTCATATTCTATGGGGGAGACGTTCGGGTGTGTGTGTGTAAAAGTATATACAAAATGAATACAAGGTTGTTGGGGATGGTGGGCACTAGCGTTTGTGAGAATCAGGAAAGGCTTCAGGTAGAAGGTAGTGGTTGAGTTGTGTGTTGAAGGAAGGGAGGGATGCTATGAGGCAGAGGCTGGAAGGAGTAAGTTCCTATGTGCCTGAGCTGCTGATTGGTATTCCTCTTAGCTTGCTTTGATCCTGACCCACCACTCCTCTTTCTGGATATCTCTGTGCCATGCATGCTACGTCACCCATATATTCTTC
Source organism: Vombatus ursinus (assembly GCF_900497805.2). NCBI lineage: Eukaryota > Metazoa > Chordata > Mammalia > Diprotodontia > Vombatidae > Vombatus > Vombatus ursinus. The sequence goes on from NW_020954553.1 coordinate 4,447,872, forward strand.
TCTCCCTCCTTTTCACCAATTGGCAAAGAAGGGATAAACTAGAGCTGTAGAATGAGACATACATTCTCAGACACAGCCATTGTGTGGATTTGTTTGGAGTAATTACACTTATTTATTACAAGGGAGGGTTTTTATGTTTTGCATGGGGTTTGGGGTTGGGGGTAGGTGAGGACAGAGGGAGTAATGATACTGATACTAAAAACAAAAAGAAAGAAAAAGTGTCAATGAACCATTTAAAATACACAGAAGAGAGTAGAAGGAAGTTCAGAATGGGAAAAGGAAACAGGGCAGCATTGGAACTACTATGTTAAATTTGAAATATGTTTTAAAAATCAAGCTGTATAGGAAACTGGGAACATTTTTATAGCAAGTCTCTTTGATAAAAGCTTCATTTCTCAAATATATAGGGAACTGAGCCACTCCCAAGTTGATAGTCAAAGGTTATGAAGAGGCAGTTTTCAGAAGAAGAAATCAAAGCTATTTCTAGTCACATGAAAAAGTGCTCTAAATCACTATCGTATTAATTAGAAAAATGCAAATTAAAATAATTCTGAGGTATCACTTCACACCTATCAAATTGGCTAACATGATAGAAAAGGAAAATGACAAATGCTGAAAGGGATGTAGAAAAATAGGTACACTAACACATTGTGGTGGAGTTATGAACTGGTCCAACTATTCTGGAGAACAGTTTGGAACTATGCCCAAAGGGCTATAAAACTGTGCATTCTCTCTGACCCAGCAATACCATTATTGGGTCTGTATCTCACAGACATCAAAGAAAAGGGAAAAGAACCTATATGTACAAAAATATTTAGAGGAGCTTTTTTTGTGGTAGCAAAGAATCAGAAATTGAGGGGATGGCCCTCAAATTGGGGAATGGTTGAGCAAGTTGTGGTATATGACGTGATACACACACACACATATTTGTTATTTAGTCATTTTGGTTGTGTCTAACTCTTTGTGACTCCACTTAGGCTGGAGTACTTTGCCATTTCCTTCTCCAGCTCATTTTACAAATGAAGAACTGAGGTAAACAGGGTTAAGTGACTTGCCCTGGGTTATGCAGCTAGTAAGTATCTGAGGCTGGATTTGAATTCAGGAAGATGACTCATCCTAACTCCAGGCCTATTCACTGTGCCACCTAGTTGCATCTATCTATATGTAGATATAGGTATACAGTATATCTATTATATACAATATAATGCGTATATTATATAATATGGGATATGTATGTATATACACATATATATAATCTCATAAAAACCTCATACTTCCCCATTTTACAGATGAGTAAGCTGAGACTCAGAGAGGTTAGGTGACTTGCTATTTGAACTCTGTACCCCTCCATGACTATGGTTCACCATTGGTAAGCCTATAACTCCCTTTTTATGTCTCTGTCATTATATCTTTCAAGGCATCTGATGTAGTTGTGACATGCATATGAAACATTTTGTTGGAGAGGAGACTTTAAGAGAGGAGGGGAGACTTCACTGAATAAAATAATTTTTTATTGTCAACACACAAAACATGGCAGGATCTTGTGTTCTCTACACTTTTCAGTCATTTGAGTGACTATGAAGATATGGTCTTCTATAGGAAATGATTTGTGAAAATCTGCTTTTTCTCTTCCCATTCTTTCATTCCTCTCCAAGTTGCACTCCTAACTCTCTAGACTTCCTCTACTATGTCACAGAAATTTCTTCACCCTAGAAATTCACACTTCCCTTGGACTTCAAACATTGAAAATGCCCTCCAACCCTCCAGCCTTTTTATTTGATTGGATGATTTCTCCTAGGATCTCCATTTTAAGGAGGATCATAGACCCAACCTTATCTTCATTCCTCTTGAGGTTGCAATCCTGACTCTCCAGATTTTCTACATCATGGTCCTGGCTAAGTACCTTTTTCTCTCCTCCTTTCCCAATTTTCAGCTTCCTTCCAGGTGTTACTTTTCCCCATTAGAATGTAAGCTCCTTGAGGGCAGGAGTTATCTTTCTTTCTGCTTGTATTTGCATTCCCAGTGCTTAGCACAGTTCCAGGCACACTTTAGCTGCTAAATAAATGGTTATTGACTTGATCTTTCATAAATGATGCCTTTGATGCAAATGTAGATTATTCTCTTAATCTTAGAGGAAAGAATTTGGCCTAATCATCCATAAAGTGGATGAAAAGTACACATTGCCCATATTGCAACTTGCAGTTGAAAGTAATTTAGGTAGCACAGTGCATAGAGCGCTAAACCCGAAGTCAGGAAGACTTGAGTTCAAATCTGTCCTCAAACACATATTAGCTGTGTGACCCTGGGTAAGTCACTTATTCTGCTTCAGTTTCTACATCTGTAAAATGGGGATAATAATAGCACCTACCTTCTAGGGCAGGTGTGAGGATAAAATGATATAAAATTTGTAAAGTTCTTTAAAACCTTAAAGTGCTATATAAATGCTAGCTCTTATTATTATTGTTATTACATATCCACATGGCATACACCACCATATGTATATACATGCATATATACATATGCATGTATATATATATGTATGTGTGTGTGTGTGTATGTTCGTATATACATGCATATATAGGTAGCATAGAAATACCTCCACTCACAGAGTGGGTCCCTCAAATGAAGCTACTCCAGGTTCAAGGTACCATTTGAGTCCATGTCTGCTCAAAACCTCCCACCAATATGTTTACCTTTAATAATCAGCCAGAGAGCACAATCATTTCAATGCAAAAGCATTTAATGAAATAGCAGAGTTTGAAAAGTGATAATAGGGGCAGCTAGGTGACGCAGTGGATAGAGCACCGGCCCTGAAGTCAGGAGGACCTGAGTTCAAATCCGGCCTCAGACCAAACACTTGACACATACTAGCTGTGTGACCTTGGGCAAGTCACTTAACCCCGATCGCCTCACCAAAAAAAAAAAAAAAATAAGTGATAATAAAATGTTTTCCCCATAAATTTGGGTCACACCCTCCCACAAATACATTAACCATCACCAGGAAGAACAGACACCTGTAGGGTAGATTAATGGAGAGATAAACACATAACTAAAGAGCACATGTGGAGTTCACATATAGAAAACCCATGTGGTCAGGGTGCATGCACGGAGAGACTCATGGCTCTGGCACTGCAGAACTGTTTATAATAGAGATACTCCCCCTAGGTCTGCTCCCCATTGACTTCCACTTGACTCATTATCTTTGGCAGATGCTATTCCATTATGTACATAGTTACTATAGGTTCCTGTTACTGTGAGCCACAGTGGCTCATGGAATAGTGTCAAATACATTACCAAGGACCTATATGACTAGAAAAGGAGGTGGGGGAAATTATATCATGGGAGTGGAATATTAGCAAAAGGATAGTACAAGGATTACACCAGTACCCATGAGCAAGTAAAAGGACTAGAGGAAAATCTCCAGGCATTTGGATGGATAATAGAATATTTAAAGGATGAAATTATCATTGAGATAAGTTAAGGACTTGTGAGCTGCTCCTGCTATTGGCAGAGTGAAAGTTAGCTCTAGTAGATGTCTAAAATGATTGAAGTCTCTCATTTTCTAAAGACTTTATGTATTTTCTCTTTCTGTCCAGGTGGTCTATAGATTGCACACAATGACAAGGACTGCATTTCACACTAACAAAAGTAGGACCCATATAGATGAGATCCTATTTGAGAGCCATATTGAAGCATCCAATTTTTCCAGCATTCCAAGCCTGGACTCATTCCCAACCCATTTGCTTCCAAGAGAAGGGGTTCCTTTCTTGTTTGGACCCTGGGTCTATTTCTCATTAGACTCCTTCAAGAACCCAATCCTCTGTCAGTTTGGATGATGGTTTATTCCTTCTTCTCACCCTCCCCTTCTTTGCCTCTAGGCATTTGCTGAGCTCAGAGAAAACAAAACAAAAAACCCCTCTCTTTATCTCTATTTGCTGAAGTATTTTCTTCTTTTAAGTCCCAGATCTGATGGTTCTTCCTCTTGTATCCTTCCCTGGTTCTTATGAGCGAAAATGATCAGAGACTCATAGGATTTACAACTGAAAGACTCCTTGGTTTTACAGACCAACTCCATCATTACATAGATATTTTCCTCCTTGAATTTTCCTAGAGCACTTTGTCTGAATCTCTGCCTCTATCACTTTGATTTGTGTCATATTTATCTATGCACCTGCCTTATCACCCTTGCCCCTGCTAATCTGCCCACTCAGACTATAAATTCCTAGGAAATACATTGTTTTTCGTCTTAATAGCCTCAGCACAGGGTCTTACACATAGTAGGCATTTAACAAATATTTGCTAATTCGAATGGAGACAAAGCTGGGTGTAACTGGCTGAAGGCATCCAAAGACCAGTAACCACATCTCTCCATATGGCTTAAGTCAGTAAGATGTAAGGTCTAGGATGTGTTCACTTGGCCATCCCATCAGTTCCCCTATGGGGCATGGGCAACTGTGATGCATTGTGGTCTTGGCATGGTACATGAATTTTCTGTTGCTATTTTATTAACTGGGAGACTTCCTGGTCTTTTGTTTATTTTCTATTGAGTGACTTCGCATTGATTAGTCAGTTATGGCATGTTCTTCAGGAATACCAATATTGTACCACAGGGTTTTCTCTCCTAGCTAGGGCTCCTAGCCCTAGTAAAAAGAGTAAATTCCATCATCTTAATTTTGTATGTTCCTCAATCAATCATTAAACATTCATCAAGTGTCTATTGTGTGTCAGGTACTGGGGATACAAACATACACATGCACCCCTCAATGTTCTCATGTGTGGAAGCTATAGCTAGATAATGGACTTCTCTTAGCTGTTCTCTGAGACTCCAAAACACAAGTCAACAGGGTACCTAAAGTTCTCTGGCCTTCCACCTTCCATCCTGGCTGTACTGTAGAAGCTCACCAGTTACAACAATTGTTGTTTAGTCGATTAGTTGTGTCCAACTCTTCATGACCCCATTTGGAGTTTTCTTGGCAAAGATACTGGAGTTCTTCGCCTTTTCCTTCTCCAGCTCATTTTACAGATGAGGAAACTGAGGCAAATTAGATTAGGTGACTTGCTCAGGGTCACACAGTTAATGTCTGAGGTTCAACTTGAACTCAGGTCTTCCTGACTTCAGGGCCAGTGCTCTGTCTACTGCACCACCTAGCTGCCCAATTACACCCATATCTTTCTTAAATTGTGGTGCCCAGGCTTGAATAAAATACTCTAGGTGTAGTCTCAGAGGTCTATTACCTCCTTATTCCTAGAAGCTATGCATGTCTTAGTGAGGCCAAAGACTACATTCAACTTTTGGTTGTCAGATAACTTTGTTGACACATATTGACCTTGCAGCCCACCAAAATATTCAGCTTTTTTTTTTTTAAGACAAACTACTGTTTAAGGGTCTGCCCCTACCCCTTGCCCTCCACCACCAAATTTCATCCTATCAGGTTCCTTGCAATATTTTAAGCCATCAAGATCTGATTGGATACTGAATGTCTCCTAATGTGTTAGTTCTATCTCCCAGCTTTGTGTCATATACAAATTTGCTAAGTATTCTGTCTATGACTTTATCTAAGTCATTCATAAAAATGTTAAGCATCAAAGGGTCAAGCACAGATCTGATCCCTGGTGCATTTCACAAAGACCTCTTTCCATGAGCTATTCTGGTTATTCAAGCAGTACTGAATGTACTGTACTATTGTATGGTACTATTGTACTGTACTATGACTGTACTATTGTCTAGCTGACATGTCTCCATCATAGCAAATCCTGTGGCATCTTTACTGGTGGTACCATAATCATGTGATAGCAATCAAAGTGGTGCAGGGGAAAGAAAACTGGATTTGGAAACAAAGGACTTGGGTTCAAATCCAGGTTCTACATACTGGGAATTCTAACCTTCCTCATGTTCATCTCCTAGTCTCTTTGGCTTCCTTCAAGAACCAGCTTTTATAAGAAGCCTTTCCTGATTCCCCCTTATTAGTAGTGAGCCTCACTAACAAAATTAGGGGAACAGGGCTTGAATTAGGTATATGCTGGTAAACATTTAATAACCCAGCCTCCACCTATCCCCTCCCCCCAAAAAAAACATGTACACAGGACACACTTTTAAGTTTAACCTGCATTATTAATATGTTCTGCATCACTTTCTTAAATCCAGGCAATTAACAGACTTGATTTGTAGCATAATCTCTCAGAATCTGGTGGGAGCTGACTCTAACACCCAATTGAATTTGATCTCTAAAGTCCTTCTCAGGTTTAATTTTATGGTCCTATCATTTTTTTTTTATGACTATGTAAAATAGTGGAATGAGTACTAGATTGGGAGTCAGGAAAACTAGCAGACTTCTCAAGTGCCTTTCATGTCTACCTCTATGATGAATATGAACTTTACACCACTTTTCATATTTACTTCATTGATAGTAATATGCTGTTGCCTATTTAAATTTAGTATGTCTTTTAGGTCACTTAGAATTGTAATTCTTCTGAGATTATAGTGTTCCATGATTATAAGCCATAGAATACCAGCAGGAAAATATTTGGATAGGTGCACAAAAAAAAGCATAACTAGTAACATCAGGCAGTATAAGGGTCATATGAAACACATAAGTACTATAGGTATTCAGAGAAGGAAGACATTACTGAGGGCCAGAGTGGTCAAAAATCTCTTCAGAAAGGCCTTGAAAGAAATGCAGATCTATCATTACTGCTTAGTCCAGGTCTTTAGATTTAGATAAACAGGGTGCCAGTTAGAGTACATGCTATAAAGGAGAATGGAAGTTATCTATCACATTTCCCTGCCAGGATGGTCTAACCATTAAGGGATCTGGAACACAGCCAACTGGCATTAAAGTGAGTTACTGAACTGGCTGGCTGGCAAGTGTTAAGGATGGAAGGCAGCTGGAGAACCCAACATCTGCCAAATAATGAGGATAGCGGTACATACTCCTAAGTTCAGTGGTCCCTACACCACTACCAGTTGGGGCTACTGTCTGGCTCAGAGCTTTCTACCTCATGCTCCCCAAATGAATCCAATCACAAAAGATAAGAGTGTTGTTCCTCTTTCCTACCCTTTCCTGATTTTTTCACCATTCTGATTTCCTTCTACATAAAGTTAATATTAATGTGATCTCTTTCTCTCTGGTGCTCTGTCCCTTAGTTTCTCTGTGGCTCTGTCCTTTGATGTCTTTGTGTTTCTTTTCTGTGGCTCTGTCTTTTGGTTACTCTTTTTCTTCCTGTAGCTCTCTCTCTTAATTTCTCTGTGTTCTCTCTCTGTGACTTTGTGATTCTGTTTTCTTTTTGTGGTTCAGTCCCTCGGTGTTTCTGTGATCTTTTTTTCTCTGTGGCTCTGTCCCCTGGTATATCTCTCTGAGGTTCTTTGCCCTTTTTTGTCTCTGTGTGTCTTGGTGTATTTCTCTGAGGCTCTATTCCTTGGTGGTGGTGTGTTCTGTGTCTTGGTGGCTCTGTCTTTTGGTGTTGCTGTGTTTTTTCTCTCAGTAGCTCTGTTCTTAGTGTCTCTGTGGCTCTATCCTTTGGTATCTCTGGGTTCTCTGCCTCTGTCTCTCTCTCTCTGTGGCTCTGTCCCTTTGGATCTCTGGACTCTCTCTGTGTGACTGTCCCTCGGTGTGTCTCTCTGAGGTTCTGTCCCTCAGTGTTTCTATGTTCTGTGTTTAGTTTTCTCTGTCCTTGGTGTTTCCACAGCTCTGACCCTTGGTGTTTTTCTGTGACTCTGTCCCGTGATGACCCTGTATTCTTTGTCTTGGTGGCTCTGTCCTCTGGGTCTCCTCGGTACATCTGCTCTCTGTAGTTCTGTCCCTTGGTATGTCTCTCTGAGGTTCTCTCTCCCTCTTTGTCTGTCTTGGTGGCTCTGTCTCTCGGTGTGTCTCTCTGAGGTTCTGTCCCTTGGTGTCTCTGCGTTCCCTGCCTTAGCGGCCTGTTTTGGTATCTCTGTGTTCTCTGTCTCTGTGTTTTCTGTCTTGGTGTCTCTGTCCTTTGGTATCTCTGGACTCTCTGTGTCTTCCCTTAGTGTCTGCCTCTGTGGCTTTGTCCCTTATCGTCTCTCTAAAGTCTTTCTGAGTCTCTCGCCGGGCTGGGCCCATAAGGGGTTGGTCTTGAGGGCATAGGACCGGGGTCCCGGCACCTGCCGCGGCAGACTACACACTAAGCCAGACCCTCCCGCAGCTCACGCCCCGCAGGCGGTGCCACCTCTTGGCGTCCCGCCCCGGCACCCCCAGAGGAGGGCCTCAGCGGCGGCTTCCTCTCTTGTTGGTTAGGAGAGCCGTCAATCTGAAAGAAAGGCAGGCAGCGCGAGCCGCCCTCAGGCCTGCGGCGCAGGTCCCTCTGGGAGGTGTAGTCTCAGAGGAGGTCCCGCCCCTCGGGACTCAAATTCCCAGCGTGCCCGGCGAAAGCCCAATGGTCACTTCCGCCCGGCGGTCGGCTCCGCCGGAGCTCTAGGGGGGCGGCAGGGGTGAGGTGAGTGCGGGCTGCGGGGGAGGGGAGGCTTGAGCCCATCCTAGGGTAGGGGGTGGGCCAGAGACGCCCCCGTTGGGAGACTCAGGGCAGAGGTAGGGGTGCTAGGGCCAGGGTGCGGAGAGGACGCGCGGGGGAGGGAGGGGGGAAATGGGGGGGCGTGACATCCTGAGGGAGGACGGGGGAGGGGCTGAGATGGGAGGGAGACGAGGAAGGGGCAAAGGGGTTGTGACAGCTGGGGAGGTGCAGGGGAGGGGATGAGGGGGCACAGGGTTGGGAGAGGGACAGAGAAGCCTGGCATCCTGGAGTGGGAGGAGAGGATGAGGAGGGAGGGGGACAGGGGAGGGGCCGAGGGGCCGTGACATTTTGGGGGAGGGGAGGTTGGGGAGAAGCTTGTGAGATACTGAGGGAGGACGAGGGAGGGACAGAGAAGGGAAGGGGGCAGGAAGGACCCGGGGACGAGGGACCCAGGGGCCCCTGACATTCTGGGGCAGGGTGGGAGGGGCAGAAAGGCGGCGGGGGGTGGGGGTGGGGGAGGGGAGGGGGAGACAGGAGGGGGAGGGGGAGGTCTGTGAAATGGAAAGAACAGGAGAAGGGGTCAGGGAAGGGACTTGGGGAGGAGGGACAGAGGGCGACCTTACGTCCTGGGGGATGAGAGTAAAGGGGCAGGGAGTGGAGGGGGAGGGACTGGGATACTCAGGAAGGATGGGGGAGAAGGAGGGAGGAGACCAGAGATAGTGGGACAGGTAACAATAAATAGATGGTCCAGAGAAGAGAGGAACTGTGAAAGATAGGAAGAGAAAAGAAAGGATGGAACAAGTGTGTGTGGGGGTGGACTAGGGGGGTGAAGAAGGGAAGAATATCGATGAGTAGGGAAGATGGACAAGGGTCTGGACAAAATATCGAGGAAGGAGAGAGGGTTACAGGGGATAAGAGTAGATTGGAAGAGATAGATCAGAGAGTAGGATTGGGGGGCAAGCTGGGACAAAGGCTGTAGTAAGATACAGGCAAAAGGAAGAGGAGGGGGCAATAAAGTGGTGAGGGTGCAAGGGCTAAGGACGAGTGGGAGCTGGAGGGAGCTGGGAAGACAGAAGAATGAGAAGGGGAGAAAGAGGGATGGAAATGAAAAGATGAAGAAAGGAACCTCACGGAGAATAGCAGCTAGTGTGGAGACAAGGGGTAGTGAGAACCTTGGTATTTAGGGTAAAAAGAGGTTTTAGACAGGGATAGCCTCATGGGCCAGGGAAGCCAGGGAAGAAGAGTAGCATAGGAGGTCCTGGGGACTCAGTGTAAATGATCAGATAAGATAATAATTGTAAAAAGCACTTAGCACAGTGCCTGGTACATGATAGGCACTAAGTAAATGCTTGTTTCTGTCTCTTATTCTCTGCAGAAGCACAGTGACTCTCTAGGTAATGATATATAGCATATGATAAGTGTGTTCAGTTTTCTCTCTCCCTTATCCTGTATGGATTGTGTACATATACTGGGTAGGTGAATGTTCATTAAAGAAATCAAAAGGCTGTTTGGCTATATCATATTAAATTTAAAGTTGGTTAGAGTCCAACCAGACCCCATGATTTGGGTTTGGGCATGGGAAGTATATCCTTGTCATTTATGGCTCAGTAGTGGTATGGAGAAAAGAGATAGTCTGTACTGGGACTTGATTGTCTTTAATCCCAAGAACGATTGAGTACGCCAGGTTCAATCCTGAGATCCTTGTAGGGAACTTAAATCACTCTTGCAGGTCTTGGGGTTAGGTAGCCAACCTCTAATGATGTTTTAGTACTGTCAGTCTCCTAAGGAGACTTAGGGCCAAGGGAGAACTCATGGGAGTAGAGTCTTTCTAGGCCAGACTTGTATAGATCATAACATCGGGAATTTATAGGGAACTGGGCCAGCTTTTGACATGGCGTTGAGTTGAGCAGCTGTTTGGCTAACTATAGTTGACTGTTTCATTGCTATCAGAATTCTTCTGAGAAAGGAGGAGAAAAGGCTGTGATGATTTGCTGGTAATGACAGAGTTGTGATTTCTGTTTCATAACTGAATTATACATATTCTTAGCGATTTTAGAGTATCACCTGCCCTACTCTTTGGGTAAAGAACTTTTAAACACTAGATTTGCCATATGATCTGTGATCCCTGTTTCCTAAGATTGGAAAAATCTACACCCACCTAGTCTTTTTGCTGCAGTGTTACTAGCTGGCTATGATACTGTACCTGTTGAGGACGCAGCCCAGTGGGAAACGGCACGTCAAAATGTCAGCGTCAAAAATGCTAAAACCACTCCTCTGACCCGTGTTATCTGAGCTCAGTTTTTGTGAGATTCAGAAATGGGATTAATTTGATTGTGCAGTATAATTCCCTCTGTAGCTGTGGAAGGCATTTTTCAGCCTGGACATCTCTGCCTCACCTGAGTAATGCTGATAGCTTTTGTTACTGTATATAGCATGGATGAAAACACTGTACTTCCCCATGAATAAATTGTGTTTTCAGATTCATATCCAAATCATTTGACTTAGCTCTGCTCCCTTTTGCAAAGAGGCCTGCCACTGCTTTTTCTGGGTTTGGTGTCAGACTGTGATCCAGCTTCCTGCTTGTGGGTGAGGGGGCCTCACAAACAAAGCATTCCTGATGAGAGAAAGATTGGCAAGCAGACAGAGGAGAGCAACTTTTTGACTATCACCAAGGGAAGACGTCTGGGTTGGGATTGTATAGCAGCCTTTTATTCTTTGAATGCCAGGCTAGATGAGAGCAGAATAAGGCTGCTTGGTCCTTTCTGCTCACATCCTTTGTGTCTCTGTTCCTAGGGACCTGGGGGAGAAGCCCCTCGATCAGAGGTGCCTGCCACCTGGAGGTGATAAGGCAAGCAAGGAAATTGAAGAGGAGGAGGTCCACCTAGGTTGGAGCCCAGCCCATTTGAAGCCTCTCACCACACTCTGCTATGGCCACTGTCCTTGAGTCCCCAGTTCAGTCTCCAACAGAGCAGGAGGGGCTCCTCATAGTGAAATTAGAAGAGGATTCCTCCTGGAAACAAGAATCTTCTCTTTGGGGAGATGAACTCGATCTCGAGATCTCCCGTCAGCGCTTCCGGCAATTTCAGTATCAGGAGGTATTTGGACCCCACCAAGCTTTTAGCCAACTCTGGGAGCTTTGTTGTCGGTGGCTGAGGCCAGAGGTGCGTATGAAAGAGCAGATCCTGGAGCTGCTGGTGCTGGAGCAGTTCCTGAATATCTTACCCAGGGAGATCCAAAGCTGGGTGCGAGAGCATCATCCAGAGAGTGGTGAGGAGGCTGTGGCTTTGGTGGAGGATTGGCAGGAAAATCCTAGGAGACTAGGACAGGAGGTAAGGAGGGAAATGAGGTGACCTTGTTAAATACAGTAAACGGTCTGGTTAAGTTTTTTTTTTTTTTTTTAGGTGGAGGGGAGGGTCCTGGCCTCTAATTTCATTGGTGTAGGGAGCACCAGATGAGGAGCCTCTCTCAGCTAATGCAGATAGGCAAACGTTTGACAATCTTCACTTTTAGAGGGTTGTTTAGGGGCATAGAAAGATGAAGGTGATCTGCTCAGGGTCACACAAACCATATTCCTCAGAGAAGGGACTTGGACCCTGGTCATTCTATGAGAGCAGGTATCTAACTTCTATCCCGATCACTTTGCTGCTTTTCAGGTTAAAGGACAATGGTCCTGTTATTATTACTGGCCCATTCCCTGCCAGGTACACTTCTCTTACCTTCCTCTCCTGCTTACTCAGCCTCCTCTTTCCAGTCTTTGTTTCTTATGCTCCTTCTTTTCATTTCAATGGCCAAAATAAGAAAGTATTACTATTCTAATGACCTTGACTGCTTAGCTCATGGTCCACATCAGCTGACCAAAATTTTCACCTCCTCAAGTCCATAATCTTCCAAAATTCCCTTTTCTTAGAGCTGAGAAACTTCAGTGAGGAGATTAAGACCAGTGGGCACAAATTCCCCAGTAAACTCCAGTTTTGCAATGGAAATCCATGGGGGCAAAATAGGATTCTAATTGAAGAAATATATTTTATGGCTGTGTCTCCTGGAATGCATTTGATTTTGGGGATGCCAGCATTGCAAGTGGTCTAGTCCCAAATCTGACAGTAGCTGCAGCCTATTTTAGGGAGTTTGAAAGATATAAAGAGAATTTCTTCTGTCCCTGATCATAGGATTTACACAGGTTAGGAAAAATGGCAAATTAAAATATTGGGCTTTGAGGGGCAGAGGACCAGATCATGTGGTACCCCCTCTTCATATGAGCTGTGGAAGGGAAGGAAGTGGCAGCTTCTGCTTCTTGGCATGTGGTTCCTATAGGGCTAAGTCTTAAGTGAGTTGTACCAGTAGTTGCTTTTTTCTCTCACCTATTCACTTCCTCCCTCCAAGGGGAATTCCCCTTTACTATCAGTAGGCATTGCCAAGAAGCCTCATCCTGCTACTAGGCACAGAGTTCCCTAAGGGCTTTACTCTTTTATAGTTGTTGCCTGGATGTTAACAATTCTCCTTCTTTTAAAATTCTCCAAAAGAACTTGCCCATTGCAGGACATAATGTTCCCTTCAGAGGTGGGGGGTGTATGGCCCTTAGGTAAGAACTGATGTTCTGATCCCAGTAGTTTCTGCTCCTCCCCACCCTCCAATACACAATGTGGCTGATAAAAAAAAAGCTTGTTTCTCCTCTGATACATCTGCAGTAGATCCATGTATTACAGGAATGTCTGTAGCTCTCTCAGTTCTAGTTCACCTGTCCATCAGAAGAGAAGTGAACCATGATTTGGGGTCATGAGCTCTCCCCCTACCATTCATCTAATCCGTAGTAGCATTAGCAGCATTCTTCATTGTGCTGGGACACAAACGTGCATGGTGATCGTGCTAAACCTCTATTTTCTGGTGGGCTGTATCTGATGATCATAGCCTTTGCTAATTGCTAACAGGTGTTCATGCTAGCTTACAATAATACTAGCTAGCCTTTGTTTTTAGTGCTTTAAGGTTTGCAAAGTATGTATTATCTCATTTAATCCTTACCACAACCCTGTGAGACAGACATTATTATTATCCCCATTTTTACAGATGAGGAAACTGAGACAGAAATTAGTGACATGCCCAGGGTCACGCAGCTAGTATCTGATGTAGGATTTGAACTTGGGTCTTCCTGACTCTCAAGTCTAGCACTCTGTCCATTATGCCACCTGTTTTGCCAGTGACCACCAAAATGCTTTTGGTCTTTCCCCTTGCCTGGCAGTAGAGCCGAGGACTTCCATGTTGTTTCCATAGTTTTCGTGCCTGTGCTTCCTTGGAATAACCTGGCCTTAGAGTCCTCTTGGACCCATTTAGCGTTTTTTCTCCTTGTATTAACACAGACACAGAATCTGAGATGTAGGAGACTTCTGCCTTTCCGGTGTAGTTTTGGTCAACCTCCACCTGAACAGGAATCATTTCTATGAAAGACAAACATGTGTTCATCTAGGGCCTCCTACTCACTACCTTTTGTGGCAGCCCATTCCACTGTGGGAGAACTCTCACTGGCAGGACATTTTCTCTTGCACCTTGTCAAGTCTGCTGAGCTGCAGCATCTACCCACTGTTCCTCATTCTTTCTTCTCAGGCCAGGCTCCAGAACTCTGATTCCTTTTTTTTTTTTTTTTTTTTTTTTTTTTTT
>NW_020954553.1:4462090-4467745 GCF_900497805.2 Vombatus ursinus
CTTAATAGCCCTTTCAAAAATACTTGAAAACAGCCAGTATGCCCGCTTCTAAGTCTTTTCTCACATTATATACAGATAACTGTCATAACAAAGAGAACCCAATGAGCTTAGAAGCACCAAGGCACAAAGAACATTTGGGCTCTGAGAAAGGAAAAGTAGTTTCTGGTTAAGTGTTCTGGAAAGGCTTCATGAAGAAGGTAGCCTTTGAGCTGAGTCTTACAAGATGAGTAGGATTTCAGTGGGCAGAAAGAATGGAAAAACAGGCATTCCAGGCAGAGAAAATCGACTTTGCTTGCCACAGCCAATTTGTCATTAACACCTGCTCACTTTCCCCCCTTAGTGAGTACATTCTTTCCTTATCTTTGCCTTGATACTGGCCCCTGGTGTCATCTCCATTTGGGAATAGTAATACTGGAGGGTTGGCAGGGAGGGTAGGAGTGAGGTTTTGTTGAGCCAGGCAAGGGAAGGCCACATATAATCCGACACTAAGTTAACGAAACTTATGAACATTTGGACATCAAGAGGAGTATCACCTCTTTCAAAGCAGACCTCATGGGAGGCTGCAGATGTTCCAGGGAGGCTGCTGTAGCTCAAAACATTCAGAAATTGCTCTTCTGGAATGACACATTCTTTTCAATATAGGACCATAGAACAGCCCTTAGAGGTCATCTAGCCCAACCTCTTCATTTTACAGATAAAGAAACTGAGGCCCAGAGAAGTTCAGTGATTTATCCTCAAAATACTCAGGGATTTCATACATCACACAGGTGGTAAGAGTCAGTGAAGCACCAAGGCTTGAACCCAGGTCCTCTGATGCCAAATCTAGCACTGTTTCCACAGTAGTGGACTGCCTTCCCAATGTCTTCTGTGTTGGCAAATCTTTGTTCTTTGAAGGTGAATTGGATGTTTGGAAGTAGCTCCAATTTAGTGCCAGTCCTGGTCAGTAAATGGTGTAATATGGCTTGGGCTCAGAGGCAGCATGAGATAGTGGAGAAAACACAGGACCCTAGTCAAAAGATATGAGTTTGATTGCTAGCTCTAACTGTGGTGACTCGGGGAAGGTTGTCCACATCTGTAAAACAGGAATAATGTCTCCACTTCCTGCCCCCCAAGAGTGTTCTGAGGAAAGCATTGTGTGATGTGTAAAAGCCCTTGGGAAGGTGAAACTGTGGATCTGCTTTTTTGGTGTCCCTCTGGAGATAACTTCCAAGGACGATTCTAGAGATGTCTTGAACAAAGACTGCATTGTTGGAATAAGTGAATTACCACAGTAATTCAGTGGTGTGAGAAGACCATTGGACTTCACAGAATCTCAGAATTTGAATGCCAGGACCTGGATTTAAATTCTTTACTACTTATTATTAGTATATAATTTCTCCTGGAGTAAGCCCTTTAACCTCAGAGTGACCTGGAGTGTGCCCCTTAATCTCTCTAGGCTGTAGTTTCCACATGTATAAAACGAGGGTGCTAGGCTAGATGGTCTCTAAGCCCTTTTCAGTTCTAAATCATATGAATATATAAATCCTGTTGTATATGTGTTTTTTTTAAACTCCTGTCTTAGGACATTTAGCCTTGTCCCACATAAACCAGCACTGGTTTGAATCAAAGATATTAGTGTTTCTTGCAATGGGATATACTCCCAACCAGGGATTTGTTGAGTGATGATAATTGGAGATTTTCTCACAGATTACTGCCAATGCCCATGGACAGGAAGTGTCCTCGAAGGAGTCTAGGCCTTTGGGAGCAGTGAAAGATTCAGAGATAGAGTCCATTGACTGCCAGTCGGAGGGACAATCCCCAAAACAGCCACTGCAGAATCCCTGCCCAGGGCTGCCTGAGCAGCACCAGCTCAAGGAGGACCCACGGCCTCTTAAAGAGAATGGTGAGAACCACGGCATTGCAAGTGGGCGGTAACATTTAAAAAAAAATCTATATCTATATCTGTCTATCTGTATACTTTTTTGTTATGTTTTGTATGACGGCACATGTATAACCTTTATCAAATTGCTTGCCTTCTCAATGGGGGAGGAAGAGAATTTGGAACTCAAAATTGTAAAATAAATAAATAAATAAAAGAGGGGTAAAAATTTTAAATATTTTTAAAATTTTGAGTTCCAAATTCTGTCCTTCTCTTTCCTCCTCTCCCCCTTCATTGAGAAAGCAAAGAATTTGATATAGGTTATACTTGTGCAGTTGTGCAATACGTATTTCCATATTAGTCATGTTGTGAAAGAAAACATGAACCAAAAAAATGCCCAAGAAAAGCAAAGAAAGTAAGAAAGCATGCTGTGATCTGCATTCAGACTCCCAACAGTTCTTTCTTTGGTGGTGGATAACATTTTTCATCATGAGTCCTTTGGAATTGTTTTGTGTCATTGTATTGCTGAGAAGAGTCAAGTCATTCATAGTTGATGATCCTTCCAATGTTCCTGTTACTATGGGCAATATTCTCCTGGTTCTCCTTACTTCATTTTGCCTCAGTTCATGTAAATCTTTCCAGGTTTTTTGTGAAAGCATCCTCCTTGTCATTTTTTATAGCACAATAGTATTCCATCACAATCATATCACAACTTGTTCAACCATTTCCCAATTGATGGGCTTTTCCTCAATCACCAATCCTTTGCCACCACAAAAAGAACTGCTGTAAATATTTTTGTACAAATAGGTCCTTTTTCCTTTTTTTTTTTTTTTTTAATCTCTTTGGACCACAGATTTAGTAGTGGTATTTTGGGTCAAAGAGTACGGACAGTTTTTTTTAGCTCTTTGGGCGTAGTTCCAAATTGTTCTCCAGAATGGTTAGATCAGTTCACAACTCCACCAGCAGTGCATTAGTGTCCCTGTTTTTTTCCACATCCCCTCCAACATTTGTCGTTTTCCTTTTCTGTCAGATTGGCCATTCTGATAGATGTGAGGTGGTACCTTAGAGTTATTTTAATTTACATTTCTCCAATCAGTAGTGATTTGGAGCATTTTTTCATATGACTATAAATAGGTTTGATTTCTTCTTCTGAAAACTGCTTGTTCATATCATTTGACCATTTACAATTGGGGAAGAACTTATATTCTTATAAATTTGCCTCAGTTCTCTTTATATTTGAGAAATACGGCCTTTATCAAAGACACTTGCTGCAAAAGATTTTCCCCTAGTTTTCTGCTTTCCTTCTAATCTTGGCAGCATTGGTATTGTTTGTGCAAAATCTTTTAAATTTAATGTAACCAAAGTTATCCATTTTACATCCCATAGTGGGTGGTAACATTGTAGAGGTTTTGATAGATGTAAACACTCAGTGGAGCAGTTGGATACCAGTGTACTCTGGATTTTGAGCTGGAGTCTACCCATCATGTCTGTTGGGTTGATATCTATATTGGATATTGGAGTCAGGATTTTCCCTTTCTCTTTTTACATCTATTTTTTCAGTTCTCAAATTGCATCTGAAGGTATTCCACAGGAAGTTAGTGTATGTTGCTGTATGCAGTTGTCTGAGGTTCCCTTGTTACTTAGTCATCAGTAAGATGTGGATATGCTCTCACAAGGGCAAGTGTTTGCTAGCTGCCAAACACAGGGGCAGCAACAGATACTAAAAAGAATTGGTCTGGGTGTTTCAAAGATGCTTAAGTTGTGGGCACTTGGAATTAAATGTCTTCATTTTTGTCCTCAGCTGTCCTTGCTCCCTGGGTTCCTGCCCTGCCTAAGATGGGTAGTGTTGGTGACTGGGAGATGGCAGCTGAGTCCCAGGTAAGTTGCAGTTTGTTCTTTCCTCTCTTGAGATCAGATCCACTCTCATTCTGGACCCCAGTGCTCTTCTTTTCTTTCTGGGGTAGTCACCCTATCTCTAGGTCCATGCTGGAGAGTCTTGCCTTTGCTATAGATCACTCCCTTGTTTCTCCATCTTCTGGTCTTCTTCCATTTTCATGTTGCCTCTTTTGACACAAACCCCATCCTTAGGAAACCTTAAGTTCCTTTAGTAATTTGTCTTGGATTCATCCCTTTGGACCTTAGCTCTCTCTGTTATGCCAGGTGGGCAGGGTGATTGTCCCTGAGTTGTAGATCCTGACCAGGGGGACCTTGGATTGTTTCAGGGGTCGATAACAGATGAGGATGCATCCTTGTACTTCTCTGCAAGCCATGGGAACCCTGCTCGGAAGGTTGTCGGCAAGGATGCCACAAGAGAGAATTATGGAAATAAGCTTTCGCTGGGTAAGGCCTGATTACTCTTGTAATTGAGAAGCCATCTGATTCTGGTGCATTATATTCTCTAATAGCTCTTGGGTGGCCATTCCGTGGAGTCAGTGCCTATGTGATGAGGACTATGACCC
This sequence comes from Vombatus ursinus, assembly GCF_900497805.2. NCBI lineage: Eukaryota > Metazoa > Chordata > Mammalia > Diprotodontia > Vombatidae > Vombatus > Vombatus ursinus. The sequence continues at coordinate 4,466,408 of NW_020954553.1, forward strand.
CACCACGTGCCCTCCACAGGAGAGGCTTATATCCAACATTGTTGAAAACTGCCCATCCCCAGGTCTTCTCATGGGTGGGAGAGTGTGCTTACATTATGTCATTGGGTTCCCTTCTTCATAGTAGCCTGGTCAGGTTGCCATCATTTGTGTCATTCCCAGTTGTGTCCCATGTCTTCATACATGTTTCAAGGAAATTGATGTCAGCTACATTGTCTTTATAAAGACAGCAATAGTTTCTTTTGTGGTATAATGATAAGAATTTGGCTCTTTGTGCTTCTCTGCTATTTCGGCATTTTTTCCATGGGGTGCTTCAAACCCTTTGAGGTGACTATGTGATGTAGACAAATGAACAGTGGGCAGGAAGTCAGAAGGCTGTCACTAAACATGTATCCAAGGGACAGAAGCTTTAAGACATAATGCCAGTGGGTACAGAATTCTACTTTTTAAAGATTTACAGATCACCAAGTTTGTTTACCCTGATTCACACACATGCTTTCACATATGTGCAGGTGATCTTATGGAAAGAGCACAGAGAGCCCTAGGAATCAGGGCTCTAGTGACCAGCTGTGGGGCCATGGACACACCAGTTAACCTCTTGGGCCCTCAGTTTCTAATGAGATTGTTTCCTAGAGGATTTCTAAGCAGCCGTCTGTGACTACTCAGAGTTACCAAAGTGGCAGGAATGACTGGCCCCTATCTACATAGCATTTTAGAACTGGAAGGACTCTTAAAGGTCACCTCGTCTAGCTTGTATCTGAATAGGAATACCCTGTGTAACAATCCTGTCGCATGGTCATGGTCCTTCAATCTCTGCCTCTTAAGGAAGCCCACTTCAGTTTTGGATGGCTCTAATTGTTAGGAAATCTCTGTCTCTCTGTCTCTCTCTCTCCCCGCCCCCCCTTCTTCCTTTCCTTATTCATTCATCTATCTATTTATCCATCCATTTATTTATTTACTATTGGGTCAAAGCCAGCTTCACTTCCGCCTTCACTGATTTCTCTTGTTCTATTTTCCCTCTAGGCCCAATGGGAACAAGTCTAGCCCCTCTCATTCATGCTAGCCCTTCAGATCCTTAAAGATTGTATGAATAGGGGAGTTGGGGTCTCTGTTAGCTAAGTCTTCTCTTCTTTAGGCTAAATAGATGTTGCTTCCACGAGATAGTGTTGCTTTCACTAGCCCTCCAGTGGCATGGCATCCACTTAGCCCACCCTTGTTGCCCTGCTCTACACACACTCTAATTTGTTAGTGTCATTTCTTTTTTTCTTTTTTTTTGATTTTTTTTCTTTTTTTTAAATGGTAATTTTTATTTATTTTTTTGTTTTCAACATTTACTTCCAC
>NW_020954553.1:4467755-4513682 GCF_900497805.2 Vombatus ursinus
CTCTTTTTGCGCTGCTTACTCATGATCCCAGCCAATTACTTGAGTTTTATGCTCTTTGTTAAGGTAAAAATCTGCTTCCAGTGTGAAGAGTGTACTTGTTAGTGTCATTTCTAAAACAGGGCAGAGTATGTTGGGACTGCTACCTCCTGCATTCTTCCTAATGTAGCTTAAGATTGCTTTAGCTCCTCTGGCAGCTAGGAAAGATGATTACATCATAACAAACTTGCAAGTTCTGAAAACCCCCAGATCTTTTTCATTTGAATTATTGTCTGGCCATATCTCCCCCATCCTGTGCTTGTGCAATTGGTTTTTTGAATTCAAGCACAAGACGTAAAATTTAATTACTTCAGTACTGTAGTATATCTGGGATCAATGTAGAAACACCCTTCGATGATACAGATTTCATTCTCTCCGTACCTTTTCATCCAGTGCATTTCTTGTCTATGTCCTTTTGTAATTTCTTGATAGAATTCTGGTCATTCAGCGACTTCTGAATTCACCTAACTGTGGTCTTTAAAGTAGGCTTAACTCTAAAGGGTATGTGATCAATCAATTGGTAGAAAGATGGCTCATCTTCTACTCTGCCTGAAATAATCAATAATGATGCTTATCTCTAACACAATAAACCCACTCTTATCTTTCAGCACTTCCCAACTCTTCTCCCTCTCTCCACTGTGCAACATCCCACAGTTTCCCCTTCTGAGTTGGGCCTACTCTGTGGGCACTCACAGCAGCCCCTGCCCAAGGGCCATTGGGAAAACTTCTCCAAGCTCCCAGCATACCAACTCCTTTTCCCCAGATCACCTCATAGCTATGGTTAGCGCCTCTTGGCGGGGAGGGTCTGTACTTCAGGGAACTGGCCAATAAATAAAATCGCCTCTTCCCTTTTCATTTTGGGTGGGACAAAGTGAGTTACATAGGATGAAGGGGCTTGGATGGATTGTGATCTGGATTGAAGCTATTCTTGTCATTATATCATTATTAAATTAAGTAATATTTGTAAAGTACTTAGCACAGTGCCTGGCATATAGTTAACTCTTAATAAATGCTTATTCCTTCCTCCCCTTCCATTGTTGAAAACCCACCCTTTTTCCAAACTTCCCTTTTACTGCTGAGGGCACCACAGTGCTTCCAGTCACCGAAACAGCTTCAGTGTCATCCTTGACTCCTCATTCTCACTCCCCATATGTAGTTAGTTACCCAGTCTTATCAATTCTTTTTTCATAATATCTCTCAGGTGTGTTATCTCCTCTTCCCTAAAGCACCACCATTTCCATCAAGGTCCTCATCACTTCTCGCCTGCACTGTTCCAGAAGGCTCCTGATTGGGCTCCCTCATTCAAGTCTTGCCCTTCTTTCCTTCTGCAGTCTAATCTTCATACAATTGTCAAAGTCATTTTCAGGTTTGATCATGTTGCTTCCCTACTTAGTAAACTCCATGGGTTCCCTATTGACTCCAGAACAAAATATTACTTCATTTTTATCTTTTTCTAAAATGTCTGTTTTTGTGTAAGTTTTATAATGTACATAGTTATTCACCCAATAGTAATGTATATAACTTGTAAGTAAATATACACATTGGGGATATGTGCTCAAAACATTTTTTACAATTAGAGTGTGTTATAAAGAAAAGTTTGGAGGCCACTGAGTCATCCCACTTGTCTCCTTTCTACAAGGAAATCTTGAGAGACGTCACTTTCCTTGTGGAAAACCAGGTGTTTCCTTGAATTACCAGGTTAATGTATTAGCAATTATTAAAACTATCTGGTTTGGATTAAACAAAAATCAGTGGCATAGAAAAGAGAATCTATAAATATGGCCCGTTGTGTAATCCTGCCAGAAAAAGGAATGGATTTTCTCAGTCTGCCTGGGCTTTGGCCTATGAAATCTGGCCCAGGAACGACAGTCTTTTTTAAGAAAGGAGAGGGCTTAAAAGATTGTTGTTGTTCAGGCCTGTGGTTTTGTCATTGTAGGGAACTCCTAGTGAGGAAACTCCCTCCACCAGGGAACAAGGAAAGAGAGCAGGCATTAAGCACCTGATAGGTGCCAGGTGCTGTGCTAAGCATTTTACAAATATCGTCTCATTTGATCTCTCCTGAAGCAGATCAGCTCCTTCTGTACAGCTTCAGTTCTTAGAAAGATACCTGGAGGGATGTGCTTAAAGTCACACAACCAGGGTGGTGCAGAGGGGAAACCTGAATACAGGCCTTCTTGACTCTGGGACTTGCTCACTATTTCTTATGCCACACTGGCTCTCTTCAAAAAAAGTTAGAATAGTAAAAACACAAACAAAAAAATCTGAAAATGAGTGAGACTCATTTGTATTTTTAAAATTGAGTGTTTTAAAAAAGTGAATGAAACTGATTTTATGTTTTTTCTGTTACATTCCAATGAGGCTTGCCAGTTGTTGACTCAGTGGGGCTTAGACAGATGCCACTCAGAACAAATGCATTTAAAATGGAATTTCGTTCAACTGGGTTGTGTGCTTTTTAAGAATCAAAGAACAGTTAAACCCAGTGGGCTTGTGTTCCCAGAACCTGTCAGGGGTGTGTATGTGTGTGTGTGTGACTCTAAAGATGGTTTGTTTTTAGGTCATCCATGTCTCTCATCTCTTTTATTAGCACAAAATGATTGATTATAGGGCATTAGAGGAAGAGCTTCCAGTTCAGATGTTTATTAAATACAAACTGTGTGACCAAGTCCTTGCCTTCATAGGGCTTAGAAGGGAAATAAGCATTTAAATAGTGTCTCCCATGTGCTAAGTGCTTTTTTTTTAAATACCTATTATCTCATTTGAGATTCATAACAACCCAGTGAGAGTTAGGTGTTATTATTATCCCCATTTTACAGTTGAGGATATGGAAGCAAACAGAGAATAAGTGATGTGCCCAGGGTTCTACAGTTTTTAAGTGGCTGAGGCTGTATTTAAACTCATCTTTCTGACTCCAGGCCCAGCACTCTCTCGTTTGTCATCAGTGGCCTCAAAGGAGATATGTCACATTTACACATAACTAGAATACAAAACAGAGCATATGTGTATTTTTGGTGTTCAGTTATTTCAGTCATGTCCAACTCTTCATAACCCCATTGGGGTTTTCTTGGCAAAGATAATGGAGTGGTTTGCCATTTCCTCCAGCTCATTTTTTTTTTCAGCTCATTTTTTTTGATGAGGAAACTGAGGCAAACAAGGTTAAGTGACTTGCCCAGGGTCACACAGTTAGTAAGTGTCTAAGGCCAGATTTGAACTGAGAAAGATGAGTCTTCCTGACTCCAGGCTTACAGCTCTGTCCACTGTACCACCTAGCTGCCCCATATGTGTGTTAGAGAAGTAGAAAAAAAGTTCCCCACGAGGTCCAAGGGGGGAGGTTCCTGCTCACTGGGGGCGGGGGACGCTTGAGAAAGGTTTTTTTTTTTGGTCATTTCTGGGTGTATAATGAAACCAAGTCTGCCAGTTTTTGCCCATTTCTCCAAGGAGAACCCAAGCATTATCTTCTCCTCTCTGTGTACCTCCCTGTCATCTTTCCAGTTGTATATACCTTTTTTCTGGTGAGAACATTGATGTGGTTGTGGTTCAGTTCCTTCAGTGGTGTGTCAGGTTGTTAACTGTTAGAGATCATAGATTAAGGACACCACAAATTGTGAGTAGTCTGAGAAATGTGATATTTTTAGAACTTCTTTTCCGCCACCATCCCTGCAAAAGAGGCACAGGATGTATAGCCCTGAGATCTGTTTCATACTTTTGTCCACTTTATGGGTCACTATGGCCAAACCATCCCTCACCCCTGTCACCTGGTGTCCAGTCCTCTAGATCTGGGGTTCCTGAACCCTGCAGCAAACTCACAGGGGTACAGTGGAACATTTAAAAATTTTTTAACTTAATGACTTATTAATAGATGGAACTATTAGGTATTTCTTTTGGCTTCAGGGAGCTGTGAAAAAATTCTTGAGATGCCAAGGGCACTGTGAACCAAGAAAGTCTGAGCGCCTCTGCTGTGGATCTCGTGCATAGCAAACTGATCCTTGGCCTGCAGATGCTCTGCTGCCTGCAGGCAGACACTTTCTGGTGGGGTTGGACTCACCAGAACTTTTGCTGGGGTGGAGTTTATCCTGGTAAGAAGCACAAAGGGGCACTTTTACTCTAATGATTCTCATATGATTAAAGAATTCCTTCTGTGATCTGGAGCTGATGGACTACATTTCTGCCCCCCCAAAACAAAACCCCCAAACTATTCCCCTTTATTAAGCAGATCTTTCATTGCTTAACTTGCTCTGTTTTTTTTTAATGTTTTTATTGATGTATTTTTGTTTTTATACTACTGTTACCTTATAAGGATCCCCTCTGTTCTGCGATTTCCTCCCTAATAAGAGAAAAAATAAAAGTTAAGAAAACCATCTGATGCGGTAACTGTGACTCCAAGAGTGTGTGCAGCATCCCACACCCAGAGGATCCCACCTCTGTACCAAGAGAAAGGCAGTGCATTCCCATATCAGTTATCTGGAACTGATATTGCTCATCATACTTTATCTGAATTGTGTTGTCTTCATTTACAGTATCGTGTATATTTCTCTTCAAGTTCTACTTTCTTTATTTTATGTCAACTCATATGAGTCTTCCCATGTTACTCACATTTGTTCCCTTGTGACAAAATAGTATTCTATTCCATTCATCCTCACATCTTGTTTAACCATCCCCCAGTCAATGGATACCTCTCTTGTTTGCAGTTTGTTTCTTGCTCCAGAAGTACTATTATGAGAATTTTTCGTCTCTATAAGAATTTTGTTTTTACTGTTGACCTCCTTCCACCTTCCTCATTTACATTGGTACTGGTAACTTTATCGTGCTATGTCTCTTTTTGCTGCATCTGTTTTAATCAGAAGCAATCAACAAGCTTTTTTTAAGGGCTCCTTATGTGCCAGGTACTATGTAAGATGCTGGGGATATAAATGCGAAACCAAAGCAATTTGTACTCTCAAGGAGCTTCTGTTCTGTTGAGAGAATGGTCTCTTTTAATCTTCTAGTCAGTATCTCTAAGATTCTTGTTCTAACTTCTTTGATCCTAAATGTAATATCACTTGAGCTCCTGGACCTCCCCTGACAGCACATTCCTTAGAGTTAACATTAACATGGGCTATTATTATGGGCCCCTCAAATATTTGTTCCCTGTATATTCAGAAATAGAATGTTATCTAACTGATTAACCAGGTACTCCAGAAGTAGAAGTGTCAGATGAATGGAATTTTCTGGTAATTCAAGGATTATTTATCTTCATAACTCTGTCTTTTTCTAACTCTTGCTGAAAATATTTCAGAAATCTGTGTCCGCTTTTCTTTCTAGGAAAGTTGAAGAATGTGACCATAATAGAACCTTTCTTTTCTAGCTGAATGTCTTGCAGGACTTCAGAATCATCCCCTCAGACATGAGTGGTTACTCTCTGGGATGGGGGATGACGATAGGGTTAGTCGTGCCAGGCACTGTGCTAAGGGTTGTGGGGATACAAAGAAAGACAAAAGACAATCCCTACCCTCGAGGGGCTCACAGTCTGTTAGGGGAGTCAACATGAAAACAACTCTGCTAGACAAGCTATAGATGGGATAAGTAGGAATTGATCAGCAGAGGGAAGGCACTGAAGTTAAGAGGGGTTGGGAAAGGCTTCCTGTAGAAGGTGGGTTTTGAGCCAGGACTTGGAGGGAGCCTGGGAATCCAGGAAGTGGAAGGTACCTCATTTTTACCAGATCTCCAATAAAAATTTGTTTTGTCTCTTTGGCATCTTTCTCTTAAGAAGTGAAGTGCTCAGAAGAAAAAACTGTTTAATTGAAAGTTCCAGCTAGGCAGTTAATGGTTAACTAAGTTTAAAACCAGACTTATGAGAATCATAGAATTTTAAAGTTGGAAGGGACCTCAGAGATTAGGTTATTTTATATGAGGAAATTGAGATTCTGAGAGGCTCTATGACCTTCCCAAGGTCATGTAGCTAATTAGTGGCAGAACCAGGTCTGGACTCAGAGGATTCCAGATTTGGAGCTGAAAGGGTTGTTAGAGGTCTTTGGTTCCAAACAGGAAGCTGAAGCCCAGAGGGGTGGCTTGCTCAGGGTCATACCAATTAGTGCCACAGACAGGATTCAAACCCAGATTTTCCTGACTTGAGGCCCAGGGCTCTGTACTAGTCCTCGTTGCCCCTCCATGTCTTCCAGCTTCCAGCCCAGTGTTCTGTCTCCTGCATCACACTGAGATTTTTGCTACAGCTGTTCTGGTGAACATTCTGTTTCCTCATTTCCTAAGGCCAAATGTGCACTCATTTCCCTTAGCGTGGTGTGGCTGGAATAGAGGAGTGACCTGGGTTTGAATCCTTCCTCTGATCCATACTGGCTCTGGGAAGGTCATTTAACTTCTCAGCCTCAGTTTCCTCTTCATCACAAAGGCTATTGTGTCCTAGTACCTGTCCAATAGGGTTTTTTGTGAGGATCAAATGAGAACTTATGTACACCTTACAGCACTTTACATATCACCTATTATCATCGTCACCATCATCATTATTTCTATGGGGTCATGTTCTGTCCTCCTGTATCAGGGAAAGGGACTGAACTTTGGGAAAGTTTAGGAACCTACACAAACCATCATTTCTTTTTTTGCCTCCCTGTGAACCGGATTTCCAGTTTTGAAACCTAGCAGGATCTCCTGGCCAGAGCAAGGAAGAGAGCCATGTGTACCAAACCTTCTGGACTCTGGGAAAAGAGAGAACCTTGCAGATCATAGTACATGTGAAGAACAAGTGAGACTAGGGCAGACATCCTCCATGAAGGAAGTAAAACCCTGGGAAGAACAGGAACAGTGGGATGTGGAAGATATGAGGGTTACAGGGGTGCACTGGGGCTATGAAGAAACAAAGGCTTTCCTTGCAATCCTTGGCGAGTCCCCATTTTCTGAAAAACTCCGGACCTGTCATCAGAACCGCCCTGTATACCGGGCCATTTCTGAGCGGTTGCGGGAGAGGGGTTTCCTGCGAACCCTGGAGCAGTGCCGATATAGGATCAAAAACCTTTTAAGAAACTATAGGAAAGCCAAGAGCAGCCACCCCCCTGGCACTTGCCCTTTCTATGAGGAGTTGGACACACTGGTGAAGGCTCGGGCTGCTGTCAGAGCCACAGACGTCTCAGGGAAGCCTGCGGGTCTCCCCAGGTTGGGGGATAGTGACGCTGAGACAGAAGAGCAGGAGGAAGGGAACTGGGAACATGAGGCAGCTACAGAGGCCACAGCAACTGAAGATTGTAATGGGGATGAGATGGTCATTGAAGAACCAATCCAAGGACCCAAGATGTCTAGTGGCTCAACCTTTTTCCAAAGTCGTATTGGTAAGAATCTGTTAGGGTCCTCGCACTTACCCCTACCCTCAACTACTTCATCTTCTGCCCTGTCTCCCCCTAATGGTTCTCCCCAAATTAACCTACGTACACATACAAAACAAAGGGCGCGGGGTGGGGAAGCAAGGGGAATGATGAGCGAGTGAAATCGGAAGTGTTACAGTTGAAGACCTTTAGAGTTGGAAGGGCCCTAAAGATTATCTTTCAGATTGTAAACTTTATGAGAGTAAAGACCACATTTTATCTAAGTGTTGTTTATTTCCCACCACTTAGTACAGTTCACTGCACACAGTGATGCTTGATAAATGTTTTTTGAATTGGGTTTAGGTGTGCCACTTCCTTTTACAGTTGTGAGAACTGAGGCTTTGAGAAGTTGTCACCGGGCCAGTGTTGCCTAACTCTCGTTAATATCCTTCAGAGGTTTAGAATAAAAAATCAATGTGGATTGAAACAGCAGTAAACATATATAGTGTGGACTAGCATTCCCCAACCTGATGACTTTGGTGTGGCATGAATAAAAGTATTGAAGTGTCTTTTTGGATCATTAAGCTAAATTCTCCCAACATAGATAGCATGTTGGGGCAGTGGGGATCAGGTACTATTCAGTTCAGTGAACATTATAGGCATATGTGTGTATGTACACACACAATAATAACACATGTACATGTATATAGACATGCGTAAATACACACATATGTCTCTATGATACTATGTCTGGCTCACATACATATATGTGCATGTATTTGTCAGGTACTATGCTAGGGATATAAGTACAAAGAATGAAACAATCCCTTCTTAGAGCTTACATTCTGCTAGGGAAATACAACGTAAGCACAGATAAGTAAATAAAGGAGAGAGACAAAAAGAGCTGGGCCCAGATTTTGTAACTAGCTGCATCTTTGACATGTTTCTTTAGGGGCCTACATTCTGACCTTAGGGCTTACATGGGTTCTTTTATTTAGGGGATACAGGTCTGAGGGGGTGACGGTTTTGGCCTGATAGTCAATGATACTCCTTTAGTGGGTGAATCATTAGACATGGGTTCTGGTCCATTAGACACGGATTGCTGGCTGTTGTATGTTGGATGGTTATTTAATCTTCCTGGGCTTTGGTTTCCTCATCTTTAAAATGAGGGGCTTGGATTAAAATAATGGGGTCTTAGAACTGGAAGGGACTTTGAAGAGAAGCTAGCCTGAAGCCCCGTCTGAAGCATGAATTCCCCTCTACAGCCTTCTTGACAAGTAATCGTCTCACTAACAGTGGAAGGCCTTCTATAGAGGGGAACACATTTATTAGCTAATCTCTCAGGTCCAGTCCAGCTCTAAGTGCTGATTCTTTTTTCCTTTCCTTTAAAATACCTCATATGCTCAACAGCCTTTATCCCTAGGCCACCAGGCACCAACCAGAATGATTCTTTCTAGGTTTGAGAGCTCTAAAACCTTCTCTTCTGGTAGCAGGTGTGCACTGGAGCTATGAAGAAACCAAGACTTTCCTTGCCATTCTTGGTGAATCGCCTTTCTCCAAAAAACTTCAGACCTGTCACCAGAACAGCCAAGTGTATCGTGCCATTGCTGAGCGGCTGCGTCAACGGGGTTTCCTCCGGACGCTAGAACAGTGTCGCTACAGGTTCAAAAACCTCCTACGAAGTTACCGGAAAGCTAAAAGCAGCGAGCCCCCAGGGGTTTGCCCCTTTTATGAAGAGCTGGACACTCTCATGCGTGCAAGAGCAGTTCTCAGAAGTGCTCGCCTCCCAGAAAGGCCTGGGAGGAGGGATGCTGAAGAACGGGACCAAAGGACCTGGAGACAGGAGGAGGAGGAGGAAGAGGAGGAGGAGGAGGAAGAAGAAGCCGCCAAAGAGGACGGGTACAGTGATGTGCCAACACAGCATTTTAAGACCCTTGACACTTCAGCTCCATTTAAAAGCTGCATTGGTAAGCTTCTCCCTGTTTATTGGGCAACCATGCAGCCTGGCCTAATGGAAATAGTATTGGACTGAGAATTTGAAGGTTAGGAGCCTCATTCTAGTTCTGCTGATCACTGCGACCTTGAGCTCTTGTCACTGTCTCCATCTTCCCAAATGTTAAATGGACATAATTTCTGCCTTAGAAGAAGCCCTTTATGGTAACTATTGAGAGGCAGCATGCTGTAGAGGATAGCATACCAGACTCAGACATAGGAAGACCTGTGGTCAGATCCCTCCTGAGACACTTCCTAGTCATGGAATCTGGACTGAGTCACTTCAGGTTTCTGGGCGTCAGTTTTCTTACTTGTAAAATGAGGGGGTTGGACTCAATGGCCTCTTTGGTCCCTTGTCTCTCTAAATCCATGATCCTGTCATCTCTAGGCCCCTAGATTCTTTCTGTTTTCTCAGTCCACTACTAGTGTTCTGACTTAATGTCCCTCCTTCATATGGAGTCCTGACCATTGAAATAACTTAAACAGCCATCTCAGAAGTGTAGTCCCTTCTACCCTTCAGTTGTACATTCCATTTTCCTTCCTCTGTTCCTGCCCTGGTGGCTCTCAGTGTGGCCTCACCTTCCCCATCTGTCTTCTGTCCTTCTCCAAGCTGCTGAGCATTCTCAAAGGAAGACATGAAGCTGTGCAAGAGATGATTATAAATTCCTGCCATCTAACCTCAGCTGGCTCACTGTATGGAATGCCTTTTATTCATTTCTGATGAACTTTCTGCCGCATTCCCTAAGATAGCAGTTCAAAGCCTTTGTTTTAGCCCCCGACTCTACCCTACCCCTCTCTCTCTTAGCGATTGATAGTGTCTTCTACTTTACTGAAAAGATTTAAGGCTGTCTGCCATAGGCTATCTTATCTGCCCTCCTTGCCACCTAGGAACTTCTGTAGTCACTAATCTTTTACTCTTTCCCTTCATTTATCTAATGCTAAATCCCACTCATACTCGATTCTGTCCTTTCTCATCTTTTTTTTCCATCCATTCAATATCCCTATATTCTCACTCTTCCTCCTATGCCTAAAATGAACCTCAGGTCTCTCCTACCCTAAAAAATCTTTCCCTTCATCCAGATACTCCCTAAAGTATCTTTTTTTTTTTTCACTGCTAAACATGTAGAATAGGGCAGCTAGGTGGTGCAGTGGATAGAGCAGCAGCCCTCAAGTCAGGAGGACCTGAGTTCAAATCCGGCCTCAGACCAAACACTTGACATTTACTAGCTGTGTGACCCCTGGGCAAGTCACTTAACCTCAATTGCCTAAAATAAAACAAAACAAACAAAAAAAACCCAACATGTAGAATAGTCTTTTCTCTTCTGCCTGTACTTCCTTATTCCATCTTAAAATTCCACAGCGTGGCTTCCATCTCTAATGAAATTGCTCTTTTCAAGGTCACCAGTAACCTTTTAATTACTGGATCTGGTGTTCTTTTCTTGAGCGTATTCTTTCTATACCATTTGGCAGCATTTGACCTTATTGACTCCTTGATATTCTTTCCTTCTACACTTTTTCTAACACTGTTTTCTCCCAGCACTTTTCCCTCCAGGGCTGCATCTTCTCTGTCTCTTCTGGTTCATCTTTCTTGTTCCTTCACTCTCTTCACAACCTCTTTTGGAGCTCTCATTCACTCTCATGACTTTAATGGGGTCATCTCTGAAGATGACTCCCAAGTCCATATATCCAGTTCTGATAGCTTTCTTGAGCTCCATCCCTACATTTTCAGCTGTCTGTTAAGCTATCATGACAGTGCCACAAAACTTAACATGTCTGGGGGCAGCTAGCTGGCGCAGTGGATAGAGCACCGGCCCTAGAGTCAGGAGGATTTGAGTTCAAATGCAGCCTCAGACACCTACTAGCTAGCTGTGTGACCCTTGGCAAGTCACTTAACCCCCACTGTCTCCAAAATAAAAACAAAAACAAAAAACTTAATATGTCTGAAATGAATCATGCCTCTTCCTACCCAAATCTGCCTCTTCTCCCAAATTTCCAATTATTCTTTGTGGCCTCACCATCTTCTGTCATCTAGCAAGAAATACCAGTGTCCTCTGTGAATCATCCGTCTTCTTCACCTCCCATATCCAGTCAGCGGCCAAGTCCTTCCTTCACAGTGTCTCTGAAACCCTTTTCTCTCAGTGTTCACATTGCCACCATCTTATTATTTTCCCCTGGACTATTGTGGTGGTCTTGTGAATCTCCTGACCTCTAGTTTTAACCTCTTCCAAGCCATCTTTCAAATGGCTACTGAAATAATCTTCTAGTCTGAGCCTGAGCATGTCATTCACCTGCTCGAAAAAGCTTCCATGACTTCTCATTGTGAGAGAATAAAATGAGGGCCTGGCCTTTGAAACTTTAGAAAGTCTGGCTCCGATCTACTTTCTAGTTTTGTTGTAAATGAATTCTGTTTACCCATTCTACATATAAGCCAAACGAGACTGCTAATTGTTCCTGGATTTCATCCTCTCTTCATGGAACTTTTTCCTCACCGTCATGCAGGCCATCCCTTGTGCCTGAAATACCTTTCTTCTTCACTTCCTCCTATGAAAATCCTAGCTGAGGTGCTCCCTTCTCCATGACATTTTGCCTTACCCTCCTAGCTAAAAGTAATCTATTCTCTCCTCAGATTTTTCTGATTACTTTAGGCCTTCCTCTTGCCTTGATTCCATACTTGTATCATACTTATTTTTGTACTTATTTTTTCATCCTTTGTGTCACATTTTTTTTTTTTGCATATTTATCCCCCCTGATAAATTGCAAGCCCCTGAGATGTCATGGACAGAGATTCAGACTTGAAAATGCTCAGGTTCAAGTCTTGTCTATGACATCTGTTGGCTGGGGTATTTGGGGCAGTCAGTGCCCTGGGCAGCACTCTAATATTGTTCAGTTGCAGATCAAATACCAGCCTGCATTGGTACAAGGAGTTTCCTTATTGGGAGTTCCCTACACCAGTGAAATCACAGGCCCAGGCTTAAAATCATTTAAGCTCCTTGAGGGCCAGGATGGTTATTTGTCTGTCTTTCCATTCTCAGGGCCTAGTACAGCAAGCATATAACACATATTTGCTTAGTGGGAGTAGATTGAAGTGGCCACTCACTCACACACTCACAAGAGGACTTGCATCTTTATAAATGAATCAGTGCCCACCTGTGGGGTTTAGGTGGTTTTTTTCTCACCTTAGCAGCCACCAGTAAGTCAGAGAAGAGGAGCCTTTAGGCTTTGGAGGGGTGTGGCTTTTATCAACCTAAGCCAGCAAATATGATCATAGAGTCAGCAGGGCATTTACAAGATTTTTTCCAAAAGGAATTGATTGGATGCTGGAATGGAAATCGTGCTTAAAACCTCTCCAGAGGGCCCCATACTTCTTTAAAGAGTCTCTAGGCATTTTCCTTCTGATCTATGTAGGCTAATCATGGCAGAGAGGCTGAGATTTAGCTGAGGAAAGTTCTGTAATGAGGTCTTATTATGATAGTCCCTGTTAGTCTCCTAAGCAAAATTACTTCCTCATTCCCTGTCCTCGTGTGATTTTCCAAGTTCAGTCAAGGAACAGAATCAGGCTGATTTAAAAATATGAATATTGAATTCCTACTCAGCAGAACACTTTACCAAAAACTTTACAAAAAACATAGAAAACATAACCCTTGCCCAGGAGGTGCTTAAAAAATTGGTTTTTGAAAATGAGCTTTTGCATGTTTATCTTAAATTTTTTTTATCAATGTCTTTGGTTTTTATATCACCTACATTTTCCATATATCATTACCCTTTCCTACTCCCATAGAGTCATCCCTTATAACAAATAATAAAAAAGAGGGGGAAAATAGTTCAGCAATGTTGTACACCCATAGTCCCCAATGAGTGGGGGGCTCACAAGGTGTTCCTCTTCAAAGAAAAGAGGGAGGTTGCAATTAAACTGACATCTCTAGTTTAATTTTAATTTTGTTCCTTCTCCATGTATTTCCCCCAGCTCCCCATTTCTTTAGTCACTATCACGGTACATTTCTATTCCTCTTTTTCAGGTGTGGACACGAAGTGTGAGAACGAAGAACAGAATTCAAAGCAGGAAGTTTCTGAGGAGATCCACAAGACGTTATCAAAACATTTTGAAGAAGATGGTCACCAGCCTGTTTGGGGGAAAGACAGTGAGGATGAATATGAATCATTAAGACAGTGTGAAAGTCCCTCCGAGGAACAGTGGGAGAAATGTGGTTCTGAAGAGGATTTAGAAAAATTAATAGATCATCAGGGACTATACCTAGTGGGAAAACCCTACAAATGCAAGACATGTGTGAAAAGTTTCAGTCGGAGCTCTCATTTTATTGCACATCAGCGAATCCACACAGGTGAAAAACCGTACAAATGCCTTCAATGTGGGAAAAGCTTCAGTGACCGTTCTAACCTCAATACTCATCAGAGAATCCATACTGGAGAGAAACCATACAAATGTCTTGAGTGTGGAAAAAGCTTTAGTGATCATTCAAACCTAGTCACCCATCAGAGAATCCACACAGGAGAAAAACCCTATAAATGTAGTGAGTGTTGGAAAAGCTTCAACCAGAGTTCAAATCTTATTAAACATCAGAGAATCCACATGGGAGGAAATACTGACAGATATAATGAGCATGGGGAAAGCTTTGCTAACAATCTATCTTTGAGGGCACACTTGAAAAATCACACGGAGGAGCTTGAAGGAGAAAACAATTTCAGTATGAGCTTAACCTGTCCTGGTCCCCAAAGAGCTGACTCTGGAGAAAAACCCTTTGAATGTTATGAATGTGGAAGAAGCTTCAGTAAGAGCTCAGCCCTTACTAGTCACCAAAGAATCCATACCGGGGAGAAACCTTATGAATGTGCAGAATGTGGAAAAAGCTTCAGTAAGAGCTCAACTCTTACTAACCATCAAAGAGTCCATACAGGTGAAAAACCATATAAATGTGTTGATTGTGGGAAATGCTTCAGTGAACGTTCAAAGCTTATTACTCATCAGAGAGTTCACACAGGAGAGAAACCGTATAAATGTCTGGAGTGTGGGAAAAACTTTCGTGACCGTTCCAACCTTATTACTCACCACAGAATTCACACAGGAGAGAAACCATATAGGTGTGGTGAATGTGGGAAATGTTTCAACCAGAGCTCAAGCCTTATTATTCACCAGAGAATCCATACTGGAGAGAAACCCTATAAATGTACTGAGTGTGGAAAAGACTTCAACAATAGTTCACACTTCAGTGCCCACCGGAGAACACACACTGGACGTAAAGTTATGTAGGAGAGAAAAACCAAGTGTTTATTTTAATTTTCAGGCATCATGTGATATACTTGCTAGAGAAGTACTTTTTTAAGCTTTAGGCTCAGTTAGTCCCAGGGAAACAATACTGGTGTAAAGCCAAGCAACTTGGATGTGAATTTGAAAACTCTTACAAGTTGAATATTAAAACACATTTCACAAAAACAATTTGCTTTTGTGTTGGCAACCCCCCTCCCACTTTGTCCCCCAAACACATATACCTTAGGCCAGCCTTACCTTGGCTAATGAAAAATGTTGAAACTAAGCAAGTTAACTTTGCAAGTCCAGACGTGAATTATTGGTTTAATACAGACAAGCCGTTAGCATGGGAACTTTCTCACTCATTTCAAGAATCGTGTATGGAATTGAAGCAATAAAAAAGCATTACCACATTATCATAGATTTCTGACTTTCAGCAAACTTAAACCACTTAACAGAAAACATTTCAACCTTATAAGGCAAATAGAGAATTTTTTTCCTTCTATTTAGAATGGGAAAATAAATGATTAAAACAGAAGTCTTGAATGTAGCTCAGACATTGTTAACACAACAACAGAATCCATAGAGGAGAAAAGCTTGTTAAATTTGGTGAAAACATAGCTTTTAGCCTGGTGGGAAACTGGGCTCAGTAGGGAGATGAGTCTGGGACTCGTTTCTGTGCTTGGTGCCATGCTAGCAAACCCCTGGCTGAGATATTATGGGGAGGTTCAGGGGTTTTTTGTTTGTTTTTTGCTTAGGCAGCTGGGGTTAAGTGACTTGCCCAGGGTCGCACAGCTAGTAAATGTCAAGTGTTTGGTCTGAGACTGGATTTGAACTCAAGTCCTCCTGACTCCAGGGCCGGTGCTCTATCCACTTTGCCACCTAGCTGCTCCTCGGTTTGTTTGTTTTTTAAACTGGTGGTGGGGGTGTTCCATGAATTCAGGTATTTCTACAAAGTATGGGGGAAATGCTGATGGTGATATTACCTCATATTCTCCATGCCAACTTGTTTTGGAATTCTGCCTAGGAATAAAAATAATGCCTAATGATTTTAATTATCTTAATAAAGTAGAATTTAGTCCTTGTGATTGTCTTAATATTATTAAGACACAGAGGAGTAGTTGGTGGAAGATCGCATTGATATGTTGTGTGCAGATGGATTTCTCCATTCCCATTCTTCAGCCTTGCTAAGAGAGGACTGTTTCTTCAGTACTAATTGAAATCTGGTGGAATCTTTATGGTCTGAACCACGCTGGAAATGAAAAAGCTTATTTATGTGATGGAAAATATGGAGTACCATCATTCAAAGTTTAGCGTGACTCAGTTGCCTTCCAAAATAACTGCTGATGGAACCAATAGGGCAGAGGAAGCAGGCCATTTATCAGACAACGAGTTTGAAATCGCTAGTGTACATTAAAGGGAGTGTGAACCTTTTTCTTGGTTCCTGAGCAATGCCATTCTAAGAATTTCTAATTCTTCTGGGGTCTCAAGAAAGCTTGGGATGTTCGGGGACCTTCATATAGGTACTGTACCTGGGACATGGACACTGAGATGTCATTGCAGATTTCTAGCGCCAGTGACTCACTTTGTCTTAGCCTTCAGTAGTTGCTGGAGAGTTCTGGCAAATTGAGATGTTTACAGACACCACTGTGCCCTCACCCAGTTAGCTCTTCACACAGAATAGTCTAGAGGTCTCAGGAGATCTGGTGCTAGGAACTCAAATAACTCTAAAAGTCTAAAGCTCCATTGCCAGTTTTTGGAAAATAATTGACATGTTTTTAAAATATTTCTTAAAACTCATAGCTTTTTAAAAAAAAGTTTTAACATTTTCCATTAATAAAAGAAAATGATTATTTTCACATTGAATGTGGTTAATAATCCCACATCTTTAGGAGTTGGTAACAAGTGAATTTCAGTGACTATTTGCTTTGCTAATTTAAAAAAATGAAAAAGCTTCAGTTTGCTTAACAGATTAAGGTGGTAATCCTCTAGCCCCTGGCTACATATATTAACTTGGAAACAAAAAGGAAAAACCCCATGTAATTTTTGAGAGTCAGGAGTTTCTTACTCTTAAAAAAATCAGCTAGTTCTGGTCAAAAGAACAAAGCATATACACCCACTTCATCTCCCCTCGGTCGCAAGCCTTTTTAGTGCTCCTGTAGGTAGCTGATGTGGAACCTGATGGAGGTACCACCCATAGCATGGGAAGAAGGGTGAGTAGAAACTGCTAGCTTCCAGCAATTCCCCAACTCCTTTCCTTCTTGTGCCACTGCTTCATCTTCCTGATTGAGAGACCATCCTGGAATAATTTCATTCCTGGCACCTATAGGAAATGGTGTGTGAGTCCAAGGTTTGAGATTGCTCTGATAGAATAGTTGTTAATGGTACCTCTCCCCATCAGCATTCCTCAGAGCCTCCATCCTTTCCAGATACTGACTTGAGTGGCTTCTCCTTTTAAGAGCATGGTCACAGATTCCTCTGCCCCCTCCTGCCTTTATGTACCTGACTCACAGAGTAGGAGAGAAACATGGCTCATTCTGGGCTCTGTGCCCTTGCAGAGGGAGGACAACAATAATCTGGATGAATGATGGTGATACAGGAAGTGAACAGATAGTTAAGAAGATGGTTTCTGGGACTGGGATTTGGATTTCTTGGCCATGGCTTAAAATTTAAGAAAGCCAGGCTCCTGGCCAGAGATGGACCTAACAAGGGCTATAAAGAATGTATTTGTCTGGTTCCTTTACAAATCGAATCAAAAGGTCTTTTAAACTGAAAGGGAAAGGGGAAGAAGAAACTGTGACAATGTAAGAATAATTGCAGTTGAGACCCCGGAAGATCAGAGGAGACAAAGTCTAAGAAAGGAGCCGATAATTACCCCAAGCTTAGCTCAGTCACACTGAAAAGCAAAAACACACACTGGATTTCATCATGAAGCACCTCTCTACCCAAGACCTGCCATGGGACTCACACTTGGGCTTTCCTCTTCACATACATTTAAAAGCCCACTGGTTCCTGTGGGATTGACCTGTTTTCTAGTTATCTGCCAGGAGCTGAGGAGGAGGCACCCAATACTTTATGTTCCTTACATATTTTGTGTAGCACCTGGGGGCCCCCAACTCACAGATATGTCCCCAAGGGAATGACAACTCCAGTTTCAAGGTACTTTGTGGATTCATATCTCCTAAAACCGTAGCTCACAAACCCCTATCCATGTGTTTATCTTTAGTAGTCAGCCAGCGGACACAGTTAAAAGAAAAGCATTTAATGAAATGGTGTAGTAAGAAAAGTAGCAATAAAACATTTCTCCCATAAATCTAGGGCCCCTCCCACAAATAGTATCAGTGAGAAGAATGAACACAGATGGAGAGGTATATGTATAGGGATCATGGTGACCAGGGCACATGTGTAGAAGAGTACCTGACATGTGTGATCAGGGGATACTTATCAAGGGGCATATAAATAGGAAACATGTATGTTCAGGGTACACATATGGAGAAATCCACACCTGGAGAACATACAGCTAGGTCATATATATAGAGGAGCAACTCATGCTGCTGCTGCTATCTTTTAGTGCATGTGAACAAGATGGCAGACTGGACATTGTCTCCAACACCAAAGATATCAAGAATGGGGGAAAGTTTCTATTGGCAGCAGGTCACAATGGAGATGACAATGGAGATGGTGGGGGGGGGTACAGCAGAAGAACATAGGTCTGTAGACCAAGTTGGATAGGAGTAAGTGTGGGTTAGATGTTTTAAGCTAGGTAAGCTATGGTTTGAATCACTTCCATTTCTGTCTGTATCCCCAATACATTTGTTGTACTGAATTGAATCACACAGATTGGAGGGGCAGGATATTGGGATTTACTAGACATGGTAGGGGAGGGGGATATAGGTAGGGAAAACCTTATTTGACTAAATGGACCTTAAGGTTCCAAGTAGAATGTTGATGTCATCAGCCTTTGCTGATGATTAAAGCAAGAGTGGGATTCTATCTTGTGGAGGTTAGATGGGCTTTGACTATGGAAGAAAAGGTGAAGAATTTCTACCTTGGAGGTTATTGAGTCCCACCTCCTGATGTTGCAGATAAGGAAACGTGGCTTATGGCGTTTGGTGACATGTCCAAATTTACAAAGGGGGAGGCAGGATTTGGACCTAGGTCCTCTGACTCCAGTGTTCCACATTACATCATTCATGCATTAGTGATGTAAAAGCCTGTCAGAAATTTTAAGACACTGTTGGCAATTTACAAATGTTGCCAATGTTGCCTTGGAGAGATGTGAGCTTGACTTGAAAGGAAAATTCCAGATGGTACAGCTGTAAAAACACTGTAGAAATTTGGGTATTATGTAAGATGGACTTCCTCCCTCCCTCAAACATACTTGGAATCATCAGATCATAGATTTAGAAGCTGGAAGAGACCTTAGAAGTAAGAGATGGAGGCTTGCCAACCAAAGTGTTTAGATCTTAGGACCAGCATTATCAGCATTCTTACAATTTTCTCATAACCATCCAAATGCTATCTAAATTCTTCACCCTATAATTGTCATCATCCAGAACCACATAGAGCAATAAATTCAATTTTATTAATATAACAAAAGGAACACGCAGTACATTCACCATGGTCTAAGGCATTCTTTGAGGTTAACATGAGAAAGCGGAAGTGAGTTTCACTTTCTACATTTCCCATATCCAGGGTTAAGATACTTCTTGATACATTCAGTCAGACCAAACTCTGAAGTTCCATTTATTAACCTACATTTGTCCTTATAAGCCCAGTGCTGCTATCATCAGAAAACTCCAAGTAAAAAGACCTGGCAGCATTAGAGGAGAGAGAGAGAGAAAAAGAGGGGGAGAGAGAGAGACAGAGAGAACCTGCGTATATTCTTAACCAGTTCTTCCACATTTTATAAGTACTCTTTCATACTGAGAAAAATACTCAGAATTCCTAAATCATCCCTCTTGTTCTTTCCTGACCCCCCCTGATACTCTGAATCCCAA
This sequence comes from Vombatus ursinus, assembly GCF_900497805.2. NCBI lineage: Eukaryota > Metazoa > Chordata > Mammalia > Diprotodontia > Vombatidae > Vombatus > Vombatus ursinus. The sequence continues at coordinate 4,487,333 of NW_020954553.1, forward strand.
AGTTTAATGGTTCTATCCCAGTGGTAATGAAATACTTTTCTGGGATGGAGGCACTGATAAAACCCGAGGTAAGAGGAAAGGAGACTTCCAGACTTGGAAGGCTCCCTTTCTGGGTGAAAGTACAAAAGAACAAATCATGTTTGGGATGATCAGGATTACTTTCCCCATTTTATCAACGGTAAAACTGAGGCACATGGGAAGGGGGAACGGCATGCATCGAGGTAAAGGCACAGCTGGGGAAGGGGACCTGGATATTCCCAATTTCAGATCCCATCTGGTGAGTTGAGCTTCAGACACTAAAGACCCTCTCCCAAAGTGGAGATCACTGAGTACTGGGAGTAAAAGAACCTCGAACAGCATATTGGCCATCTCTTACATTTATAGATTTCTGGGCTCCAAGAGAGGAAATGATTGGCCTAAGGTCGATTAGTTGTGGCAGAGCTGGGATTAGAACCCAGGTCTGACTTCCAACACAGCACTCTTCCCACTCCATCAGAGCTCAGCACTGTTCCTGAACAAAACCAGGGTAGCTCAGAAGCAGCCCTCTCTGTTGGAAGGTCTCCCCAAATCCAGTCCGTTTACAGAACTCTTCCCACACAGGCTTCCCGCTGGAGAGTCGAGCCTGGGCAGCAGAGGAAGCTTTTCTCTCATGTGGACTCGCTGGTGTCTGTGGAGGGCAGAGCCCTTACTGTAGCTCTTCCCACACTCGGGGCACTCATGAGGCTTCTCGCCCGTGTGGGTCCGCCAATGGGCGCTGAAATGTGAGCTGTTGCTGAAGCCTTTCCCACATTCACTACACTTGTAGGGCTTCTCCCCTGTGTGTATCCTCTGGTGCACAACCAGGCTGGGGCTGAGCCTGAAGCTTTTTCCACATTCCAGACACTTATAGGGCTTCTCTCCTGTGTGGATTCTCCGGTGGGCAGTGAGGCCTGCCCCATCACTGAAGCTTTTTCCACATTCCAGACACTTATAGGGCTTCTCTCCTGTGTGGATTCGCAGGTGGGTATTGAGGTGTGACCGCCAACTGAAGCTTTTTCCACATTCCAGACACTTATAGGGTTTTTCCCCTGTATGTATTCTCTGGTGCATGGCCAGGTGTGACCGCCAACTGAAACTTTTCTCACATTCGAGGCATTTGTATGGCTTTCCTTCTGCAGAGGATCCTTTCTGAGTGGCGGGATTTTGTAAATCCTCTTTGGCAGTCAGTTTTCCTTGTCTTTCTCTGAGGTCTGTCTCCCATGGACTCTCTGGTTTGTACTCATTTTCAGAGTTTTTCCCCCAGTGAAGAAGCTGAGTTACATCTCCTTCTGTTTCCTGGGGTTGCCTTTTCTCAGAAATGCCCTGTTTTTGAGCCTCTTCCTTATTCTCACTCTGGATCCTCAACTCTGGGAAAAACAACAACAACAAAACTGGATGATTTCAACCAACCCAATTAGGGAAGATAATTGAGGGCTAGGTAATATTCAATCCCACCTTTCAACTAGATTCATAAAACTTACCCGTCTTCCCCTGCAAGTAAGGATCTGATGGTAAAACAGCCACTTTGCACGTGAGGACAGAAGTGCATGGAAAGAGACGTGCTCAAAGTCTGGTCGTTTCAGGCTATCCTCACTGTCCTCCTCCTGCTACACATTGCTCCTTGTCACCTCCAGACCTTTGCTCATGTTCTTCTGGCCTGAGTGCTCTGCCTAGCCAAATTCCCCTTTACCATTCCATCCTTTGAGGTCTAGCTCCAACAGTACCATGATTATTATCAGTCTGCAATCATGATAGATACAAACCTTTGTAGCTGGCCAGGTGCTCTACCCACACTTATCTGAGCCCTACAGTAATCCTGGGAGGTAGGGACTGCACACGTTATTACCCTCCTTTTCCAGCCGAGGCTCAGGGCGGTTAAGTTACTTGCCTATGGTGACAGGTCAGCATTCTAGCCACCATGCTGCCTTTTTTGTTCATCAGGTCTCACTGCTGACAATTTGAGGCCTCATTCACTTTCTTGTGCTCCAAATTCTCGTAGCATTTTTATTAGATAGCACACAAGTTATCACTTTAGCTACAGTCATGGAATGAAGGAATTTTCTACTCGGAATGTACAGGTATGGAGGCTGAGGCCCCAGGTGGTCACGTAACTAGATAGTGGCAGAGCTGGGACCTTGGTGGGCTAATTCTTATTCTCCCAATTATGTTTTCTATTGTTTCATATTTTCCAGTTTTCCTCAACTAGGTTGTTAGTTCCTTGAGAGAAGTGACCATGTTATATACCCTTTCACAGGATATTATTCACAGTGCCTTACTCAGTGCTAAGCAAATAACAAACCAAAAAATTACACATGCATTGATTAATGTAGCTAATCAGTTTCAGCATATGGATGGAAATGAACCCAAATCTCTGGCTTTCTTGTCTAATGTACTTGCTGCCAAACCAGAAAGCTCCCCTGGCTTGGATAAAGCCCATGAGTTAAGGTGGGGGGTGGCAATGACAGGGGGAAGGCCACATTCCAGTGAAAAATGAGACTGGTCTTACCAGCTGAGACTTGGACTAAAGCAGGAACCCCAGGACTCTTGGCTTCTCTGATGGCTGCTTCATCACTGTCACAATCTTCCAGTGCCTCCTCACTGTGCCAACTGTCCTGCTCCTGCTCTTCAGGGTCAGCGTCGCTGCCTGCCTGCCCCGGGTGGGGTGCCACCTCCTTCAGGATGCTGGCGGCTGCTACGGCTGTGTGGGCATTCACTAGGGCATCCATCTCATCATAGAAAGCACAGGTCTCAGGGGCGCGGCCGCTCCCCGCCTTCCTGTAGCTTGTCTGGAGGCTGTTGAACTTCGTCCGGCACTGCTCCAGCGTCCGCAGGAAGCCCCTCTCACACAGGCGCTCAGCAATGGCCCGATACACCTGCTGGTTGGGGTGGCGAGTCCGGAGCTTTTCATAAAACTGAGATTCACTGAGGATTGCCAGAAAAGCCTTGGTTTCCTCATAGCCCCAGTGCACACCTGACACAGGAAGAAAGAATGTCGAGCTGTCATTAAGGGGCAACGTACAGGACTAAAGTTTTCCATCGTGCTCTGTTCCCTCCTTAGCCCTTTAACACTCTCCCGTGTTCTGGTTATCTTTGTGTGCCTGACCCACCCTCTTAGGTGGGGAGCTCTCTGAAGGCAAATAGGGACCTTGTCTTACTTATCTTAGTGTCCCCAGGAGCCCGGGCTAGAGGGAACTTCGCACAGCAGGTATTCAATTCCTACTTGATGAACAAATCATTGACTAAATGACTTTGGTAACAGCATCGACAAAGGACCCAAGTGCTAGCAGGTAAGCAGGGCTTCTGGCACGTGACTGCTGTCTCATAAAGTTGTTCTATGGATTGAAAGATGATGAGTCCAAAGGACCTTGGCTGGGCCACAACAAATGCACAGTGAATGGCTGACCCAAGCTCTGTGTTCATGAGAGGCTTCTCTGCTTCCCTCCCCAGGAAGCTGGCCAGCTATTTACATGGGGAAGGACCTGGAGGAGCTGAGAAAGGAAAGGGAGCATGTAGCTGTCAGGCCCCATCTGCCATGCTCTGGATTCTCTGGGCCCTTTGATACACGTTCCCTTTTTTCTATGCTTTGTTTTTCCTTTTTACAGCTCACAGTGATCTCTCTGAGGTAAGGATCTGTCACACTGCCCAGTGGGGGTCCAGTTCTACAGGTCATCAGTAATAATTAGCCTTCCTCTGTGAGACCAGCTATCCTATCAATAAGATTAAACTACCTTTTGGTGGTAGACATTCCATAGTTCCACATTTCTCTGGGGTAAATGGAGGCACAGGGCTTGGGTTAAAAATTGGGTGGGGTTACCTGTACCAACAATTGTATGACAAAGAAAAGTGGTCCAGGCAGAACCCCACACTTGACGCCAAGGTGAGGAGGCTCTGCCAGCTCTTCAGGTGGGGGTGGGGTGCAGACTGCAGATGGTTAAACTCTTCCAGCAAAGATTCAGTGAGCCCCCAGGACTCTCTTGGAGTAGGTCCAGCACCTGCAAGGGTCCTAGCCCAGGTCAAAAGTGAACGCCCTTTATTTTCCTCATGATACCCTCTTTCCACCTTTGAGTCTGGGGTGGATCTAAGGGATTCTCACAGTTTGCTCTGAACATCCCAGCCCTAGTAGAAGCCTCACCCTAACACTGAGCCACCCTAAGGACTGGCACCATATTGAAAGGGGCACCTGCTATACTACTACTTCAGTTCCCACAGAGTGTGGGAAAATCAGGGGAGTGACAACAATAATGATGATGATAATGAATAACCATGATTATCCTGGGGAGAGGAGCTCACTGGTCAGGTCTGCCTACTGAACCGAGGCCCCTGATTTCCACCACGCTCCCACAGCAGGAGTGCAGACTCTCAGAGTGAGAAGAGATCATCTAGCCCTGTCTCTGCTTCAACAGGAGTCTCCTCTACCATGTATCAGACAAGTGATTATCTAGTCTTTGCCTGAAGATCTCCATGGAGGGGAAATCTGTGACCCCAAGGACCGGCCCATTCCACTTAGCTCACTGCCAGAAGTTTTTCCTTATATCAAGCCTAAATCTGCCTCTTGGAAACTTTATCCGTTGCTCCTGGTTCTGTCCTCTGGGACCAAGCAGGGCAAGTGTAATCCCTTTCACCTGTAACAGCCCTTTAAGGACTTAAAGAGAGATGCCATATCCACCCTGCCTTGTCTTCTCTGGGCTAAATGTGCCAGTTTCTTCATTCAGTTCTTTTGGGCCTTTCTCTGGCCAGGCTGCCTTCCTCTGAACACATTCCACCTCATCAGTGTCCTTCCTGAAAGGTGGTGCCCAGAAACGAACGCAGTACTCAAAATGTTGTCGTGACACTGGGCCTATTGCCATCCTAGCACTGGACACCATGCTTTGCTTAATTTGGGCTAAGAATGCATTAGTTCTCCTGGCTATCATATCACACTCTTTACTCACATTTAACTTGTAGCCCAATGGGAACCCCCAGATCTCTGTCAGATAAATGGTGTCTAGTCACTCATTCTCCATCTTATGCATACTTAAGAAGTTGATTTTTGGAACCTACATACAAATTTATATTTGCCCCTATTAGACTTTATGTTATTAGATCTGGCCTAATGTTCTAACTTATTAAGACCTTTGAAAATCCTGTCATTCAGTCTGTTACCTATCTAGTCACTGCTTTCTCTAGAACCTTTCTTACGTTCTTCTAACACGGCATTTCCTTAACTTTGTAAAATTCCTCTAGAGGTATGGGAGAGCAATTCACAGTTTCCAATAGGGTTAGAACCCCACGCCAGTACTCTATGCCCTAGATAATTCTGCATTCCTTTTTAGAGGAGGTGTCCAGGCCTAAAGAGATCCGTACCTGTTCGACTCTGGAAAAGGGCTGCAGCCCTGGGACGTTTGGACTCCTGGGTGAACACCTTCCTTTCACCGTCTTTGGCTGTGGCCCCCTTTCCAGTGTTCCTTCGTTGCCAGTCCTCTGGCTCCTGTCCCTGGGAGTTGGAGTCTCCAGCTGTCCTCCCTAGTGGACAGATGATCCCCTTCATAGTGTAAGTTGGTTTAATGGCAGCCCGGGAATGCATCAGGGCTGCTATTTCTTTGTAGAAGGGACAGGTCCCTGGGGGGTGGCTGGTTCTTGCTTTCCGGTAGCTGGTCTGGAGGTTTTTGAATCTGTACCGACACTGCTCCAGCGTCCGGAGGAAGCCGTGCTCCTGCAGCCGCTCGGCGATGGCGCGGTAGACTTGGCTGTTTCTGTGACAGGTCCGGAGTTTTTCAGAAAATGAAGTCTCACTGAGAATTGCCAGAAAGATCTTGGTTTCTTCATAGCCCCAGTGTACCCCTGCATATTTCTCGTCCTCTGCACTGCCCAGGTCTTGGTACCCCTGGCCTTTTACTTCCTTCTTTGCTGGAGCCTGACAAGGTTTTCCTTGTTCCTCACTGGAGTGTGAATCTTTGCTGCTCTCTCTTTCCTCCAGTCTATGGAGATCTGAGTTCCATGAGCCTTTCCCCGACTTCCCTCGATGGGCCACTTTGGATTTGGGATCTGGAGAGGCCAACAGGGGAGGAATAAAAAGCAGACATAATAACTTGCATTGGTAAGCAATTCAATTAAACAAACATCTATTAAGTGTCTACTGTATGCAAGGTTGCCTGTCCCAGAGATTATCTGGTATTTTTTTTTTAAACTCAATCCTAGCTGATTTAACAATTTAGAGAAAATGAAAAGATAACAGTTCAAGGGTAGACAGAAACTTAGAACAATTTGCACTCTGGGCTGTGCAAAGACTATGGCTTCCCTGGAGAAGAGCTCTACAAATTCTATTTGTGTTGAGTGTAAAAGGGCCTTGGGAGGCCTGAGCTATGAGTTGGTATAGTAGGGATTTAGGGGTCTCACCTCTAAGAGCTTGTACCCTCTCCCCTACCAAAATTCTACCAATCCTTGTTTTTTTTTTTTGGTTTTTTTTTTTTGTGAGGCAATTGGGGTTAAGTGATTTGTCTAGGGTCACACAGCTAGTAAGTATCATGTGTCTGAGGCCAGATTTGAACTTAGGTCCTCCTGACTCCAGGGCCAGCGCTCTATCCCCTGCGCCACCTAGCTGCCCCTCTACCCATCCTTTAATGTCTTTCAAAAGGCCTTTGGGCCTTGATCATTCTGATGGACACTTAGCTCTCTCCCCTTGTCCCCAATCCTCCCCTACTGCTTACGTGACACAGACTGCACTCCTCTACCGGACATTCAAGGCAGTCTACATGATCTTTCCCAGGGCCTCATCTCACACTACTTATACTTCTTCCCTTTATGTTTAATCCACACTTCAGCTGATCCCTCAAAAATATCCCAGGGTTTCCTACCTTCATGCTTTTGTTATATCTACCCCCTACCCCAGTCTATTGACATATGACTCATTCTTCAAATGACATCTCATCCAGGAAACCTTTCCTGATTTTCTCCAGTTCAAAGCAATTTCTCCTTGTAACTTTATGACTTCTTCTATGCATTTATCATCTTCTATATTATATCATCATTTGTAATAGGTTGGTAAGACATGTATGAGAGTCACATAGGATGGGCAGGCATGGATGGATTGTGATATGCGTTGCTGGAGGGAGCACCTACATCGATGAAATCACAGAACCCCTGGAGTATTATATTTATTGGTCTGCCAAAAGATACATGACAGTGCCTTCTGAGGGGTCACAGTGGCTAGCATACTGGTTAAAAAGACCTGAGTTTAACTCCTACCTCAGACACATACTGGCTACATGACCCTGGGCAAGTCACTTAACCTCTGTCTGCCTCAGTTTACTTATAATGGGGATAACAATAGAACTTCCCTTACAGGCTTGTTGTGAGATAACATGTAAATTGCTTTGCAAACCTTAAAGTGCTATATAAATGCTAGCTATCATGACTATCATGATCTTCTAGTCTCTCGGGTACACGTGGCTAGGACACCTGACAGTAATCCCATTTCTCCCACAAGACTGCAAACTCCCTGATAGCAATGACCCTGTCATGCAGAATCGTAGCATTAGAGAGCCAGAAAGGACTACTGAGGTCCGCCCTCATCATTTTATAGAAGAAAGTGAGACCCAGACAAACAAGAGGGATTTGCTGAAAGTCACATGGTCTAGACCTCAGGTTTCCTGATTCCTAAGCCAGCGTTCTTTGCATTACATTATTCCTGCCTATCTTCTTCTTTTAAGAACTTTTGTTTGCTTATTATCCAGAATAAGCTCATTCCTGGCCACCCTGGTTAATGAAATTAAACTAGGAGCTCTTTTACAAACACACACACTGCAATTGGAGTTGACTCTGGGTAAGGGGTATGGCTGATTGAGGTAAACATGCAGGACTGATTTGGGGGGATATCTGTACTGTGAGAGGCACCATGTGGAAGGTGGTGGGCAAAGAAGACTGCCTGGAAACTGGTTCTCGTATTCATTAGGGCACGGACTATCTATTGCCTCTTTTTGTGTCAGGGATTGGCACAGGGTAGGTGCTTTTAAAATGTTTATTGATTGATTGATAAGTCAGCACCTAAAGATCTGACAACAATATGCATACTTTCCTCTCCCACTGGCATGCTGTCTTTTATGATAGTTCCAAGAATCTGAGAATATTTGCACTGGAGAATGCCAGCAGGGGCAGGGAACCTGTGGTCTTGAGGCCACGTGTGGCCCTCTAGGTCCTCAAGTGCGGCCCTCTGACTGAATCCAAAGTTTTGAGACCTGGAGGGCCACATGTGGCCTCAAGACCGCAGGTTCCCCACCCCTGCTAGAGATAATCTGGTCTAAGCTCCTCACTTCACCTATGCAAAAACCGAGGCCAGGGAAATAGTGATTTGTCCAAGGTGACCCAGCGAGTTAGTCACAGTGATCAGAACTCAGGCTTCTTAACGCTCCATCCATCTGCTGTCCTGTCCACTCAACCACGTCATCTCCACAAATGCTTCTTTTTCCTTTCTCCTTCATGACTGCACCCAAATGTTCACTTAATGAAGTTATACTTGCATAGAGGGGTTGGAGCTGGAAGGGGGCAGTAGGAGCTGCCTCATGTTGTGCACTATGACCTCTAAAGCTTGAGGGAAGGGTTAGGCCCAAGAAGAAGAGACACAAACCCAACTTGATGCATAAAAACCAGCTTGACTCTAGGGTCTTTTGGTTCCATTTTCTGCAGTGTGAAGTCCTGGGGATAAGCTGAACAGGATGCCCTTTACAAAGCCTCTCACCATAGACTAATGGACAAGATGGAAAGTCAGGTCGACTTGGAACTTACTGAACAACTAGAACAGAAGAACGTTGGTTAGGGAGTCAGTGCGAAGCTGGAATGGGGTCCCTAGAGCCTTGCCTAAGGCTGTGACCTTGGTCTAGCCTTGACCAATGCTTTTTATCAATGATTTAGATAAAGGTATAAATGGTTATAGAGGACAGGAAGCCGAAAGGCATAGCTAATACATGATGGAATTGGACTCCCCAAAAATCTGAAAAATAGCCTGGGAAAATGGCCCAGTCTAATAAGATTCTATTCATTCCTGTCATATTTCAAGTCTTCAGAAAAAAAAAATAAGGTCAAATGAACAAGTTGAGGATGAAGACAGGGCTGGACAGTTCATGTTAAAAAGACCCAGAGGTTTGATGGAAGTTTGCCAGCCTAATGCCACTCAATGGCACGCAGTATGTTTCCAGTCTAAGTGGTAGCTAAAATAATTGAAAAATCAAGTGATATTAGGAACCAACCTAGTATAGGATAAAGCATATTAATAAGCATAGACTTGCATGTAAGAACTGACATGAAAGCTATCAACCAGGAAATAGAAGATCAGAAAGAGATGTGGGCCAGTCATGTAGTTGGAGATGGTGAAGGGACAGCCTGAGAGAGAACTGCACTATCTCCATGGAGGAGTCCAGTGTATTGGGTACATCTTTGATGGAATATTTATGAGACAACAAGGACAAGAATCACAAAGGATGGGAAGGGATGGATATGTGGCATTACAAACCATCAAAGATAGGACCCAAATCAATAAGATCATGAGACTTAGCAGCATAAATAGAAATAAGGCATCTAGGATAAGGAAGGAGAAAGTCGCACTGTATTCTTTTGTAGAAGGAATTCGTGTTTAAGTAAAGGTAGGACTGGATGACCTTTGAGGTCCCTTCCAGGTCTGGTATTCTATGATTCTGTACTGATCACACCACATGTGTGACATATTACATGTTATACTGTGACTAGGTTGAAGGAATTAGGGATGTTTCACTTGGAGAAGACCTGAGGATGAGGTGAGGGGATGGGGGAAGAAAGACAGACTTGTTCTGCTTGGCTTCTGAGTGACCATAACAAATTACAAGGAGGCATAATTTGGCTTAATAGAAGGAAGAAATTATTGACTATTAAAATGGTTCAAGAATGGAATGAGTTGTTTGGGGAAGTAGTAAGGTTCAATCATGAAAGGTATTCAAGAAGAGGATGGATAACCTTGGTGATATTGTAGGGGAGATTCATGCTTTGGACAGGATCTGGCCCTTAGATCCCTTCTTAATCTAAGAATTTATGTCACCATGACAATTTTTAGACAAACCAGTGAACATGTGTGGATAAAATGTGTACCACAGCCAAGATAATTAGGTGAACAAAAGGCTGATTATCTGACTGGATTCAGGAAAGAGGCCATTTACACAGTATTCCCATGGTGGATGATTGAGGCAAACTCTGTCCAAATGGCAGCCATAGATAATCTGGTTCAGGCCAGTGCGATAAACTGAATCATCAGGAAACACTTGTTTATCCAGAATGCTTTGGGAATGGAGGTCTTCTAAGGTACTGAATGCTGTTGTTAATTGAGTTACCATACATACCACATGCCACATGTGGGTCAATACATTTAAAGAATTAAGATTTAACAAAATATGTCTAATAACACCAAAAATATAACTGACTTTATGGAACACTTCAGAGTTTGCAAAGCACATTTATATATACGTTCACTCATCTGATCGTCATAACAACCCTGTGAGGTGGGTACTACATGGAATATTATCTACTATTTTTACTAGAAACTAGAGCCAGGGAAGGTAAATGATTTATCTATGGTTACACAATGAGCATGAATCAGAGGCTGGATGGGAAACAAGGTTTCTCCTGACTGCAAGCCCAGCACTATGCTCTCTTTCTCACTGCTCCACACAATGCCGACCATGACTGACTCTCTTTGAACACTCAGAACCTTGCAGTACCTCAAGGCCATCATTATGAACATTGATTATTACTGGACAGAGCCACCGAGTAATAGATTCTAGTCCTTCGTGTACATTTGGTAATTTTAATTTTGCGTAAATAAGAGTTGACTTTAGAGAAGAAACTTTTTGTTGTATCGTCAGTGTTTATCTCAAGGGTATAACTGTGTTCTTCCCTTCTTTCTGAATCTATTGCTCTTAATAATCTCAAATCAGTGGCACCGTAATGAAGAATTTGGCTACTGATACTCATTATCTTTAGGTAAACTGGCCTGATTGTTAAGTAAACAAAACATTCTCATAACACCTTGTGGGGGAGGGGAATGACAAGAACTGTTACCAAATGGGAGCGACCAAAACACAAAGAAAAGTGTCACAACACCACAGGCAAAAAGAAGAAACAAAATCCTCATTCTACTGATGCCTGACAGAAGGCATTTTCATTAGGTCCTTACCCCAGCAGCCAGAGAATGGGCCTTGGGCGCCTGGCATCTTGTCCTTATGGGTCAGTTCCTTGTCAGTCGTCTCATCAACATCACAATCCTCTATCCCCTCCTCATGGTCCCGGTTGTCTGGTTCCTCAGTGTCAACACTGCTGTCCCTTGGTAGAGAAGTATCCCAAGTTTTTCCTGAGGTGTCAGGATAGGAAGCAGAGGTGTGGGTGCTCAGTAGGGTGGCCATCTCCCCATAAAAGGCACATGACTCCGGGGCTCTTCCAGTCTTCGCTTTCCGGTAACTCGTCTGGAGGTTTTTGAATCTGTAGCGGCATTGCTCCAATGTCCGAAGGAAACCCCGCTCCCGCAGCCGTTCAGCTACCGCTCTGTATACTTGCCGGTTTCGACGACGGGACTGGAGTTTTTCTGAGAACTGAGGTTCACCAAGGATTGCAAGAAATGCCATGGTTTCCTCATAGCTCCAGAGGACTCCAGAAACTTTTGTGTCTGCTCCATCACACTGTTTCTGTTCCTCCCAACTTTTCACTTCTTTCCTAGCAAATGCTGGGCCAGACCTTACTTGTTCTTCATTGGTGTGGGTGTCTCTTGAATTCTCTGTTTCCTCAGAGCACTGGAGATTTGGGTCCCCTGGGTCCCTTCCTTGCTGTATTGGCAAAGTGATGTTGGACATGGGAACTGGAAACTCTGCTGATAAGAAAGCAAACAAGGCATAAACAGTACATGATCATTACAAAGCTGTTCTTGGAATTCAATGGGATATATCGGGGACATTCCTAGGGAATGACCAAGAGACCACTATGTGATCCTAAACATTCTCCTTCAAGTCACTGAGAGAGGAGAATAAGGAGACTTAGTGATTTGGTCACAGTGAGAGTTTCACAGATTTGTATGAGCTCACAGATCAGAGCCTCATCCTGGGGAGAAGAGAGAATCAGGGAATATTAGGTAGGGCCAGAAGAGATTGTGAGAATGATTTAACTTAACCACCTCATTTTACAGATGGGGAAACTGAGAGCCAGAAAAGTTCAGTAACTTTAATGGCCGAGCCAAGACTTAAAATTAGCTTAAAAAATAAGCTGGTTTGGGAGTGATTTGTTAGAAGCCAAAGAATATATTTAAGTTGTAAGGAGAAATCAGAAGACACCTTTAAGAAATTCAACTCTTCTGTCCATCAGGGAACTCCTTTCATGAGCAAGGAATGCACAAACTCTTAAGATACAAAGTACAAAGAAAGCAAGCCAACTATACAAAGCTATATGGAACAATCATATATAACATGATTATATATAATATGAATAATAAATTGCTTGAACACAGGGGCTCACAAGCAATTCAAGGAATTACAGAAGGTCAAAACTGGAAGAGAACTTAAAGATCATCTGGTTCAAAGTTTTCATTTTACAAATAAAGAAACTAAGTCTTGGAAAGAAGTGATTTGCTCCAGGTTACATCACTAAGAAGTGGCAGCTGGGATCTGAATCCAAGTTTCCAAGGCTCTCCCCCTCCGTCATTTTGCTTTCCGTTGAGGCAAAATCACATCATTTCACCATTTAAGCTGGACCGGATTGTCAAGCTCCCATGCTAGAAAGAGTCAATCTAGACCCATCTAAGAGCAGGTGCTTTTTACTTCAGAAGATTTCAACCTCTTTACACCCAACCAGATGGCCTTTCTGAGTTGTTGTGGACCAAAGAATACATCAACTAGTGGCCAACCTTCTAGTAACGAGTCTACCTGAACTTAGCCATGTGAGCCTCAGACAACAGAAACCTAGTATGTCATCTGGCCCATTCCTGAAGCAGACCAGAGCTTGTACTCTACTGGTACAGTTTTCAAAAGTCCAGAGTCATGTGTACACCACTGTGAGGCAGGACTTTAGTAGTGAAAGAACAGGCCACCAACAAAATAAGCCTGCATCACAAAATTTCTCGGGGTAGAGGCTAAGAGTATGCTGAGTTCAAAACTATTTTCCTCTGCCCCTTTTCTCATTCTTTATCTTGTATCTGTGAGCAAGAAAGAGATGTTGGGAAAGGAAAACATAATCTAAACTGACCATCAAAAAAAGCGTCAGGAGAGCAGAGGCATAGAAAGTGAACTTGAAGAGAACTGCCTGGGGAGCCAGGTGGCGGTGGACCAACTGAAGGGCAATGGAGGTGCTCTGGGTCATACAGCTCTTCTATGAAGTTGATAGCCAACATGATGAAGACTGAAAGTTGATGGTTCTACTATTGGGAGTACAACACACAAGGGCAGCAAAGTTCTTTTCTCCCTCTGCTCAACACCTGGGAATCCCACAATAGAACAAGGAAGTAAGGGCTACAGAGAAAAGGAAAAACTTAAAAGACATGAAAACTCTGAAGTCTGTGGAATGTGCTTCTAAGGAGAACTTCAACAAGTGGAGACATGGGGCGATTTTAAGGGCAAAGAACAAGTTAGACGCAGTGCTTCTTAAACTGTGGGTCATGACCCCATATGGGGTCGTGAAAAATCTGGCAACAGTAAAAGGTTTCTGAATGCTTTAAGGACCAAAAACTAATTCAAAATCAAATGTGTAATGAATTCAAGGTATTTCTGGCAGTGCTAGCCCATGCTGCATCGCACAACCTCACTCCAGCCTTGGATCTGAACACACAGCATGTGCACTTTGCACTGAGCATGCCCTCAGACCATGCAATGCCAGCAGATGCTGCTGAAACTTGAAAAGGGGTCGCAAGTGGAAAAAACTGAAGAAGTCCTGAGCTAGAGGGTCTTTGGAGAGCCCTCCTAGTCTTGTGCTGCTATTATAGACATCCTTGAAAACCAAAGGCCATTCACTTTAACACTCACAAGGCACTGGGCTCAGTGAGGTGGACACCCTCAGAAGTCTCAGGGAGTTATGAGTTGTAGACACCTGAAAACTTCTCATTTATGAGGGAAATAAGTTCTTACCCAGCAAGAGCTCATTCCCACAATCCTCTCCCTCGATGTCCTTGCAGAGGTCCTGAGCAGGGTTTCCATGGCCTGGGGCTTCCTGTGAGAGGTATAAGGGCACATCCTCAAATGTCACTGAGCCATAGGCCTCCCAGTCAGGACTCAGAGCTCACAGGCATTTCATATTGCCTGATTAATGCAACAGGGACAGCTGAGGTCCAAAGGGAGGAATTCAGGAAAAATAATTGGTGGGGTTGAAGATCATCAAGTGTGGGCTTTTTGTCTAGGGAGGCAATGTTAGAGAACAGGGGAACTGTCAACAGGGTGGACCTAGTCTCCAAGGTACAAACATTTCAGGAAAGAAAAGCAAACCACAGCTTACCTGGGACTCAGCTACCATCTTGTAGTCACTAATGCTTTTCATCTTAGGAAGGGCAGAAACCTGAGGAGCCAGGCTGTCTAAGAAGAAAATGGAGCTGTGTAAGTCCCAGTTATTTTCCAGATGGCCACATTAATATTTTTTTTTTTGAAGACACATCAGTTCTGAGCATCTGCTGCTCTGAATCCAATTAAGACTATCCTTGTAGCTAATACTGATGACTCTCTATTTGGTCCTATCATTCTTCAAGTTCAATGACTTTATGCACTTGACCAAAACTGACATGCTCTATGCATTAGATGGTCGCCCTGTTCTGGAGCTCCTTGCTCCCCAAGGTCTGGTTGTCCTGATTCTCTGGCCTCAGTGGGGATTGAGAGAGGGAGAGTCATCTTCAGAAGGCCAGGACAAAAATGCCAGTCATACATGAGGGTAATCACTCATAGGAACAAAGACAGCATCCTCTTGGGTGATGACACTTGGTCAGTGACAGGAAGGCTAGATCTGTGTGTTCTCCCCCTCAGCACCTCCTCCCCAGTCCCCCCTCCACCTTCTTCTCCAAACCATGGATCCCTCTATCTAGCATAGGCTACTCCCCAAGCCATCTTAGAATACATTCTCTGCTTCTCACCACTCTTGTGCAGGGGCTTGGGCTCCTCCATAGGGCTCAGTTGCTCCAGTGGTTCCCAGTAGGGCCTCTGCATTCTCTTCTCCTGGGACGCTCCCTCTGGCTTGATCTCTGCTGAACCTAACTGGAAGCTTCGTGACTCCTGTGCTGTACCCAAGGGTGCTGGCAATTCAGAAAGCACTTCCTGTCCCTGTATACAAAAGGCGACCTGGCGATAGCATACTTCCCACCACTGAAGCTCTTGTGGTCAGGGGATTCTTGGTGAAATCAAAGTGAAAACCCCCATAAGGAGACAGAGGAACCCAGGACGGAGGAAGAATAATTAAAGTGGCAATGATGCTCGCTGTGACCGCCGCCCAGTGCTTTACAGCTGACATACACCACTTTACCTGTTGTTACCTCGTTTAATACCCACAATAATCCTGGGAGATAGGTAGAGCAACAACTATTGTTCCCACTCTACAGAGGAGGATACTAAGGCTTGGGGCTGCTAAATGATTTGCCCAGAGTTGCCCACTACTAAACAGAAGCATTGGAACTCAAACCCAAGTCTTCGGACTCCAAATCCAAAGATCCGCCCACTACACCACACTGCCTCTTTAATCAAATCTATTTTATTCTGAGGAAAGCAATTTGTCATCTAGAGCTTTTAAAGAAAGAGAAATCAGGTCTAGGGTAGGCGGGTGCCCTAAAATCAAGTTTTCAATCCTTTGCATTCCTGTCCAGTAATCAGGTAATCAAAAATCCTTGTTGAGCACTTACAGCATGAGCAAGGTACTGTGTTAGGCGTCATGGAGGGAGAAAAAAGATATGCTCATTGCCCTCAAAGAGCTCAGTTGCCTTAAAGAGACTGGACATATGCATATATGCATATATAATAACACACTCTCAGGCACAATATACTAAGTGCCAGACAAGTGGTGCCAACACCGTATGTTATAGGTGCTCAGAGAAGGGGGAGATGATATCTGGCCGAGGTAGTCAAGGGAGACTTCAAGGGGGAAGATCTGAATCGGGCCTTGAAGGATGGGTATCGTGACAGTCAGACAGAAGGTCATGGGTATCCTTGGGCGGGGAGGCCAGTATGAACAAAGGCCCCAGAGGCTTTTAAAGCATGAGCCATATTTAGCGGACAGTATACTGACCACTTTGGCCGGAGTATAGGACATATGTAAAAGAGTAGGGAAGTCTGGGAAACCTAGATCGGGGGCTGACTGTGAGGGATCTTGAAGCTGCAGGCTGATTTTATCATGTTGGCAATGGGGGAGTTGCTGCTTGGGAGGGGCATGAAACCCTAAACTATTATGACATAGGCCACTCCCAAGCAGGTACATCATGTATAGGTCCTGCCTATATATACCTGGTACCCAACACACTGCTAAATGTCATAGGCTGAATTGGGTCCTGTGTCTTCACCTCATAAGGCCAAACTGGAGTGGTCAGATCCGAGATTGCCCTGGGAGTCCATCCTGGAGTAGCCCAGGATTAACCTTTGTTGGGAACACTCTACAGAGGACAGGGTGACTATGAAGCGTCTCTGGATACTTTAGTTTCGGTAATGGTGGGACTGGAAGAGATAGAACAAAATCAGATCCAAACTTGCTGATCAAGGGGATGGCCTAGGCAGAGGAGAGCCAACAACGCAGTAAGCCCTAGGGAAACTTTCTAGAGTTGGCTGTTCTCACTGCTACCAGTACTATTGTCTCACAGTCCCAAGATTGAACACGCCTCCTACAATGTCACTTTCAAATAAGGACAATTTAGAGTTGCTCTGAGCCCTTCTATACACCTTGGTCTGGATTCATAACTATATGAAACTTTAAAGCAAGGGGAGAAGACTAAACGTCAGTAACTAAGCCAGTAACTCTAAGACATCTGTGAGACTTCTTTTGGATCTGGGTATATGCCATGGGACTCACAATTAATATAAATTAAGAACCGAAATTATTCTTAGGTACAATTCAGATATCTAGAGGACTCAAAGTCTGTCCTCCCCAAGGATCTGAAGCCCTTCTTTCAGAGGGAAAGGCAAAGGCCCTGATCTTAATGATCTCTACAGCATAAAATGCCATGACCCCCAAATTCATTTTGGCCAAGACAACTCTAAAAGAACAAAGCATACATTGAGTCATTAAAAATTTGTAGTCCAAAACTTCCCAATAGGCAACAAGGTAAGGATAAGAATGGAAAAGGTCATAGATCATAGATTTAGTACTGAAAGAGACCCTAGAGGTCATCTAACTCAGGTCACTCATTTTGTACTCAGTAGGTACTGAAGCATATTCATTTTATAGAAAAAGAAAATGAAGCTTACTTGGAAGATCCAGGATTTGAACTCAAATCTAGCACTCTTCCCAACCACATTTAGTTTTCACAACAATCAATCAAGCCTTAATTAAGGACCTACTAGGGCCTAGGCATAAAATTAATTAGGACAAGTGGGAAGGGACCTCGTTGATATTCCTAGAACTTAGTATGGGAGGTCAGGCAGACTATGGGATACAGGATGACTCAAAAAGTATTAGAATTACTGCTGGGGACCCTTGTGCTTTCACTAACCAAAAAATACAGTGCTAAGTGTGAGAATAGTACGCTACATTTAGCAGTCATTGCCATGAAAGTGACCACTTTGCAATATATCTAAGGTGTTTATAAAATATGTCTGGGAAAGAAATTGAGCTTCCTATGAAGTGAGTCCGTGGCATTCTGCTTTCCATGTCAGAAATTTAAGGTCAGAGAAAATGGGCCTGAGGGATGCACAGGTACGAGAGTTTAAGGATGTATGGACAAACAAGTATTTCAAGAGTAATCCTTTAGGTGCAATAAATATTTCTATTAGCAATAAATACAATATAATGTTTACTGTATCTTTAGGAGTGAGGCTAGTCCAATTAAAATGTGAGTAGAGAAGGGAGA
The DNA here is from genome assembly GCF_900497805.2 of Vombatus ursinus. Lineage (NCBI taxonomy): Eukaryota > Metazoa > Chordata > Mammalia > Diprotodontia > Vombatidae > Vombatus > Vombatus ursinus. The sequence goes on from NW_020954553.1 coordinate 4,505,352, forward strand.
AATCAAGGTCCATTTGCCAGGACAGAATGCAAGATTATCTTATAATTCTTCAAATGAATGGAGAAATGATGTATCTTTGATGAACTGTGATACATTAAACAAAATGTGTGTGACTGTATCTTTGTGCATGTGTAAATGTGGAATTCTCTCTGCAGGGTTTCCTGGAAGAAATTATTAAATAGCATTCCCATGAATTAAGGCCCGGCCATGTTTTCACTATCTTCTACCAAGAAATAGCTTCCTTCCCCCTCTCCAAATCCTATTCTAACCCTTCAAGGCCCAACTGAAGTGCCACCTCCTCCATGGAATCTTTCCTAACTATGTAGTAGCCTCCTGTTCTTTTCTTCAAATTCTTAGTCTGTGTCCAGTCAGTAAAAATGCTTTAGCAGTTAACTGACATCTGTTTGATGTTTTGTCTTCTTTTGCCAACTTGATCATAAGTTCCTTGAGGACAGGTATTCATTCCTAGACTTCTTTTGTATCCCCCACAATGTCTAGTGGGTGCTCAATAAGTATTTTTTAACTAATTAGTTCAATAGTATTTTTGTTTGTTTGTTTTTCTCTATCTGGTGAAGGAAGTCTAGTCAAAAGTGTTGTATCACCTAGACCCCCACATAAGAGAACTGAAGGTATGTATATTATCTAAATTAAAAGCTAGGAGCTCATGCATGGCCCACTTCAGGGAACCAGGTAATCTCTCAAGAGAATACCTAGGCTCCTGTGTTTCTCAATTTAACTTTAGTTTGATTATTCTGTCACCAGGACAATATAACTCTAATTCAAAAGCAAACTGTGCCTAAGCCCCATCCAGGATAACTTTGGCTCTTCAAATCTAGAGGCTAAGGTAACAGATTCCAAGTTATTGGGCTGAGGGGCAGAGGTTATCCAGAACTGAGGGTCATGGCTACGGAAGGTACTATGGTGGGCACAGAAAATATGTACTTACACAATGATTAAAACTAAAGGCACCCCCATGATACAGCAAAGACGCTTGAACTGAAACTTCAACAGAGAGAGAAGGAAAATCCCAAGATTTTCTACTGCCCCACCTACTGCTCAATTGCGCTGTCTTTCCTAAAAATAATACCTTGAATTTCCTTTCTAATTGTTGTTGCATCCTCACTCATTTTGTATTTAGAACAACCCTCTGAGGACAGAGCTAGCATCCTCATTTCACAAATGAAGAAAATGAGGCTCAGAGAAATGGAGTGCCTTGCCCAGTTGGCTTGAGGTTGAGCTGGGATTGGCACCCACATCTCCCACTTCCTAGAGCAATGCTCTTTTCATTAGCGCATGCCGCTCTCACCCGCTGATCTGGTCTCTTGGGCTTTTTCTGCCAAGCCTCCACCAGGGTCACTGCCTGCTCTGTGTTCTTGGGATGATGGTCCCACACCCAGGCCTGCAGCTCCTCTGGCAAGATGCTCAGGAACTGCTCCAGGACCAGGAGTTCCAGAATCTGCTCCTTTGTCCGTTTCTCTGGCTTCAGCCACAGACGGCAGAGCTCTTGGAGGCGGAAGAGCACTTCATGAGGCTGAGCGGACGGTTCGTACTGGAACTGCCTGAAGTGCTGGTGGGAGGCTTCAGAGTCAGGGTCATATCCCCAGAGATTAGGGTCCTGACCCAAGCAGGAATTTTCCTCCAGTTTCACTAATAGGAACTCCTCCTGATATGATGGGGCAAGAACAGCGGCCATTGTTTGTCTTGGGGGGAGATCAGCCTTGCTCCAGAGCAGGCCTGAATTCTAAGACTCACATCTCTGTTTGTCTGAAAAATCACTTGGAGGTGCTCCTGTAAGACATGGTGGGGGGAGGGGGGAAGGGGAACAAGGAGGGGTGAGATAGAGAGAAAGAGAGGACTGAGCAGGAGAAAAACAGGAAAACAGAAACCTAATTATCAGGTCCCTTAAGAGTTCCTCTGTATTTGGTACAAATTATTTGCCTTGTATTTATTACATTTGAAGCAAATGAACATTAATAATATACTTTAGTAAGATAGACAAATAAAGTATTTGAAAATAATTTGAAAACAGATTCACAATTATTTACAGTATCAAAGACTAAACAGGATGGAATATACAGTGTACCTATGGGAATTCAGTTATTGTTCAGTTGTTTTTCAGTCACATCTGACTCTGTGTGACCCCATTCTGTGGTTTTCTTGGCAAAGATACTGGAGTGGTTTGCCATTTCCTTCTCCAGCTCATTTTACAGATAAGGGAACTGAGGCAAACAGGTTAAGTGACTTGTCCAGGGTCACACAGCTAGTAAGTGTCTGAAGCTAAATTTGAACTTAGTATTTTCTGACTCCAGTAGACAGGTTGGCCTCAAAACATGTTATATATATTGTCTGAAATTGTGTATTGAAAAAAAAAGGTGTTGATTTTATTTGAGATGAATCGGCCTGCTTTGCTGCTGTTCTCTGTATATGAGATTCCATCTTCCCCTCAGGTGTCATTGCATAGACTGTCCCCCATGCCCAGAACATTCTTTCTCACCCTGGAATCCCTAATTCCTTTCAAGGATCAGCTCACGTGCTGCCTCTTTCAAGAGATCTTTCCTGATTTTTTCAATTGTCAGTGCTCCCCCACTGGATGAAACAGATCACTTTGTATTTAATTATCTATGTACATGTTGTTTCTCACCTATAGAATGTAAGTTATTTGTGATATTACATGAAACAGAGACTGCATCTGCAGTGCCTGGCACACAGCAGGTGCTTAATAAGGGCTTGTTGAACTAACTTGGCGAGTGAGTTCCGAAGATGCTTTCTCTCATCTCTTCTTAGAAAATTTGACTCTCCTGCCCTATGAAGTTGAAAGGCTATGAACCGTGAGAATAGTCAAGTCTGCTCAGTTATTCTGAGTGCACATAAGGAAAGTACGTCATCAGTGGTCAGAAGGTATGAACAATTTTGAAAAGAAGAATGGTGAATTAGTAACAACTATATGAAGAACTGCTCACAGTCACTAGTAAGAGAGAGGCAAATCAAAACAACTTTGAGGTTTGACTTCATATCTGAACATCGTCAGTGCCGGAAGAGTTGTGGAAAAGTAGGCACACAAATACACTGCTGGTGGAGCTGTGATTGGTCCAACTATTCTGTAAAGCAATTTATGATTATGCTGAGAAAGTAACTCAAAGTATCTAATTTCACTAAAAATAAAACCTTTGGCCCAGAGATTCCCCACTCACTGCAAGGCATATGCCTCCAAAATGTCAGTGATAAAATGGTCCCAGATACAACAAAACATTTATAGCAGCTCTTTTTGTAGTAGTAAAGAACAGAAGATGCTCATCAACTGGGGAAGAGCGAAACAAGTTCTGACAGAGGAATGTAATGGAATATTAATTAGATGTAAGAAATAATGACTCTAACAACTACAGAGAAGCTTGAGAAAACTCACACGGCCTAATGCGAAAGGAAGCAGATGCAGGAATACAACATAACCCAGTGATTATAACAACATAAATGGAAATAATTATGACTAAGCTTGGCCCCAAAGAGATATGAAAATGCACCTTGCTCCCAGGACACAGCCTAGGAATGTAAGTCTTGGTCAATGTAGTTGATAGTTTTGGTTCTATTGTCACTACCCCACCCCACTCCCTTTTAATTGGGCAGTTAGGTGGTGCAGTGCATAGGGAGCTAGGCCTCAGATACTTACCAGCTTCCTGACCCTGGGCAAGTCATTAACCTCTGTTTGCCTCAGTTCCTCATTTGTAAAAACAGGAATAATAATAGCACCTCTCAGGGTTGTTGTGATGATCGAATGGGATGCTATTTTTAAAGTGTTTAGCCCAGTGCCTGGCACACAGTAAATAGTTTATTATTATTATTGGTTATAAAACGGCTTTCTGGGAGGGAAAAGGGAGTATTATTTTGGGAAATGAAGGTGATATAAAAACAAATAATACCAATACAAAAAGATTGTTGAAAGTTATCTCTGGGATAACAGAGACCTAAGTCAGAAAAAAAAAAACTTTAAAGAATTAAATAAATACCGGGATATCTACTTAGCTAGAAAAAAGGAACTGAGCTCAATTCCAGAAGAGTCAGACAGCACTGACTGCTCAACACTAACACTGACCCTGGAGGAGCCACCATGGTCTCTATCCTTAAGCACTGATAGGTTAGTAGAGGGTGATAAAATCCACATAAATACAAACTGTACAAATGTAAGTAACAAGATAACAACAGTAATTCATGTTTCTATAGCTTTTTCACATTTGTAAAACACCTTCCTTACAACCACCCTTTGAGGGTAGATAGCGCCAGTATCAGCCCTATTTTCCAAGTGAGGAGAGTGTATGCGCCCCAAGAGATGAATTCTGCATAGTATACTTAGAGACATACATAGATGCACACAGTAACTATGACTGCACAGGCATGATTGCAGGTGGAGGAAGGAAGCGCAGAGAGCGTGGGAACTGGAGTCAGGTCATTAAGCTGGAGAGAAGGTCTCCGGGAAGATACTGAACTTGAAGAAGGATTCTGGTGGGGAAGGGTTCGGTTGGGCATTCTAGGCAGAAAGGGTCATACTACTCTTGTCTCAGAAGCAGAAGGCGAGGGAAGAGAAAGAAGTCCTGCTAGCCAGATTGAATACTATACACCGAGGGGTTATAGGAAATGAGGGTACTCAATTAACGGAAGGCCTGAGCAGCAGAGGGCTTTAAGTTCCACTATGAGGCATTCTAATTTGCTCAAAGGAGTAACTGGGTCCCATACGAGAATCCTAACATGGGAGTGACATACTAAATTATAATAAAGAGAATCCTTACAGATTTATAAGGGAAAGGGGGAGAGACAGGGAGCCTGGGAGAGAGGTTGTTCAAGTAACAATAAAAGCAGTTGACATTTAGAGAGCACTTTAAGGTGTACAAAGTACTTTATATACACTCTCTCATCGGATACTCACAACAGCCCGTAGGTGCTGTATTATCACCATTTTACAGAGATGAAAACCAAGGCTCTGTTGCCCAGGGTCAGATATAGCTAGCATGTCTTTGGTGGGAGTGTGGTGGGAGGTGGAAGGAAGCTAGCACCCTGTTTGAGGGCCATATTTCATTTTAAAATATTTCACTTCATACGAAATGGAAAAAGTTACATAACCAGAATCTAATTTAGAAAAATAAACAAAAGAACAAGGTGACAGACTAGTGTGAGGGTCAAAGGCTTGAGTGAAGGTAAAGATAATACCTGAGAGATTTAAGAAGAGTTGGGATGAGGACGGGGGGTTGTTCAGGAGGGGGGGTCATTAACTAGGGGAGAAGGAAGGAGAAAGAGACATACTGAAGAGTGTGGACAGATCCATCCTCTGAACCACCCACTGGAGAGACTCTGTGGCAATTTTCATCTTGAGTTTGCAGAACAGAACAATTCAATTCAAATTTCCCTTGACAAAAAAATGAATTAAGTGATTCCTTGTGTTAAGCACTATATTCTAAACTGGAAGAAATACAAAGTTCAGATAAAACATGAGCCATGTCCTCATAGAGACTGCAATCTAAAAAGGAGGTACAGTACAAACAGAACCAATATTAAATAATACACTGTCATTACATAAGATAGATGCAAGCAAAATGCTGTGTGAGGTTCAATGGAGGAAAGAGTATTATCAATAGGGGGCTAGAGAAATTAAGGAATGTTTTCTGGAGAAGTGGCATTCAAGTTAGACTTTAAAGGACAGCTAAAAATCCAACAGGCAATGGGGGAAGGGAGGACAATTCCCAGAATAGGAAACAGCTTAAGCAAAGGTTCAGAGGTAAGAAAAGGCAAAGCATGAGTCCAGTTTGGAGTCCTGAGAACATGGGAAATGTAATGATAAGGTTGGGTGGTGCCAGAGCATGGATGGCTTTGAATGTCAGGATTCAGAAGTCTAAACTTGATCCACTAGAACAAGGGAGGGGAACTTGCAGCCTAAGGCCACGTGTGGCCCTCTGACTGAATTCAACCTTCACAGAACAAATCCCCTTAATAAAAGGATCTGTTCTGTAAAACTTGGACTCAGTCAGAAGGCCACACGCAAGGACCTAGAAAGCCATGTGCAGCTTCGAGGCTACAGGTTCCCCACCCCTGCACTAGGACATAACTAGGTTTCTGAGCACCAAAATGATATTAGATTTATGCGTTAGTGGCAAGAAGGCTAGACTGGTAACAGGGGAGGAAGGAAGGCAGGGAAATGAGTAGGTAGTTAAAAAGAGAAGGAATGAGAAATGTTTGGTCTGGAGAAGAAAAGACTGAGGGAGGGCAGGATAAAAGAAAAAAATGTCCAATAATTAGAGCTACCCCAGAGTAAACTGGGCTGCATTAGGAAGTGGTGGCCTACTGCTCACCGCAGACTTCAACTGGATACTGTAGTATCACTTGTGGGGAGTGCTGTTCAGGAGTGGGTTGGAAGAGATGATTTCTAAGGTCCCTCCAGGTCTGAGATTATATGATTCTATGACCCCTTAGAAGTCAATAGGTGAGTAGTAATGAGGGCCTCTACACTTAGGTTCTGGCAGTGGAAATAAGGAGGGATGGTTAAAGGAGATAATGAAGAAGTAGAATTAATAGGATTTGGCAAGTAACTGCTTAGATAGGAGCAGGGCCTGGAACTGTGGTTTCTTAGCTTATAGGACACTCCTGGTGAAGAAACTCTCAGTACCAGTTCAGATTGGCACCTTTTCTCCTTCCTCCAGTCTTAGAGGGCTGCCTGAAGCACTAAGAAGTTTAAGTGACTTGCCCAAGTATAGCAGTATAGCTAGTATATTAGTATACATATATAATATATATATGTGCTGCTATACTAGCTATACTGCTATACTTGGGCAAGTCACTTAAACCTCTTAGTATATATATATACACACATATATACACATACATACATACATATATGTATATATATATATGTATATATAGATATATAAAATAATAGAGCCAGTATAGAAGAAATGGCCCTTGAACTCAGGGTATTCCTAGTCTTGAGGCCAGCTCTGTATCCACTAACATGAGAAAGGACACTAGGATTTTGTATGTGGGGGTCTAGGTAAACTGTGGGGTCTTTGACAGAAATAGTGAAGTCAGAAGGAGGTACAGATCTTTTGGGGAAAGATGAGAAGCTGGACTTTAGACATACTTAGTTTAAGATAATAGGAGGATATCCAAGCGGAGATTTTATCTAGGCAGTTTAAGATGTAACTCTAGAATTCATCTAGGCTGGAGAGAAATTTAGGAGTTCTCTTCATAGGTTTGATCACTGAAGCCCTGAAAGCTAATTAGGTTGCTGAGTGAGAGAATATAGAAAGAAAAGAGCCAATGGTGGAAGTTGGGGAAATATTAAAGAGTAGATAGAGGATGATAAATCAGCAGAGACAGGGAAACAGCAGTTTGAAAAGCCAAAGGAGGACAGAGTATCTACTAGGAGGGAAGTGGTGAACAATGTTAAATGCTACAGAGAGGTCAAGGATAATGATTGAAAAAAAAAGTCATTGAATTTGGTAATTAGGTCACTGGTGACCTTCAGAAAAGTAGAGACAGAAACCAGATTGCAAGAAGCTGAGAAAAGAGTGAGCGTTAAGAAAGAAGAAGTAAGTAGAGATTTTTTTTTCCCCCAAAAAGCTTGTCTGAGAGAGAGAAGAGATGGGTGACTTTGGAAGGATTCAGTAGAAGAATTAACAGAAGATTGTTTTTAAGAATGGGGAGACCTGAGCATGCTTGCTTCTTGAATGAATAGATGGGAAGGGGCCAGTGGAAGAAAGATTCAATGTGAGAGAAAGGAGGAAGGGAAGGACGGAGAGTGATGGAGGATGAAGGAGGAAGGGAGGGAGGGAGGAAGGAAGGAAGAAAGGAGGAATAGGAGGAATGGAAGGCATAAAGGAAAGAAGGGAGAAATAAAGGAAGGAAGGAGGAACAGAGGGAAGAAAGGAAGAAAAAAAGAAGGAAGGAGGAATGGAAGGAAGAAAGAAAAAAAGAAAGTTAAGAAGAAAGAAAAGGAATGATGGTTGAGACAAGGTCCTGGAAGAGATAGAGAGGATGAAACCAAGGGCACTGATATGGTCTTAGCAAAGAAAGCCAGATTGGCACAGTGAGTAGAAAGGCAGCCTTGAAGTCAGTTAGATTTAGGTTCCAGTACTGCCCCTACCATCTTTGACCACAGGCAAATTACTTAACCTTGTAGCATTCCAGGTAACTCCCTAAGGCTGTGTTACAAAAGGGGTTGCCAACCAAAAAGGAATAGGGTTACTTTTGAGAAAAAAGAAGAGAGAATGTGTTATGATGCTAAGATTTAAAGAATGAATGAGGAAAACTGAGGGAACTCTGGGAACATGACCTTAATCTACTCAGTAAAAT
>NW_020954553.1:4513690-4529053 GCF_900497805.2 Vombatus ursinus
GTGTGTGTGTGTGTGTGTGTGTGTGTGTGTGTGTGTGTGTGTGTGTGTGTGAGTGATTGTGAAAAAAGAAAAAGCTTGGAACAGTTTCTGTGGAAGAATGAATTTAGGAGGCAAGAAGCAGAGTATAGCTTTTAAGGAGCAGTGAGTGTGCATTGTTAAGGTTCTGTACTTTAAATGTATAGAGGGTGAAATCATGAGTTCAGTAATCTAGGGAAACATCACACTAGGTGATGAGGGCAGGACTCTCCCTTTGGTTGTATCTAAACAAAGCTATTCAGTAAGCCCCATACCCATACAACTCATTCATTCAATAAGCATTTATTAAGAGTCTATGGGGGAAGAAGCTGGGCCCTAGCGCTGGCAGGAAAATGCCTCAATTTACAGAGGAAGAAACCGAAGCACAAAAATGGGAGGAGATTTGCCCAAGGTCGCACAGATAGAAAGCTGGAATTCAACAAGCGGTTGTTGAAGGCAGCTAGGAGGTGCAGTAGATGGAACACTAGATCTGGAGGCAAGAAGACTTGAGTTCAGATCTGACCTCAGAAGTGTGACCCTGGACAAACCACTTAATCTCTGTCTGCTTCTGTTTTTTCCACTTTAAAATGGGGACAATAACAACACCTGCCTCCCAGGGTTACGAGATTAAATGAGATCACATTTATCAAGAGCTATATAGATGCTATCTATTAGCACTTGTAAGGGTTTTTTGCACCGGGCTGAGGATAAAAGGACAGCCCCAACCTGCTCTCTAAACCCCGGATCCAGCTCTTCTTCCACTGTTTGGGGCAGCTTCTCAAACATTCAACAAACATTAAGGAGAAAAGTGGATTCGGGGCAAAGTGTCATCTATGAGCTCTGGGTCTGGGAGTCAGGCTGAGGACCTAGGTTCGAGTTCCCACTGTGCGAGGAACAACTTCTGTGACAAGTCGCTTCGCCTCTCTGGGACTCAGTTTCTTCGACGGCAAATGGGGGAGGGTTGCACCGGATGGCCTCTGAAGTCCCTGCCAGCTCTGAGCGCTGAATGTGGAGTCGGAGTTCCTGCCGGACCTCAGTCTTCCCAGCTGTAAAATGGGCGGGCCGCTGCGGGGTCTGCCCCGGCTCCCGGGCCTCGCACATTCTTCCGGCCAAAGCGGCGGCGGCGTCCAGGACGTCTGTCCCGGGCCGGCTCGGGAATAAAGCGCCCCCGCCCCGCCCCCGACTCACCAGCCCTGACCCGGCCAGTCTGTCCCGGTGCCCAGCCAGCTTTTCTCTGCAACGCTCAGCTCCGCTCAGCTCTCTCGACGGAAGCCCCCGAGGGCTCCACGCGCGGGGGACACTGGGACTCCAGGTCCTTGCGCCGCTTCTCTCCTGGGAGACGGGCGATACTCTGGACTACAACTCCCAGGGTGCCTCGCGCCGAGCTTAGGGCCAGTCTCGGGCCAAGTGACAGCAGCCTCAGCCTACCAGCGGAGAGAATTCTCCTTTCGCCTGTCAAGCTCACCAATTGTAGGCGACCTGTTTAGTTATTGGTTGGGGAGAGGGCGGCGCGATGGTGTCAGATGCTTAAACTACAGCATCCCCTGGGAGCCGTCATCCAGTCTGTGCAATAACTGGGAGTTGTCGATAGGTAACCCATTCCACTCTTTGGAAATCTCTTCTTGTTAGGATGTTTTTTGTTTTCCTGACACCGCGCTTACATTTGACTCTTTACATATCTATTCATTCATTGCCCCTAGTTCTGCCCTCTGCAAGCAGAGAGAACAAGCTGACCCCTCTTCCCATGACCCATCTTTATGTATTGGAAGACAGCTGTCCTGTACCCATTGTTCTCCCTGCAAGCCATCAAGTCAAGTCAACAAACAAGAATTTTTTTTAGAAAAGTAAATGTGTTTATTAGTAATATTAATAATAGCTAATTCATATCACTTTAAGATTTACAAAACACTTTACATATATTATCTCATTTGATTTCTTTTTTAAAAATTATTTATTTTTAACATTTAAAAAAAAAATTTGAGCTCCAAATTCTTTCCCTCCCACCCCTCCTTTACCTACTGAGAAGGCAAGCAATATGATATCAGTTATACATTTGAAATCATGCAAAATATATTTCCAAATTAGTCACATTAAAAAAAGCAAGAAAAATAAAGAGAAAATTATACTTCTTCAGCTTGCACTTACAGTTCATTAGTTCTTTCTGGAGGTGGATAGCATTTTTTCATCATGAGTCCTTTGGCAATATCTGTATTGTATTGATCAGAATATCCAAGTCTTTTACAGTTGATCATCATTACAACATTGTTACTGAGCACAATGATCTATCTCCTGGTTCTTTTCACTTCACTTTGTATCAGTTCATGTAAGTCCTGCTATGTTTTTCTGAACCACCCCCCCTGCCCCCCCAGCCCTGGTCCTCTCTTATATCATAATAGTACTTTATCACAAACATGTGAAGACATCCCCTCTCCCAGAATGGGCAGATGAGAACAATTTGTTCCAATGGGCCATGAAGGCAGCTGAAGCAGGAATTGTGGAGTGCCTAGAGCTTAGTCAGACAATGAAGATGCTAAGGTCATCCACTGCATCGCTGGCTATCACCAGTCATCCTGATTTCTGTCTTGCCACTGGACTTCAGTGACTCTGGAAGAGAGAGTGAGGCTGATGACTTTGTACAACTCTGCCTCACTTAAATATGCACAAGTCAAAAGACATCACCCAAACCATTTTATCATTTTTATCTACCTCAAAGTCCTGTGGCAACTGGCAAGTGAAGAAGCAGCAGATGCGGATACACTGGGAGCTGTAGCCACAACACCGCACACAGGTGGCCCAGGCTATAGGGTCAACTTCTTACTGGAAGCAGCAGTGGGATTCAGCAGCCCCTTGGGTGTCTAAGCAAACTTTTAAGGATTGCACTGCTCACCTCTTGCTGTGAGGAAGGGTCTAGAAAAGATGCCCTAAAAATTGTCTGCTGCAGACCTAATCCTGGTCTGCTTACCATGGCCAGGAGAGATCATACCATGCAGTTGAAACACACAAAAAAAACGTACAAAAACTTTTGCAAACATGATTCTACTCACATCGGTACATGGAATGTGGGCACACTTATGGACAATACGAAATCCAGTAGACCTGAAAGACAAACTAGCTCCTGTTTTGAGAGAACTAAGTAGGTATCACATTCAAATAGCAGCCCTGAGTGGTACAAGGCTGGCAAACGGAGGTCAAGTTACTGAAGTCATAGCTGGATACACATTTTTCTGGAGTGGTCACAGGGATGGGGAGCGCCATGAAGCTGGCATAGGTTTTGCAATCAAAAATAATCTAGTCAATAAGCTTGTATGCCTCCCAAAAGGAGCAAAAAACAGACTCATTACAATAGGAATGCCACTGGCAGGAAAGTACTATGTCACTATCATCAGTGTGCGTATGCTTCCTCCATGGTGAACCCTGATGAGGACAAAGAAAAAAAATTATGAAGACTTAGAGACCCTCATCATCAATGTGCTAAAAGAGGACAAGCTTATAATTCTGGGTGACTTTAATGCAAGAAGAGGTATACACGACCAGACACGATAGGGAGTCTTTGGCAGGAATGAAGTCAGAAAGAGCAACAGCAATGGTCACTTACTAGCGAATCCTTGTGTGTCTCATGACCTCATCACCAGCACTGTCTTCCACTTGCCTAAATGCAATAAAAGTTTGTGAATGCACCCTCTCAGCAAACATTGGCATTTAAGAGCCTGTGTCATTGTAAGGAGATGAGACAGGATGTGAGAGTGACGAAGGTGATGTGTGGTGCAGAGCACCGGACTGATCGTAGTCTTATCCTGTCCAACCTAAATATTTGCATTCAACAAAAGCAGCAGCTCCAAGACAACATGACTACCAGAAGACAATGTCAACAGATTAGAGCACTTCTTCCTGCATGAACAGTTTGTTTTTCATTGGGAGGGAAAGCTGAGCCAACACATGGTTGGCAACAGTGGAGCAGAAAAGAAGTGGGCAGCTTTCAGAGATCTGGTGTATAACACAGTATTTACTTAACTGGGTCAGAACACTTGCAAGGACCAAGATTTGTTTGATGAAAATGATAGGGAAAGTCAGAATCTGCAAGATGAAAAAAAAAAATGAGAACTCCACAAGGTTTACCAGCAAGATAGTTCATCCATCTCTAAGAAGGCAGCATTTAACACCATCAAAAGGAAGGTACAAGGGCAACTAGGTGGCGCAGTGGATAGAGCACTGGCCTTAGAGTCAGGAGGACCTGAGTTCAAATCCGGCCTCAGACACTTGACACTTAAAAGCTGTGTGACCCTGGGCAAGTCACTTAACCCCGATTGCCTCACCAAAAAAAAAAGAAAGAAAAACTACAACAACAATGAACAAAAGCAAGGTACAAGTGAAGCTTAGAGAGATGCAGGATTCTTGGCTCAGTAAGAAGGCAGATGAAATTCAGTTTTACGCTGATAATAACAATCCAAAGCACTTTTACAATGCCCTGAAGGCTATTTATGGGCCAAAGACCTATGGTGCATCTCAACTACTCAGCACATGTTGATTAGTGATAAGGACATGATCCTAGAGAGATGGGTTGAACACTTCCATAGTATTTTCAACAGACCATCATCAACCACTGCTGAAGCCATTGACGGCATACCTCAGTTTGAAGTCAATCCCTCTCTAGCTGAACTTGAAACTGAAGAAGAGGTTTTGGATGCCATTAAGCTCCTTTCATGTGGCAAAGTGCCTGGTGCTGATTCTGTTCCAGCTGAGATTTACAAGGCAGGGGGTCCACTGCTGCTACAAAAGCTGACTGAAATTTTCTGGGTTATATGGCAAGAGGCGGTTATCCCCCAGGAGTTCAAGGATACCTCCATTGTCCACCTCTATAAAGGTAAAGAAAATAGGTTGTTCTGTGACAACCATGTGGTGGGGGTGGTCTCTCTCCTAGTCACTGCTGGCAAGATTCTTGCCAGTGTCCTCCATAATAGGCTAATCCTAGGGGCAACTAGGTGGCACAGTAGATGGAGCTCTGGCCTTGGAGTCAGGAGGAACTGAGTTCAAATCCGGCCTCAGACACTTGAAACTTACTAGCTGTGTGACCCTGGGCAAGTTACTTAACCCTGATTGCTTCACCAAAGAAAAAAAATAGGCTGATCCTTCATCTGGAGGATGGTCATCTACAAGAAAGCCAGTGTGACTTCAGAAAGGGCCAAGGAACAGTTGATAAGTTTGCTGCCCAACTCCAGGAGAAATGCCAGGAGCAAAACAGAGGTCTGTACACCATGTTCACTGATCTGACCAAGGACTTTGATAAGCATGAGGGCTTTTGGAAAATTATGGCAAAATTTGATTGCTTGGAGAAGTTCATCAGTATTACACAGCAGTTTCATGATGGCATGCCTTCATGGGTTCTGGATAATGGATGATGCTCTCATGCTTTCCCAGTCAGCAATGGAGTGAAGCAGGGCTGCGTGCTTGCTCCCATGCTTTTTTTAGCATGATGTTTTCAGCAACGTTGTCAGATGCTTTCAACAAGGACGAAAATGGCATCAAGGTCTGATACTGCACTGACGGTAAATTATTTAACTTGAAAAGGCTATAAGCCAAGTCTAAAGTGGAGGGAGAATTAGTATGTGACATTTTGTTCACAGATGATTGTGCATTCAATGCAGCCTCTGAGGCTGAGATGCAGCAAAGTATGGCTCAGTTCTCTGCTGCTTGTGCTAATTTTGGCCTAACAATTAACACTAAGGAAACACAGGTTCTCCACTAGCCAGTACCACAACATACATGTGTGGAACCATCAGTTACAGCAAATTGAGAAATTCTGAATGCTATGGATAAGTTCACTTACCTTGGCAGTATACTTTCCAGGGATGTACGCATAGATGATGAGGTTGATGCACACATTGCCAGAACTATCTCAGTGTTTTGGAGGCTCCAAAAGAAAGTGTGGGAGAGAAGAGGCATTAGACTGATTACCAAACTGAAGGTCTGCAGAGCTGTTGTTCTGACTCAGTGACATGCCAGGAAACTGAATCATTTCCATTTGAATTGTCTTAGGAAGATTCTGAAGATCACCTGGCAAGATAAAGTAGCCAACATTGATGCCCTTTTTCAAGCTAAACTGCCAAGTATTCAAACTCTACTGCAAAGAGCACAACTACAATGGGCTGGCCACATTGTTCGAATGCCAAACATATGTTTGTCTAAAAGACTATTTTACGAAGAACTCATACAAGGCAAGCACTCACATGGAGATCAGAAGAAACGACACAAGGACACTCTCAAGGTCTCTCTGAAGAACTTTGAAATGAATTACATGATATGGGAGACACTGGCACAGGACTGCCTAGCATGGTGTGCCCGCATCAAAGAAGGCGGCTGTGCTCTGTGAGCAAAGCAGGATTGCAGTAGCTGGAGAGAAACATGAGATGTGCAAATTTAGAGTCATCTTCACCCCAAATGTTCACGTGGACTATTTGTGCCCAACCCGTGGTAGAGCCTTCCAAGCTTGTATTGGTCTGATCAGCCACAGTCGGACGTACTGTACCTTGACCCCAACATAGTGATGTCATTTTGGCTCTCTTCAAGAACGAAAGGACAACAACTATGTTCCAGGCACTGTGCTGGGAGATGCGAAGAAAGGCAAAAGACATATCCTCTCAGTCTAATGTAGGAAACAACGCATATGCAGCTATGTCCAAACATGATACATATGCAATAAAGTGGAGACCATCTCAGAAGGAAGGCACTAAGATGAACCATCCCTAGTTCCTTCAAGTCATCTTTATATGGCGAGGTCTTCAGTTCCCTTACTCTCCTAATCACCATCCTCTGAATGCTCTTCCAGCATGCCAATGTCCTCTCTAAAATGTGGATCCCAGAACCCTGCACAGGTCCCAGATGTGATCTCACCAGTATAGAGTTAAACGGAACTGCCGTCTCCTTCCAAATAGACAAAATGCCTTCCAACACAGTACGCTATTTTTGGCTGCTACACCACACTACTAACTACCTTCTCTTGATATTCCCTTATTTAATCTCACTTGATGATCATAGAATCAAGTAGATTAGATTGAGAGATCTGAGAGGTCATCTTATTTCACAGCTGAGGAAACTGAAGCCCAGAGATGTTAAGTGACTTGTTGAAGGTTAACACGGGTTAACAGCAGCACAGCCAGTATTTCAAACGAGCTCCTCTGAGTCCAAAACCGTCGTTCTGCTGCATGCTGCAGCCTTGTTGTATCTCCAGTCAGTTCATCCTCTTCTCACCTTCGGATCACAGAATCAGAAGCTGGAGGGGATTGTAGAGGGGATTTAGCCGCTGAGTGGTGCAATGGAGAGAGCTAATTCTGCGGTCAGAAGATCTAAGTCCAAATTTACCTTCATATACTTACTAGCTGTGTGAACTTAACTTGGCAAGCCACTTAACTACATCTGCCTCAGTTTTATCAACTGTAAAATGGGAATAATAATAGCACCTACCTGCTAATGTTGTTATGAGGATCAAATGAGATAATATTTGTAATTGCACTTAGTATAATGTGTGGCACATAGTAGGCACTATAGAAATGCTATTATTATGATGACCATTAGCATTATGATTGTTATGCCCTACCTGTATAGGGTCTTTTTTAAGTGCATAAAACAAATTATATATAATGTATATGGAACATATTGACAAGGTAGAGGCCATTCTCTGCCCTAATTTTTATTAAGCCTTAATTACTGAATTGGCGCTGCCTCTGTCAGACTAAGACCTGTTAAAGAATTTAGCTTGAAAAGGTCAAGGTCTCCCATTGCATCCCGAACCATCTCTAGTCTTCCTGATCTATATCTTGCCACTGGATCCAGATGGCTCTGGAAGAGAAAGTGAGGCTGGTGACTTTGCACAGCCTTCACTCACTTAAATCCAATTCACTCGCATGTCATGGTGTCACCTCCCTGATGTCATGGTCCTCTTCGAGAATGAAGGACGAACAACAACAATAGCAACCTGTAGAGGGAGATCCTCTACAGTGTACATCTAGACGTGCATTCACACAAACTGTCCCTTGTGCCTGGTGGTCAAATTTTTTTTGTCTCTCAGAATCTGTGTTCTTTCAAGGCTTAGCTCAGGTACTAACTTCTTCTGTGAATCCTTCTCTGGAGGTAGTGTGAGGGATGGGATCAAAGAAGGATCAGCTTTGGAAACATCTTTTCTCCCGAGACATGAAGGAAGGAAGAGAGGATGAGTGAAGGTAAAGTTGAGGTGGGACGAAGGGAAGTTTTACCATGATCTCAGAAAAGTAATTGGGGAAGTCGGCTGTTCAGGATTAGGAAAAAAGGAGGGTAAAGGGAAGGCTGTAGACTTGAGAATGGGAAAGATTTGGAATAGCCGCTGTAAAAAATGTAACAGGGAGTTGATAAGAGATGAATTGAAACTCAGCAAATGAATGGCTAAGGAGCAGAGGGGCCCAGCTGAGTTTTGATAACACACATCTATAGTGGTCCCATAATCAGCAGTTTCTGGCAATACAAAAAGAAATGCCATTGTTATACATCATTATGATTAATAATATTAGTATTATTATGAATAATTCTTAGCATAAATATTATTATTGCCTTCAATATTTCAAGACAAGAATTGATTATTGAATGAGATAATATTTATAAAATACTTAGCCCAGTGCCTGGCATATAGCAGATGCCAAATAAATGCTTATTCCCTTCCATTCTTCTATTCCATTGGGATGGGTTTGCCCTCCTCTGCCCTGGCATATAATCTTCACATCACCCATTTCTAGGGACAGTAATATGAAATGGAAAGCACACTGGACTGGGGGTCAGGAAATCTGGGTTCTAGTCCTGGTTCTGGTACCAATTACTTGGGTGACTCTAGGCAAGCCAATTTCTTTCTTTGGAACCTCCATTTCCTCATTTGTAAAATGTATTAGATGATCCTACATCATCAATACTTCAATAAGCATTTATTAAGTGTTGACTGTGCCAGGCACTGAGAGATACAATTCTTACTGTTTTATGCTTAGTTCTTTCATATGCAACTCTTTATATGAGATGCTATGGCTGAAAAAAAAATCATCATCTGGTGACTGACCCTCTGGTGGTGAGTACATTGAACTTGGATGACGGACAAACAGTCCATCCTACCAAGTCTGTTCTCAAGAACTTTTCATCTGGATTCGGGATGTCTCATAGACATCCCAGACTCAGTAAGTCCTCAACAGAACTCATTAACTATCTATCCACCACACTTCTCTGTTTTTGTTCAGATCATTACAATCTTGCTTATCCAGGTTTGTGACCTTGGAGTTACAGATTACAGCAATAGGAATAGAAGGCGGCCTTGGAGGTGGTTATCTGATGGTCTGGACAAGCCTGACCAACTCAAAAACCTTCCTCAGATCCCTGCTGCCTCTAGGAAAAAAGACATCAGCCTGGCATTCAAGGCCTCTACAATCTGGCTCCCACCTACACTGTCAGCCTTATTTCATATTACATCCCTTCATGAACTCTATTTTCCAGCTAAACGGGGTGACTCATTATTCCTAAGATTCTGTCTACCATCTCCATGTATTCATATAAGCTGGCTCTAATGCCCATCCTGATGACATCTGCCTTTCAGGATCCTTAATTTCCTTCTGGGCTTATTTTTCAGATACGACCCCCTCTGTGGATCCTTCCCAGCCCCTACCGGTGAATGCTCTCTCTCTCTCTGTCCTCTCTTTTTCTCTCTGTTCTCTTTCTTTTTCTTCTCTCTCTCTCTCTCTCTGTCTCTTTCTCTCTCTCTCTCTCACTTCCCATGTACTATACTTCTATATATGTTAAAGCTTTTCAGTTGAAAAGTTCCTTGTAAGTAGGGACTTTGGTGCTTTTGTCTTTCTGTGCCCAGCCCCTAGGCATGGTGCCTTGAGCATAGATACCATGTGGAGAGACCATGGGAACTGGATGTAGAGAGTCTGTGTTCAAGCCTGTGCTCTGCCACTTACCACCGGGGTGACTGTGGGCCCACCCCCCTCTCTGGGCCTCAGTTTCCTCAAGGGAGGTTACAGAGGTTATAGCTCTGAGGTGCCTTCAAGCTCTAACTTGATGAAATGTTCACATGTTACCTACGAATTTGGTTAACTTTACTTTTCTGGGCCCTTTTCCTTATTTGCAAAATGAGGGATTAGACTAGAATCACCTCTAAGGCCTCTGCCAACCCTTAATCATAAATTAAGATAGGTCTTCAGTAGAGTATGACCTTATTCACCATGAGAAAATCCTCCTAAGAGAAAACCTTTATAAATGTAATATAGATGAGAAGTTTCATTCAGGGCTCAAACTTACTCAACATTTGAGACCCTCCTGAAGAGAGAAACTCCTTAAATTAGTGTAAAAAAATGTCTTGGTCATAGTAATAACAAAAATAGGTGACATTTACAAAGTGCTCTACATACATTACTTCATTTCATTTTCACAAGAACCCTTCGATGTAGATACTATCAATAGCCCCATTTCACAGGCAAGTAAACTGAGGCAGAGAGAGTCCACCCTCTGAAGAAACCATAAGAATGGCAAAAAGGGCAAGCTGTGGGAATGTCTTACCAAAAACAACTTTGTTTAATTGATCCATCCCAACATATTTTCCTCATTTCTCCCCTTTCTCTTCCCCCAAATCATATCCCCCATTTCAGTTTCATGAATGTGACTTCCTCATGGAGTTCAGCAGCCATGCCATGCAAGATTGACATGACCTTCTGCTGCTGGGCCAAACTGTCCTGTGCCAGCTGTATGAGGGCTTCCACATGGGAACTTTGTTGGTCCAAATAGTACTGCAGCAGGCAGAAGGTGTCCCGGGCAATTTCAGTGGCGGGGTGATTTTTCTCTGCCATTTCAGAGACAATGTGGTGATGGCGGTCATGGCTGTCTTGTGGGAGCTCTGGCTGTGGGCCTTGGGCCGCCCTTGACGCCTTGGAGCTGTGACAGCTCCCTTTGTTGGTCTCATGTTTTGCTGGGACTGGGGGTGGGGTGTTTTTCTCTTAGGCTCTGTAGGAGAAAAGACCAATTATCGTAGCACTCGGTATTATCAAAAAAGATGGCAACTCTTCCTCCTTTTGCCCCTCTCTCCAAATTCTTCAATCTATTATAAGGAACTGGAGCAAGAAGACTTTGGGATGAGGAACCAAACCATCCCGAACCCCTCCTAGCTCCTGAGCTGTGCTCCTTTTCAGAGGTTCCACCTTAATGTCTACCCAAGGTGATTTCTTTCCTGACGCCATCCCAGATCTCAGGAAGAGCATATCCACAGTACTGTGTGCATTTCTGGGTACCACGCTGTAAAAAGAGCATTGGTAGGATGGAGAGTGTCTTGAGAAGGACAACCAGAATGGTGACAGGTTTTGATTCTATATTGTAGGAGGATCATTGGAAGGAACTGGGCATATTTAGCTTGAAGAAAAGAAGCCTCCCCAAGTATTTCATACTTTCTTAGTTATCTCAAAAGCAATTTCTTTTATCTCTCCCTAAGTGATCTAAGGATACAAGCAGGCACTTCTCAAGGGAAGAAACCAGGCAATCTATAGCCCTATAAAAATACTCCAAATTGGGGGCAGAGCTGAGATGGCAGGGGCTCACCTGAGCTCTCCCAAATTCCTCTCCAAACAACTTTAACATCATGCCTCAAAATGAATTCTGGAATAGCAGAACCAACAAAGGGAAGGGGTAAAATAATTTTCCAGCCCAATTTGGAAGATCAGAAGGAAAGATCTGTCTCACTGGGGTGAAAGTGGAGCACAGTCCAGAGCAGCCACTCCTGACAAGCCAGCAGCAAGGCCAGAGCCCCAGTGCAAATCAGGAGCAAGGACATGGACTTCTGCACCAGGCAGCCAGTAGCAGGCTGTGTCAGGTACAAGCCAGCAGCAGACTTGGGGGTAAATGAATAGGCAGAAGTGGCTTTAGGAACTCTCAGCCCACAGACAGTAAGGGGTTCAGACAACTGGTCAGAAGAAAATGACAGGGGACCCTTTGCTTGCACTGAGCGCAAGACCCTGCAATTAAGAAATCATGGGTAACTTTAGAGAGAGCAGTTTCAGTTCAATGATGAGGCTGGAAGCCAGATTTCAGGGAGTTTATAAGAGAATGAAAGGAAAGAAAGCAGAGGCACCTTTTGTAGACTTCTCAAAGAGTTTCGTCACAAAAGGGAAGAGCTATATAGGACAACAGCTAGTAGGGAATAGAAGGATAAAGTAAGAGGTTTTGAGGATGGAGGAGACATAGGCACGTTTGTGGACAGCAGGGAATTCGCCAGTAGACAGAGAGAGACTGAAGATTAATGAGAGAGTGGGAAAGACAAGGTGGGGAGCAAGCTGCTGGATAAGATGTGATGCAGTGAGATCACTTGTGCACGTAGAGGGGTTTGCCTGGCAAGGAGGAGGGCCAATTCATTATGTGAGATAGGAATAAGGGAAGAGATGGTGGCATAAGACATCTGAGTGACGTGAGATGAGGAAGAGGGGAGAAGGAGCTCTCAGCAAATAGTCACATTTTTTAGTAAAATAGGAGGCGATGTTTTCAAGTTGAAAGTGTGTAGGGGAGGAGGAGCCATGGGATGTGTGAGGAGGGATGACAAGGTGTGGAATAACCACTATGGTGAGTGAACTGGTGAATTAATTAGGGAGGTGTAAAAAGAAAGCAGTGAGGGCCAAGTTGAGGTAATGTAACATAAATTTGTAGTGGACCCAGTCAGTATGGTCCCCAGATTTGTTCAACAGCATGTGGGTTGGAATGAAGCGGTGCTTTGAGCATAGATAGCACGTGGAGAGAACATGGGAACCGGCGGGGGATGGTGGGAGTGATACAAGGCTGAGGCTTGGCAGGGCAAGATTGGCGATGTGACGGGGCAAGGTGTTCAAGAGAAGAGGACTCTGTAGAGTTGTACTGATTCAACAAGGGCTCAGTCAAGATGGGGAAACAAGAAGAGTGTAGCTAGTGCAGAAATGTCGGCCTGGGAAAGAACTCAGAGTGTCAAGGTGAGGAGAGAGAAGAGGGTTTGACGTTCGTTACAAGGCAGAGGGAGGGATGGAATGATTGTGATCAGATAAGGTAATTTCAGAATTCATAAACATGAAAGTGATGTCAAGATCAAGGATATGACCGTCTTTATGAGTGGCTGAGTTGGGGTGGAGGGGATGGTCAAGGGAATGAGTAAGTTTAATAATTGTTGGGTTGTGGTTTTTGAGGGATTATCATTATCTGTGCTGAAATCCTCCAGTGTGAGGGCAGCAGTTAGGAAACAGAGAAAGGCTGTGAGCCAGGCACTTAGACTCACTGAGGAAAGAAGGGAAGTGTCCCGGAGGTTGGTAGGTAATAGCTATCAGAATTGTGATTGAGTGCTTGATATGGACTGAATAAACCTCAAAGGGAGAGAGGTTACTGAGTGATGGTGGTGGAGGGTAAACCTGGAAGTGGCACTGGGGAGAAAGGTGTATTCCAACTCCCCACTTGGACCAGTGATTCTGAGGGCAATGAGGTGGTGTCATCAGGAGGGAGCTGGGTCTCCATGTGAGGCAGAGCCCAACCGAAGAGGTAGGTAGCTTTGGGGTGGGACATTAGGGGAATGGGAACAAAGGATTGGGCAGTGGGGGAATGAGAACAGGTTTCAATGATTACTGCACAGTGTAAAGAATCACTGGGGTGAAGATCCATGAAGTAGACAGAGCCAAGTATTAACCTATGCCTTACAGAGGGGTCAAAACTGAGGCTCAGGCTTTTCGAAGAATTTGGATATAATGAAATAAGTCAAATATTATTTAATCTTTAAGAATTTGGAAAGTAACCAAGTATGAGGTACTCATAGTTACCAATAGGAACATGAATTACCCTTATCTTGTCACTGCAGAATGGCCTATGCCAAAGAACCTAAAATATACCCTGGAAGTAACTCATAAAAAAATAAAAATCCTCAGTATCAACTTATAGTGAGTTTTCTCTTAACGGGTGTGTGTGTGTGTGTGTGTGTGTAATGGTGGTGATTTGCCTTTACACGTCCTATGGCATTCTTCTTTTAAAAATTAAAATAAAATTTTATAAATATTGATTTTTTTGTTTTTAATATCACCTACATTTTTCAGTGCATTTCTCCTACCTCTGACTCCCAGAGAGATGTCTTACAATGAGACAGCTTATAACAAAAAATAAAAGAGGGGGAAAAACAGTTCAGTAAAACTAATCAATAGATTGAAAAAGTTGTCTTACGTTATATGCTGTGTGCCATACCCAAGGTCCCTCAACTCTGCTAAGAGAGGGCGTGGGTTAAAGAGTCTGCCCTGGACCTTTACATGAAACTGCATGACCTCTGGCATTGTGGGATATAGTAGGTTTTTTTTTTTTTTTTTGCAAATTGGATTACTACTTGAAAACCAAAGCTGCCTTTTTTTTAAAAAGGTGTTTTGGCCTCTCTTAAAATCACTTTTTAACCGTCTTATCCTTTCCCAAAAGACTCATCTTCACAATCCAGAGCACTGGGTGGAGTCAATATGGTGGAGGTGAAGAACCTACTTGTGTCAAGCATGAGTGCCTCATACTTAGAGAGACACTAGAGGTAGAAGAGGACATTTCTGCTCTCAAGGTTCTCATAATTGCAAACATCCATGTTCTTCATCCTATGAAGTACACACTTGGAGAATAGAACAACAGGCCACACTATTCTTCAAGTTCTCCTTGGTGTTTTACTTATGACAAAATTCTGGGCTGAAATAATAACTGTACTTTTAAAAATGATCCTGAAAAGACCCTTGTGGTTCCTGTATAACTAATCTTTTAAAGATTCTTAAAATTTCTTCATTAAGAGATTGGTCTATAAAATTTGTCAGTCAGACAGGAGGAAGGTATAAATTTTACCAGACCAACTCTTGGAGTGACATGAGAACTCTCTAATAACTACAGTAACAGAAAAACTTTGCTATTTTAATCAGCAACAGAAAATCTTTGCTGTCTTCAGGCAAGTCTAAGGTTCTAACGTGCTTTTCTGGTAGGAACCAAAGGAGAATGAAATCAATCAAGAAAATGCCTTTACCCATCCATAAATCAGAATCCCAGCGTCGACATCAGTAGGACCTGAGAGACAATCTCCTCTAATCTCTATCGGCAGCATAAATCTTCCTTACAACATCCCTACCATGCATTCATTTAACCTCTGCTTGAATACCAACTGTGGTGATGAACTCACTACCTGTCAAGGCTGCCAATTACAATTTTGGATAGTTCTGTCAGGAAGCTCTTTGTTATGTTCCAATTCAATCCAAAAAGCATCTATTAAGTGTCTACTATGGGCAAGGCACTGGGAAAAGAGACAATGAGAAATAGCTTATGTTCTACAGGGGGTGTACAGATACC
>NW_020954553.1:4529099-4530430 GCF_900497805.2 Vombatus ursinus
CACACACACACACACACACACACACACACACACACACACATACACAAAGTAAATAGTACAGGAGCTGGGCCTTGAAGGAAGCTAGGGATTCTAAGATGTAAAGGACAGGAGAGGATGCATTCCAGGCATAGAGGACAGGCTGCAAAAGCACAGGAGAGAGATGAAATGCCAAGTTTGGGAAACAGCAAGTAAGCCAGTTTGGCTGGAACACAGAGTGCTTGAAGGGGACACAATTACCCTGCAAAGATATCTGCAGAGCCAGATGGTAACGAGCTTTAAGTGTCAAGCTTAATATTTCATATTTTTCCAGAAGCAATAGGGAGCCACTCATAGTTCTTGAGCAGGGGAGTGGCATGATTGGATTTTTGCTTGAAGGAGATTATTCTGGCATCTGCCTATTTAGGCTGGATTGGAGCAGGGAAAGCCTAGGGAGATGACAGAATCACAGAATCTGAGAGCTGAAAGACCTCAGCAGCTTTTTAGTCAACCATACACTAGCTATACAAAAGACAACATGATTTCAATGATAAGATTGCTGCAATAATAAAGTCAAAAGGGGATAATGTGGGGCAGTAGTTGTGACAGTGGAAAAAAGGGATGGATGCAAGAAATGTAATGGATAAGAAATGTTATCTGACAAGATGGCAAAAATCTATCTCCTTGGCGGAGCCAAGATGGCGGAGTGAAAGCAGTGACTGTCTTGAGCTCTCTCCCAAAGCCCTCCAAATACCTGTAAAAAAAAATGGCTCTAAACAAATTCTAAAGCAGCAGAACCCACAAAAAGACAGAGTGAAACAAATTTACAGCCCAAGACAACCTGAATGGTTGATCAGAAAGGTATATCACGCTGCGCGGGGAGAGGAGCGCAGTTTGGTGTGGGCTCGCAGGCCGCAGCAAACCTGGAGCAGGCCTCAGAGGACTGAATCATGGGCAGCTGTGGCGGTTTCCAGACTTCTCAACCCACGAATGCCAAAGACAACTTAGAAGGTTAGTGGGAAAAGTCTGTTTCTGCCATAAGAGAGAAGGGCTAGGTCTCAGCTGCAAGTCCTGAGCATTTCCCCGGGGCAGCGGCTACCTCCTGAGCTTCTGGCCCACAGACTGAGGGGGAATTGGGTGGCTGATCAGAGGGGGATTGCAGAGATCTCTTTGCCAGTGCTGAGGCAGGAATCTCTTGCTTTGCCTGTGCTTGGATGTGGGTCACAGTTCTGAGGGGTGGTCCTGGGGTGAGGAGGAGTGCTGGTGTGGTGGAGCTTGTTGTGGCAGCAGAAAGGAAACACCTCGCCCCTTATCATACCACCTTGGAACAACTGAAAATTTACAGGTCCCTAGAA
>NW_020954553.1:4530440-4531174 GCF_900497805.2 Vombatus ursinus
GAAAGATGATATTTGTAACTCATGAGTCCTTTGTCAGTGTTAGGGTAGTTGGAGGGAAAAATTATATGAATGTATATATGTAGATATAGATATAGATAGATAGATGGATAGATAGGTAGATAGAGGGCATAGGGTGAGTTGAAGATGAAGGGGTTATATCTGGAGAATAAAATTAAGGGATGAGAGAGGATTATACTAGGAGAAGGAGAAAGGGAGAGGTAGAACGGGGTAAATTATTTCACACAAAAAAAAAAATAGAAAAGAAAAGGCTCTTACAGTGGAGGGGAAACAGGGGAAGATGAAAGGGAATGAGTGCATCTTATTCTCATAGGATTTGACTTAAGAAGGAAATAACATACACACTCAATTGAGTATGGAAATCTGTGTTATCCTATAGGAAAATGGGGGGGGAAGAGGACAAGAGAGTAGGGGGATGATAGAGAGGAGGGCAGATTGGGAAAGGGGGTAATCAGAAGCAAATACTTCTGAGGAGGGACAGGGTCAAAAGAAAGAATAGAATACATAGGGGGGGCAGGATAGGATGAAAGGAAACAGAGTTAATTTTTCATAGCATGTCTACTATGGAAGTGTTTTGCATAACTGTACATGTATAACCTATATTGAGTTGCTTGCTTTTTCAATGAGGGTGGGTGGGGAGGGAGGAAGGTAGAATATTTGGAACTCAAAGTTTTAAAAACACATGTTTTAAAAAAATGTTTTCACATGCAACTGGG
>NW_020954553.1:4531352-4535198 GCF_900497805.2 Vombatus ursinus
GTAACTTCTATCCTTTGTTCCTAGTTTCCACCTCTGGAGGCAAGTAGAATAATATTCTCTCCTAACAATCCTTCATATTTTTGAAGAGTTAATTAGTTAATTAGAGAGTTAATTGGGGCAGCTAGGTAGTACAGTGGATAGAACACTGGACCTGAACTCAGGAAGATTTGAGTTCAGATCCTCAGACACTAGCTGTGTGATCTTAGGTAAGTCATTGAACAACCTCTGCCTGCCTCAGTTTCCTCAACTGTAAAAGGAGCTTAATAACATCATCCACCCCCCAGGGTTGCTGTGAAGATCAAATGAGATAATATTTGTAAAGTGCCTAGAACATAGTAGGTACTATATGAATACCAATGATTATTATGTTATTATTGCTAATTGTTTCCCCCTGTCTTCTCTTCTTCAAACTAAATACCCCTAAATTACCTTAGGAATTTACAGCAGGTAAATATGGTTTGAAAGCTCAACTATATTACTGTATATGTATGTATGTATATCTATAATTCACTAATATATATGTATATATATCAATTAATCATTTACTAAGCTTGTACATCTCACAGTAGCACACACAAGAAGGCTTAGTCTGTCTTAATCCCACTCAGATCAGGAAAAGAAGAATCCTTTGCCCCAGTGAGCACTGAATATGGGCAAACCTTGTGTTGGCAGACCAGTTTTATCAGCATCAAACTAAGTTCCTCAACTCTATTGTTTCTAAAAATTCAGAAGTGTTCCTGCTTCTTCATGGTCAGCTGACTGTTTTTCAGCTCTCTCTGCCAACCTCCAAAAGCCATGCCTAATCCATCCATTTATGGTAATCTCCACCCATGCAGATTGGAGTCAGGATCAGAAAAGCATCTCAGCAACTTCCTTTTAGGAGCCTTGATGTCATAAACAATAAGTTAGAGTCAATGTTCTGATCTGGCATAAAAACTGCCATTTACCCAAAATGAACACAACTCTCTGAGGCTTCTTTCCTCCATTTTCCCCCATTGCTACTGAAATAATATGGTGGTAAGGTGGCCCCTAGCTCAGTAGAATATTTTTCTTCTCCTTTCCTCCACATCTGTCCTCTGTCTGATGTGACATGTCACTTCTCTTCCTATTCCCTTATGTCTCTAATATTAAACAATCATGACAGAGCAGTCTTTGGCTTTGCCTTGTAGCCAGTGACCTCGGTCAATCATAGGCCAATCATGCCACAACTTTGGCTCCTGTCAGCCACAAGTGATCTCACTAGTACTTGACATCTCACCATGGCAGTAGAAAAGGACAGGAGGGCCAGTTATTAAACAAGGTCACTTGCTCTTTTACATCAGATAATAGAAATTTACTGTAATACAGGATCCCCTCCCTGTGGATTGAAATTCCATGATGAAAACATAATGAGAGGAATATTCTATACGTGGTCTGACCAGGAGGAAATGTCAAATGAGATTGGGGAAGGGCAAGATTCATTCAGGGAGTAGGAATGTCAATTATCCACATAGAGATAGCAGAAAACTGCACTGAAATGAGCAAGGAAAGGAAGACTTTTGGATAGGACAACCTCAAAGATATATTGGTTTTAGAACTTACAAGCAAAGGAAATATGTCAGATGGACATGATATATGATGTTACACACATGCATATAAATAAAGGTACTGAGAGAGACAGACAGAGTAGTGTAATGGATAAAAGGTCAAGCTGGGGCCCAATGATGTTAAAAGTGATTTGCCCCAGGTCGCCCAAGTAAATACAGGACTCCAGTCCAGGTCACTACAAATTTCATTACAAATCTAGAGTTCTTCCCATTATACCACACATTGTCTCTGAAAAGATGTGAGTAAATTAATTTGTATTATAATCTACTTTTGCTGTTCACTCGTTTCAGTTGTGTTTGACTCTCTGTGACCCCACTTGGGGTTTTCTTGGCAAAGATACTGAAATGGCTTGCCATTGTCTTCTCTGACTCATTTTACAGATAAGGAAATTGAAGTATACAGGGTTAAGTGACTTGCCCAGGGTCATACAACCAGAATCAAAGGATAGAAATTACAGAGAAGTAGATTTTGGCTTAATATCAAGGAAAAAACTTCTTTAATACTGGAGTCATCCAGTGATGGAGAAGACTTTCTTGTTTGGTAACGTATTCCCCATAACTGGAGAGGTCTTCAGGGGAAAGGTGGATAACTACTTGTCAAGAATGTTGTGGCAGGGATTCATGTAGAAGCTGGACTAGAAGATTTTTGAGGTTCCTTGCAGCTCTGGGATTCTATGCTTTTACTGTTCCGAGTAGTGAATAGGAATGGGCATCGGAAGCATCCATGGGTAAAGTGCCATGCAATGGTGAGCATCACAACACAATTCATTTCAGTACATCTAGGCTGGAGGTAGTAAACCCAAACCCCTCCCATAGCTGGAGGACTTACTCCAGGATAAAGACCAACCTCGCCCACATCTCCTCACTTTGACAAGCTCACATCTGACCTGATTTTTCACATCAGAAAAGGTAATTACTTTGAAGAGAATGCTCCCAACCTCTTGGGGATTCCTGCTCCCTATGAAGAGATGGGCCCATGTCAGTTTACAAAGACACCATGAATGAGAGGGGTTTTTTTGAGCAACCTCTTGAAAAAACTGTGGTTCCTTACAAGTTAAGACATAAGAGGAGGAGGGGTCTTCAGTGGGAGATACAAGTGAGAGGAAAGCTTTAGTTCAGAACATGAGAGCAAGTGGGGAGACATAAGAGTCAGATGGTGATGAGTCCCTGTCCTATCCCTTTTTGTTGTTCAGTCATTTCAGTTGTGTCTGACTCTCTGTGACCCCATTTGGGGTTTTCTTGGCAAAGACACTAGAGTGATATGCCATTTCCCTCTCCAGCTCATTTTACAGGTGAGGAAACTGAGGCAAATAGGGTTAAGTGACTTGCCCAGGGTCACATAGCTAGTAAGTGTTCGAGGCTGGATTTGAACTCATGAAGATGAGTTTTCCTGATTCCAAGTCCAGTACTCTATCCATTGCACCACCTAGCTGCCCGTACTATCACTTATCTTTGACTTAATAAGAACATCATGGCATTATGGAATCAGAGCTGGAAGGGACCCTTAGAAGTAATTTAACCTACCACCTTATGGAAGCCAACTCTTTTACAGTACCCTGGTTGTTGTGCCCCACCAAGTAGAACTACATCTCCAGAGGAATCTGAATGCACTTGCTGGGCAGCGGGTAGGGGCTGCCACTCATTCAGGTGATAAGAGTACCAGCTCCATCTACAGGGCTTATGGTGGGCCTTTCTCTAGATTGGAGCCTTTAAGGTACTTCTTGATCATATGGATTCTCTCATGTTCAATAAGAGAAGACTTTAAATAAGATATTTTCCCACCATCATGACTTAGTCGAATGTAAGTTCCAGGAAGGTAGGTACTGTTTCATATTTGTTTTTACATTTTTAGCACTTAGGACAGTTCCTGGTGCAAAATAGGCACTTCAATAAAAACTTCACTTTCATGGGACACGTAATCTTGTGCATCTGTTCATGTAAGAAAAAAATTTGGGGCCTAGAGCATTTCCCAAGGGCCTGTAAAGTTTGTTTGCCAAGCTCTGAATAAGGAACAGACAGACTGGCTATTTTTCCCCTGAAGTTTCAGGAATCACCTGTAAGGATTTGTGTGCTCTTGGGGCATTGCAGAACATTCTTCTCTGATCTTCCCAGCAATGCCCCACATTGTTTCATTTCCTCAAGTCCTTGATGATGAAGCATCTTGTTTTTTATCTTTCCTGTAGGATAGTAACAGAAGTCAGATCTCTCTCTGTCTCTCTCTGTCTCTCTCTGTCTCTCTCTCTCTCTCTCTCTCTCTCTC
>NW_020954553.1:4535238-4549298 GCF_900497805.2 Vombatus ursinus
ATGCTAAAGAAGTAGAGGAAATACTTGGATCCTGAGTTTTACCTAGTCCCCAAATTATAGGCGGAGTCAGGAGATCATGAGTTAGCTTCTCCAGTCTCCTACTTCAAGGAGAGAGGAGTTGAAGAGAACGTCCCAACTTCCCACCTGAGTGTATTGGAATCACTCAGACTTCCTAAGAACTGATTGCCATCTAACACAATGATGAAAGAACTCATGTCATCCTTAACCAAAACCACACTGAATGGGAGAACCCTAAGAATGTGTTTACTGATCTGTGCCTTGTGTCTCATCTCCAAAGAGGTCAGCCACAGTCTCTTTCTCCTAGGGGCCAAGGTGGTCTAAGACCCATGGCTTTGCTCCTTGCTCAATCTAGATGATCAAGGCTGGTATGGGTCTTGGGATTCCTGTTCATAGGAAGGGGAAAAAAAAGAAAAAAGAAATAAGCATCTGTTACATCCATATTGGTATATTCATTGTAGGAGACAAGTCTGATCTTTTTCTCTCCCTAGTCCTTCTCCCATCCCTTTAAGAACACCATCATAACTGTAATTTTTGTTCTTCACTCTGCCAAAACCAAGATCAGAGCATATGTACATGTAGCTAGTTATAATGAATTACCTCCTACACACACCTGAAGAGGCAAGCTCCCCTCATGAGAAATATATGAGGGATCAGAAGGCAAACAGTCTCTGCCTAGATAAGGGTCACTTCTCAGTTCTTCTTACTGAGGCTGTATATGTCCTCTACTTGGACTTCCTGGATTCTAGCCTCTTACTTATGTTGATCCCTGAGACAAGGTTAATCCTTCTCACTCTGTTGAGCTTCTGACTCCCATACACTGGCTGTGGCTTTCTCTGGTCCACAGTCAATTGATGATTCTCTGGTCTCCTGCTATGATCTCACAGTTCCTAGATTTTAAGGTCCCAAGGCAACCCAGAGACATCATGGTCTAGTGCAGACCATGGGATACATTTTGGTGGGGGGGAGGTGTCTGAGAGGACAAAATTATTTTCATAATAATATTAAGATGCTTTAATTCCTAGTACAGTGAATATATATATATACATACACACACACACACACACACACACACACACACATATATATATATGGATATAACCTACATAAAGCAAAGATCTTTGGAGGAGGGTTAAGAGTATAGCAGGGTCCTAAGACCTAAAAGTTTGAGAACTGCTGGTCTAATGGATAGAAAATAGGCCTCAGAGTCAGGAAGACCTGGGTTCATGTCCCACTTTTGACATACAATGGCTATTTGACCCTATGCATATCACCATCTGTCCCTTCTGCCTGGGATGTACTCCCTGCTCAGTTCCATTTTGTATATATATTGTATTTAATTTCTTGGGCACATATTGGTTTTTCTCCCAATAGAATGTAAGTTCTATTACAGACAACCGATCTTGACAAACATCCTTGGGTCACTAAAAGACAGGGATAACTGAGCTCACCCTGTTCTCTGGCCTTACAGAAACTGTGCCTATTAGTCAGCCAAGCAATCAATAAGCATTTATTGAGCACCTACCTTGTGCAAGGCATTGTGCTAAATGCTGGAGATACAAAGAAAGACAAAAGACAGTCTTTGCCCTCAAGGAGTTTATAATCCAGTGGTTACACCCAGCCTCCACATTTACTGACTCACACAGAGTGAGCCTATGTGTAACACTACCATAACTCTGGAGAGGAGAGACGGGCCTGGGAATCTTATGCCTGGACCACTCCCACCTCATTAACCAAGCCTCTGTCAAAATCCAACCAGGCAGTGATATATAGTATAAAAAAACATAAGATTTGGAGTTAATGGGACCTGAGTTCAAATCTTGACTCTGCTCCTTTCTACCTGTGTGACCTTGGACAAATCACTCAATCTCTCTGAGTCTCATCTTACAGATTAGAAGAATGAGAGGTTGGCCTCGATGGTCTCCAAGGTGTCCCTTATGGCTGTAAATCTGTTTGGGCTGATGTACTCTGATTTTTAGGATTTGTTTTTTCCTAACATGAATCAATTTATGCTCTTTGTAATTTTCACCTATGGCTCCTAGTTCTGCTCTCTGGGACCAAATATAATCGATCAATCAACAAGAATTTATCAAGGGCCTACTTTGTGCCACCAGATAGAACAAATTGAATACCTTTTTCCACATGTTTTTTTTAAAGACTTGAAGCAACCAATGAAGTTATTGTCTTTCGTTCTTCAGTCTAGATTCCAGTTTGTTCCACCAGTCCCCACATGGCATAGACTCAAGGACCTTCACCATATTGGTTACCCTTCTTTGGACACTTCCTAACTTATTAATATCCTTCTCAAACCATTGCACCCAGAAATGAAGACTATTGTACAGATGAAGTCTGAAGAGGGCAGACTAGGACTATCACTGCCCTATTCATGGAAGCCATACCTCTATTAATGCAGCCCAATATCCCATTAGCTATTCTGGTTGTCACATCAGAGTGCTAACAATATTCATGTTGACCTCGCAGGCCACAAAATACCCCAGATATTTTTAGAACTGCTGTCTAACTATGTCTTCCTCATCTTGAATATGTGAAGCCATTTTTTGTGCCTACCACTGTATTTTTAAACTGGTCTGTTTGAAAATACCTTTTTTTCCCTCCTAGCACTGATTTAAGCATCCTGAGAGCCCTCTTCATGCTTGTGTCTTTTTTAAAAATTATTTTTATTTATTTTTAGGCAATTGGGGTTAAGTGACTTGCCCAGGGTCACACAGCTAGTTAAGTGTCAAGTGTTTGGTCTGAGGTCAGATTTGAACTCAGGTCCTCCTGATTTCAGGGCCAGTGCTCTATCCACTGTGCCACCTAGCTGCTCCCATGCTTGTATCTTAAGGACCCAGCCTGATTGCTATCTAATGTTTGGGATCAGACTCTGGCTAGTCATGATGGTTCCCTTCCTTTTCTCCCCTCTAACCAGCTAGCCCTCCATCCCCTTTGGTGTGAGGACTTGCTGAGCTCATCCACCTTTGGTGTCCACCTTTCACTCGACTCTCACCTGTGGCTCTAAGAAGCTTAGCATTCACAAGGGCCACACCCCAGTAAACTGTTTCAGCAGACCTGCTAAAACAGGTTGAGAGTAACTGAGGGGTCTCAAACCTGTCAGCGCAGCAGTCAAATCCCAGTAAAATTGTCTTGGCAGACAGGCTAAACCAGGATGAGGGTAACCAATGGATCTCAAACCTAGTGAGTTAGGGATGTCTACCCAAGCATATGAAGACTTTCCTTGGTAGAATGGGCAGATGAGAACAATTTGTTCCAATGGTCACGAAAGTGGCTGAAACAGGTGCTGTGGAGCACTCAGAGCTTAAACATCAAAGATGCCAAGGTCATCCACTGCATTCTGGGCCATTGCCAGCCATCCTGACTTTGTCTTGCCACTGGACTTCAAGGCGGATGACTTTGTGCAGCTCTGCCTCACTTAAATATAATTTATACACAAGACATCACCCCGGGATGTCATTCGTCCTTTTCAAGAATGAAGGACAAACAACAACCTTGCACAAGAAAGGGGTTTGTGCCATGTACCCTAGAGCTAACAGCAGAAGCAGAAGCCCCAGGAAAAAAACCGCAGCAAATACAACAGAAAACACAAAAGAGGGGCTTTCTGTCAAGATGACAGAGAGCAAGGCTGCAAGGGAACCAAGCACCTCACATTCCCTTAAGATGTGATAGTAGCAATATCAAAGAGGAGACAAAGGCCCAAAAGAACATACCAGACATATCCAATCTCAGGCTCAGAGTCTGAGATAATGAAACACATCTTCCTTCCAGTAGAAAGTTCAGGGAATACAGGTGTGGAATAGGGTATAAACTGTTAGAGTCCACCAGGCTTTCCATTTTGCTCAAATGTTTTCTTAGTTACAAGGGAGGATTCAATGGAGGCTGATGGAGGTGAGGCAAAAAAAAAAAAAAATGATATAAAAGCAGAAAAACAATAATAAAAAATAAANAAACCCTAATAAAACTTATTTAAAAAACACAAAATAATTACAATTTATTGAAAAAGAAAATGAAGAAAACAAAGGAGAGTGCTGATACAGTGAAAAAAAATTACAGGGCAAATAAAATAGCTAAATTACCAAAAGTAATACTAATAGAAAGAAGGAAAAAAAACCCCAATACAAAATATTTCAAGAAAAGTCCTAGGATAAAAGATATATTTTAAGATATATTTACATTTTTAGCAAGAATTAACAATGTTCAGAAAATCACAGAAAGAAATGAGTGTGCAGAAATTTGAAAATCACAAGAGGAACTCAAGTTACAATTAAAAGAAAAAAGAGGGAGGAAATAATGAAAAAAATGAACAATATGGAGACTAGAATAGAAGATATAAAAAATTGACATAATAATAAAATTATAATAGTTGAAAACAAAATTATGGTAAATAAATCTGAAGTGGGACAGCAAACTTAGAAAGAGTACAGCTATGGAATATTGCTTCAATGTATATAAATATATACATATATGAACACACACATACAACAATAAATATATAGACTACAGGGAAGCTTGAGAAGACTCATGAATTAATGCAAAGTGAATTAAGTAGAGCCAGGAAAACCATATGTACAATAACTATAATAATGTGCATGGAAAGAACAACGATGACAAAACAATCAAAACTGAATGTTGAAAAATTATAATGACAAGTATGGCTCCCAAAGAAGAAATATGAGACTTTCCCCTCCCCCATTTGGAGACAGAAGGAAGGATGTTCATGGTTATGACACATTACAAGCCAGATTTTTTTTTTATGTATTGATGGACTTTATTATTTTCCCTCCTCTTTTTCTTTTTTAAAAAATTCTTTGTTATAAGGGATGGCTCTCTGGGAGGGGCAAGGTTAAGGATACAAAAAGAACTCTAAATTACGTAAAAACAAAAGATACAAATAAAAATGTATTTGAAAAAATAATTTAAAGCCATGAAGATACAAATGAAAGATGTGGAAGACAGATCAAGGTGGAACAACTTCAGGATTATTGACATTTTGGAAAATTTAGAAAAAGAAAAAAAATCTGAGTGCCATATTCCAGGAAATTGTTCAAGAACACCTTTCAGAATTATAAAAAGCAAATGACAATTTACAAGGATAAAAAATATATCAGCCCCTGACAAGCACTAGTTTTGAATTGTACTCTTCTAGACACTTTATGGTTAAACTAAAACAATACAATGGCAAGGAAATAACCTTGTAAACTGCAAGAAAACAGATATTTATGACAAAGCAATGGGCATTAATCAGGATCACAGTAGATTTCTATAGGAAAATGGGAAGAGTAAGAGAAATTGGAATGTGATACATGTACAATTAAGAAGCATAGGCCAAGAATCCAAAATCAAACTTATCTCTATTGACAGGCAGCATGTAAAATATATGTAGTACTATGTTACATATGTAACGAGTAACATACTAAACCTGAAGTCAGGAAAAGACCTGGGTTTGAATGCTGCCTCTGACATTTACTAAAGATGCATGATCACAAGCAAGTCATAACCTTCCTAAGCTTCAGTTTCCTTATCTATAAAGTGGGAATAATAATACCTTCAGTATGGACCTCAAAGAATTGCCACAGAATTGGAAGATCAGATGAGATAATGGATAGAAAGCTCCCACAAAGTCCCATATAAAAGTTAGTGATTAGAATCTATTATTGTCTAATAAAACTAATTATGCTATTTGAAGACAAGAAAACAGAGAGACCGGAGAATTTAAAGGAAAACATACCTACTTCAAAGCAACCTTTGAAAAACATGCATCTTTAAGCCCCAAAGATAAATGCTTCAAACAAGTCATATTTTTATGCTAATCTATTGACTTTTAAAGGGATTATTTATAAATTCAATAGCCTTTAACTGGTCTCCATATTCCGAGTCCTTTTGACTGCTTTCCTCCCTCTCCCTCTAAACCTCTGTGGAATCAATAACCATTTCTACACAACGTTTTTCAAATCTATATATCCATCTTATATATCTCTTTCCTGAACTCTCGTCCCATTATCTCCAACTGCCCGCTGGACAGCGTTCTCTACGTGTTCCATTGTCACCTCAAAGCCAACATATATAAAACTGATCTCATCTTCTTTCCTAAACCCACCTTACAGCCAATCTTCTGTTTCTGTTCTTCTCTAATTCATACTTTACCAACATAGTCATCAACAGAATTTTCCTAAAGCACAGGTCTGACTATGCCACGACCTTGCTCAAAAGTCATCAATGGCTTCCTATGGCCTCTAGGATAAATAGAAACGCCTTAGCTTGGCATTTAAGAACTGCTGCATTTCGGGTCCTTTGATAGTTTTATTTCACATTAATGACCTTAATATACTCCTGGGTTTGGCAAAACTGGATTACCCCCTGTTTCTAGAATTTGGCATGTACCTGACATCTCTGGGCTCTATATTTTTTATCACATTTATTGCTGTTATCTCTTATTTGGATCTTGGTCCATTGGGCCAAGATCTCTCACACAAGGCTTTCTTTGATTCCCTCAGCTCCAAGTGATTCATAACCCTTCCCACCCAAATTACTATTTTCTACACACCAATAAGCATAATATAGAGTATAAAGTGAAGAGAGGCAAAATTTTCTAAGAATATTAGAGAAGAGAGAAAGTGTTAATAGTTAGGGAAATCAGGGAAGGTTTCATAGAGGAAGCACTTAAGTTGGATGTTGCCATGGAGCCCATGCTCTGGAATTACATATTCAAAAGGTTAATTATCCTGGTGTTTCTCACTAATAAGTCACCTCTCTGGCTCATTTTTTGCCTCCGTTCAGATAACTGTTGCATTTATTTTGCATATATTGTGTGCATACTTATTTTGTATATACTAACTGATCTCCTTACCATTTCATGAACAAGACACTCCATCTCTTGGCTCTGGGCATTTTCTCTGGCTGCCCTCCATGCTTTCCCTCCTCATCTCTGCCTCTTGGCTTCCCTGGCATCCTTCAAATCTCACCTTCTACAGGAAGTGCTCCACAGGTGGCTGGGTGGTACAATGTATACAGTAATGGACCCAGAGTCAGGGAGACCCAAGTTCAAATACAGCTTCAGATATTTATTAGCTGTGTGACCCTAAGCACGTCTCTTAACTTCTGTTCCTCAGTTTCCTCAACTGTAAGATGGGAATAATAATAGCATCCCTCACAGAGTTGTTGTGAGGACCAAATGAGATATTTGTAAAGCTCTTAACACAATGCCTGGCACTTAGTAGGCACTCAATAAATATTTGTTTTCCCTACCCTTTTAATCCCTCTTAATTCTAGTGTCTTATCTCTGTTGATTATTTCATTTATCTTGAACATGTGTGTTTGTTTATTCTCTCCCCAAATTAGACTGTGATCTCCTTGAGGGCAGGGACTGTCTTTTGCCTTTCTTTGTATCCCCAGCATTTAGCATAGTGTCTGGCACACAGTAGGTGCTTAATAAATGCTTACTGACTAACTCATATGTTTCCCCCTGCAGAATATAAGGTACTAGAGGGCAGGACTGTAACATTTTCGCCTTTGTATCTCCAATGCTGAGCACAATGCCTAACACATAGCAGGCACTGACTAAATGCATATTGATCAATTTGCATTTAGACAAGCTGTCTCCTATGTTTAGAATGAATGTTCTTTTCTATCTTGCAGAATCCTCACCTTTTTTTCATCTCAGAGATGTCTGATAGAAAAAGGCTATTATCCTTTACAAGGAGTTCACATTCTAATAGGGGAACAACATGCAAACAACTATGTACATCATAGAAACATCTGGATGAAGGGAGAAATAAGTAGATTTATACATAGTAATTACAACAATACAAATGGAAAGAACCACCAAAAAAATCAAAAGGGAATTTTGCAAAGTTACAAGGAACAGCCATGGCTCCAAAGAAGACTGTCCCACCTCACATCTTTGCAGAGGTGAGAGGAAGGTCCACAAATATATACCTTGCATATATTTTCAGACTTTTTCCATGTATTGATCAGTTACGATAACTTCCCCCTTTTTTTCTTTTTTGTCTTAAAAATACCATTTGTTAAATGTGATGGGTCTCTAAGAGGGGAGAGGGAGAGAAATACTAGAAGGGGAATCTGCGTTGCTGTGAAGAGACAGCAGTAAAAAATTATTTAAAAAATCAACTCTGTACATATACTGTTGGCCTCAGAGTACAGAACTAGAACCCATGGGTGGAGGGTGCAAAGGCAATTTACCTCTTCACCTGGGGACACAGCAAGGGAGAATACCTTCAACGTGTTGTTGGAGCATATGTGTCTAGCATATGGGAGAACAAGGATAAGAGTTCAGAAGGCTGGACAGATATGGACAGATTGAGAACTGCATAGTTGTTCAGAACTCCTAAATCAATAGAATAACATATCTATTTATGCATTTTGTGTAAGGAAAAACTTCAGTTAGGCCTGTCTCAAAATGGAACGGGGTGCACTGAAAGGTAATGAGTTCCCCAACGCTAGAGGTATTCAAGCACAGCCTGGATGATGACCCCTTGTGGGATGCTAAAGAGGGGATTCTAGTACAGTTAAGGGTTAGGCAGGTCGGCTGCAGACAACACGTCCAACAGCGAGTAAAGAAGCCCTCGCTTGGCTCCTTAACTTGGCCTTTTCTGTTCCAGTTGCCTCCATCCTCCTCCTCCTGCTCGGCCTGGGCCTGTCACTCACTGTTGCCATGGAGACCGACTTAAGCAGCACTGGGACCCGCTTCCGCTGACTGGCATCCCTCGGGAGGACCTCTGGTCCTCTCCCTTATGATTGGTCCCTTCGTAGAGCCTCCGCGTTCATTGGCTGTGGAAACTGTCATCGCGATGCATTATGGGAAAGGTAGTCTCTGGCTGCCGTCTCTGAGAGGGAAGGAGAGCAGGAGCAGACTACAAATCCCAAGATCACCCTCCAGGACTCTGGCAAAGTTGGGCTGGGGCTATAAGCAGATCTTTCACTTCTTCTTGAGCATGGTGAAGGAGGCTGGGCAGGGCTTGTTCCTGGGGCAGTGGTGATGCCTCCTCCCACTACGCCTACCCCGCGCCCCCTACCCCCAACCAGAGATTGAAGGTAGGGTGGTGGAATGGGTAGAACGTTGGCTCTGGTTAAAATTCCAATACTGACACTAAGCATCAGGTTGATCTTAGCTGGGCAAACCTCCTTGAGACTCAGTTTCCTCGGATGTGTTGCGACATTCGCTGGTGGAGTGAGTACTCACGTGAATGAGATCCCAGATCCATTGAAAACTATACAATGGAATTAATTGCCGTGGCTAGAGTCTTGAGCCTAGAGCCAGAAAGACGAATTCAAATCCAGCCTCAGACACTAGCTGTGTGGTACTGAACAAGTCACTTAACCACTGCCTGCCTTAGTTTCCTTACCTGTAAAAAGAGGATGATAATAAAACGAGGTAATACTGGTGAAGCACTTTTAGAACCTCAAAGCACTACGTAAATGCTAATTAGTATTAGATCTAAAGCTGAAAAGGAATCTCAAAGGCCGTCTAGTCTACTTAACTCATTTTATGTAGGAGGAAACAGAAGATTATGTGATTTGCCTGTTCACTGTCCTTCAGGTAAAAGTGCACCACTGTAAGTCAATAGGCATTATTTTGGGGGGCTGGGCAATGGAGTTAAGTGACTTGTTCAGAGTCACACAGCTAGTGTCTGTCAAGTGTCTGAGGTCAAATTTGAACTCTGGTCCTCCTGACTCCAAGGCCGGTGCTCTATCCACCGCGCCACCTATCTGCCCCCGATGAGCATTTATTAAAGACCTACCTACCTACTCTGAGGCAGGCACTGTGCTAAGCTAAACCATCCACAGAATGAGATAATGGCATGTGAGATACTTGGCAAAGCTTCAAACATTGTACCAATGTGAGCTTTCATCATTTCATCAACCTTACTCTTAAACAGTATCTCGGATCCTGTATACTTCTTAGCATCAGGATGGCTGGGTCCCTTTACTAGGATTCATGGCACAATCCTGTTGTAATAGTTCCGAGCATCCTCCTTCCGTGACTTGACCTGCAAATTTCTCCCCCCCTTCTCCCTCCCCTCCCCCTCCTCCTCACTTAAGTCAACAGACTTTTATTAAGCACTTATGATGTACCAGAAACTAAGCTAAGCATTGGGGCCGGAACTACAAATAGAAGCAAAAAGATATAGTCCCTGCCCTCAAGAAACTTAAATTCCAGCGGAGGAAGACAGCACATAAAAGAGCTGAAACGAGATGGGAGCTGGGTGGTAAAGCCTGGGGCATAAGAAGCAGAGCAAAGAAAGGAATGAAGAATGGCTGGCCCCTACCCGTCCTTAGCATGGCGATTCAGGGAAGAGCTCACCAATGCGAGAAGGGGGCCAGCGGGACTGGGAGACGTTCCAGGGTGAGAGGACTGCAGGGATGAGGGAACATTCGGAGTGTGACGGTGGCTGAGGCATGGTGGGGAAGGCGTAGTTAGAAGGCATGACTTAGAAACACTGTCACCAGTGGAACAGACACAGTGAATAGGGGCAAGGGTGCTGGATTCAAGTCCCATTTCTGTTCTTGGCTGTGTGTCACCCACTAGTCCTTTACTTTTTCTAGAGAGTCTGTCTGCCCATCAGTAAAATGAAAGGGCTGAGTTACGTCATCTCTCAGGTCCTTTTCAGCTCTAAGTCTATGATCCTGTGATCTCATATTGCAATCAATCCTAGGGCAGTGGTGTCAAGTAGAAATGGGGGTTGCTAAGTCATACATAGCAGCTAGGTGGTGCAGTGGATAGAGCACTGAGCCTGGATCAGAAAGACCAGAGTTCAAATGTGTCTTCAAGACACTTAATAGCTGTGTGACCCGGGCCAAGTAACTTAACGCCTGCCTGCATAAAAACTTGAGAAGGAAATAGCAAACCACTCCAGTATCTTTGTCAAGAAAACCCCACGGACAGTTGGTCCACAGAGTCACAAGGAGTTGGACGTTACTGAACAAGGCCATACATAAGGATCCCTAGGGCTGCATATTGACCTAGAAAATCACATATTAACATTACCTATGTTTTTGTGTAGCTAGGTGAGGTGGACTGAGTAGAGCCTGGGCTCAGGAAGGCATGAGTTCAAATCCATCCTCAGACACTCACTAGCCGTGTGACCCAGAGCAAGTCACTCAACCAGTTTACCTCAGTTTCCTTATCTGTAAAATAGGGATAATAACAGCACCTCCCTCTCAGCATTATTATGAGGATCAAATAAGATAATTATTGTGAAGTGCTTAGCACACTGCCTGGCACATAGTAAGTGCTATATAAATGTTAGCTAGCATTAGCTGTTATTAGTTTATTGTATTTTTATTTATTTTGTTAAATATTTCCCACTTACAAATAGGGTTAACTGACCATCATCAAGTCTCTGGTGGATTGAGGGGTGGGCAGTGGATTGGGGAGATCAGAGTTGTCCACTGAGAACTTTTTCTTGAATCAGCCTTTCAGAAAAGCAACAGATTGGGCAATTTTAAAAAAATCACATATTTTTTTAACATCCTTTACATTCCCCACTGTATCCTTTTTAGTTGTCAGAGAGTCATTTCTTCTAATAAAGAAGAAATAAAGAGGAAGAATAAATTCCATGAAATTACCCAACATATTGCAAAAAGTATAATGTTATGTTTCATATTTTACACTCACCATCCCCCACCTCTGCAAAGAAATAGTTGGGGGGGGCATTTTCTCATATCTCTTCTTTGTGGCCAACCTTGCTCATTATTATTTTCTGGCATTTTCTTATGATTGTTTTATGATATTACTATTTCAATTTATATTCTTTTAGTATTGTGTATTTTGTTTTCCTGGTTCTGCTTACTTCACTTTGCCTTAGTTTATACTAGTTTTCCCAAGCTTTTATATATTCATTGTGTTCGTCTTTTTTTTTTTTACAGCACAGTAATATTTCATTATTCTCATACCACAATTTGTTTTAGTTACTCTCCAATCAACAGGCATTTACTTTGTTTTCAGTTCTTTGGAATCACAAAAAGTACTGCTAGCAGTGTTTGGTATAAACGGGACCTTTCTTTTTGTCATTGACCTCCTTGAATATATGCCTAGTGGTGGAATCTCTAGGTCAGAGGATATGGACATTTTAGCGACTTTCTTTGCATAATTGCAAGTCGATTTTTGGAATGATTTTTACCAATTCTCAACTATGCCAACAGTGTGTTAATGTGGTCTTCTTTTTACAACCTCTCCAACATTGACTCTTCCCATATGTTGTCACCTTTTTCAATTTGTTGGGGAGGTGAAACTTAAGTGGTGTTTTAATTTTCATTTCTCTTATTATTAGTGATTTAGAGCATTCTTCTATAGACTTTTTCTTTTAGTAGTTTGCTATACTTCTTTTGAAAGCTGTTCATAAACTGGGAAGATTTACATAAACTGATGCAAAGTGAAGTGAGCAAAACCAGGAGAAAACTGTACACAAACAGTAATATTGTAACAGTGATCAAATGTGAAACACTTAGCTGCGCTTATCAATACAATGATCCAAGACAATTCCAAAAGACTTATGATGAAAAATTCTATCCACCTCCAGAGGGAGAACTGAATAACTCTGAGTGTATATTGGAACATGTATTTTTATTTTATTTTTCTTGCTTTTTTTTCCAACATAGCTAATATGGAAATATGTTTTGCATGACTTTGCATGTATAATGGTTATCATATTGCTTGCTTTCTTAGTGGGTGGGGGAGGAGTGGGAGAAAAGGATAGAATTTGAAACTCAAAATTTAAAGAAAAGAATGTTATAAATAAATCAGAAATTAAAATAACAATAACAAAAAAGGAAAGCTGTTCACATCCTTTGATCTCTTGTCTGCTGGAGAATAGCTTTTCATCTTATTGTATTTCTGTTACTTGTCTACAAATTTTGGTTATCAGATCTTTTGGAGATATATTTTAGAAAAGTTTCTCGTTATCTCACAGGTAATACAAGA
Organism: Vombatus ursinus; assembly: GCF_900497805.2. NCBI lineage: Eukaryota > Metazoa > Chordata > Mammalia > Diprotodontia > Vombatidae > Vombatus > Vombatus ursinus. The sequence goes on from NW_020954553.1 coordinate 4,548,212, forward strand.
GAACTGTGATTCTAATTATGGTCCTGCAACTTTGAGTTTACTTATCAAAGTCCACTAGAACATGCTGCCTCTCATCTTATCTCCTGTGATGTACTCTGGTCTGAGAGTCAATGTACAGAGGGGAAAGAAAGGTCCCAGGGATGAAACATTTTACCTGTTCTATAGACCTCATGCCTAAAGTGTTCTCTCTCCTCATCTCTACCTTTTGGCTTTCCTGCCTTCCTTTAAGTCCCAGTTAAAATCCCATCTTCTATAGGAAGCCTTTCCCAACCCCATCCCCCTTAATTCTAGTGCCTTTTTCTGTTTATTATCTCCAATTTATCATATGCATAGTTTATTTGTAAATGGTTGTTTGCATGTTATCTCTCCCTGTGAGATCTGTGGATGGATATGTGAGATCCTTGAGAGTATGGACTGTCTTTTGCCTTTCTTTGCATGCCCAGAACTTAGAACGGTGCCTGGCACTTTGGTATTTAATAAATGTTTACTGACTGACTGATAGAGTACAGAAGGATGGCCCCTTCCCAACAAGCCTCCATCCTCCTGAACCTCAGTCTAGTAATCATGAGCTGGCAGTTCTAGTCACTGGAGACCAATAGAGGAATTTCCTGTGTCTCTTCAAGGGGCTAGGACACATGTCTAGCTTTGTGGGAACTGTCCCTTTTCTGACAAAGGTCCATAGCCTGTAATCTCATTCTTAATTATCAAAGCTACAAACATTTGCCGTGATCATGGAGAATGTCCAGCACAGAGTCCAGATGGAAGAGGATTTCACATAGATGCCTATTGTCCACATTATATTGTGCATAGCATTTGGATGGACAACCCACAGAACTGCTCTATTAGTACATATATAGGGGAAACACCATTTCTGTGGCTGTCAAGAAAGTAGTAAGTCAACAAGCATTTACTAAACGCTATGTTTCAGATACTGTGCTAAGCACTAGGGATACAAAGAAAGGGGAAAACATGGTCCCTTTCATTAAGGAACTCACATTCTAATGGGGGAAGATAAGATGTAAACAACTATTTTATATCTATATATATATATATATATGGAGAGAGAGAGAGAGAGAGAGAGAGAGAG
>NW_020954553.1:4549322-4551506 GCF_900497805.2 Vombatus ursinus
GGAAGAAGACAAATATTGAACAGGCTGCAGGAAAACAGAGATATTAAAGCACTGTTGGTGAAATTTTGTGTTGGTCCAGTCATTCTGGAAAATAATTTGTAACATTGTCCTAAAAGTCACTAAACTGTGCCTCTGAACCAATGATACCATTATAGGCTTATGCCCCAAAGAGATAAAAGAATGAAGAAAAAGGATCACATCCATAAACATGTTTGTTGTAGCTCTTTTTGTGGTGGTAAAGAATTAGAAACTAGAGGGGTGCCCATTAATTGGGGAATGGCTGAACAAGTTATGGTATATGAATGTGAGAGAATACTATTGTTCTATAAGAAATGATGATGGGGATGGTTTGAGAGAAACCTAGGAAGACTTATAAGAACTGATGCAAAGTGAAGTGAGCAGAAACAGGAAACCAATTCATACAATAATCACAACACTGGAAAGACAAGAATCTTGAAAAACTTAAAAACTCTAGTTAATGCAATGACCAATGATCAACTATGATTCAAAGAGATCAAAGATAATGCATACTACCCACTTCTTGACAGAGAGATGATGGACTCTAGATGCAGAATGAGACATATAATTTTGGAAATGACCGATATGAGAATATGTTTTTCTTGGCTATTCTTGCATATTTGTTACAAAGGTTTTATTTTGTTTTCTTTTTTCCAATGTGGGGGGGAGGTAGGAAGAAGAAAAAATTAAATGCTTGTTGAGTGAAAAATGAAATAAAATATATACACACATATACATATAATAGACAAAATCCATAACCTCAGAGGAAAAGCACTAGCAGTGAGAGGTGGGGTGTATTGTTGGGGTAAGGATTTCTCTAGAAGATAGTATTAAAACTGAGTCTTGAAGGAAAACTTGGCCAGGAAGCCAGTAGGCAGAGATGAAGAGGGGGAGCAATCTAGACATGGAGTAAAGCCAGTTATAAGGCATGAAGTCAGGAGGTGGAATGTCATGTAGGAGGAACAGCAGGAAGCCTGGTGTTGCTGGATCATAGTGTAGGTGGAGGGGAGTAAAGTGTAAGAAGACTGGAGAGATAGGAAGGGGACAAGGCTTTGAAGGGATTTTAATGACAAATAAAAATATATTTGGTAGTGGAAGTAACAAGGAACCACTGGAGTTTATTGAATGGGTGAATGACCTGGTCAGACCTTCACTTGAAGAAAAATAAATTTGGAAGCTGAGTGGAGGATATATTGAGGTGAGGAGAGACTTGAGGCAGGGAGAACAATCACTGGAATATTGTAATAGTCCAGGCATAAGGTGATGAGAGCCTGAACTAGGGTGGTGGCTGTGTGGACTGAGAGGAGAACAGAAATGTGGAGAGGGCGGAGCCAAGATAGTGGAGTAAAGGCAAGGACTCACCTGAGCTTTCCCGCAAACCCCTCTAAATACCTTTAAAAATGACTCTAAACAAATTCTAGAGCAGCAGAATCCACAAAAAGACAGAAAGAAACAAATTTCTAGCCCAAGACAACTTGGAAGGTCAGCAGGAAAGGTCAGTTGCACCTGGGTGAACAGTCCAGCATAGCCCCTACCAGCACAGTCCCAGCCCCAGCAAACCAGAAGCAAGTCTTGGGAGAGACTGAATCAGTAGAGGCCATGGCGGTGGCTGCTTCCAGAGCTCTCAGTCCACAAACAGTAAGGAGGTTGAACAACTGATCAGAAGGATATTACAGGGATCTCTTTGCTGGCCCTGAGGCAGGATTTTGTTGCTTTGCCTGTACTTGGATCTGGGTCCCAGTCCTGGGTGGCAGTCCTGAGGCAAGGAGGAGCACTGGCATAGCAGAGCTTGTAGCCACAGTGGAGGTGGAGGATCCTCCTCACAGTTACAGGACAGAAAAGAGTGCTTGTGGTCACTCATAGACCAGAGCACAGACCAGGAGAGGAGTAAACACATCTCTCCTTAGATCATACCACCTTGGAAGAACTGAAAACTTACAGGTCCTAGAAGTATCTCTGAAAATAGCTGCATAAAACCCTGAAGCTTGGGACAGTGTGCCCTCCACACTGGAAGCAGAGACCTACTTTAACAAAGACTTCAAAGTCAACAATAGGCTGGGAAAATGAGCAAACAAGGGAAAACAACTCTGACTATTGAAAGTTAGTATGGTGACAAGGAAAATCAAAACACACACTCAGAAGAAGACAACAAAGTCAAAGCTCCTA
>NW_020954553.1:4551565-4559394 GCF_900497805.2 Vombatus ursinus
AAGTGATGCAAGAAAAATGTCATGAAGGTAGAAATGACAAGACTCGGCAGCAAATTGGACATGTGGTCTGAGTTGAAGATGAAAGTAGCCCTGGTGACTGGGATGATGGAGGTATCCTTTACTAATTGAGAAGTTCAGAAAAAGGGTTTCTTTTAGGGGAAAAGGTAATGAGTTTTCCTTTGGACATGCTGAATTTGAGATACCTGGAAGGATGTCCAGGTCATGATGTCCAGAAGGCAGTTGGTGATGTGAGACTAAAGCTCAGGAGAGCAGTTAGGGTTAGATAAAGATCCAGGAATTATTTAAATAGAGGTGATAATAGAACTCATGGGAAATGATGAAATCATCAACCAAGGTTGTTTAGAGGAAGATGAGGGCTCAGGTCAGGGCTTTGGGAGACACCTGTAATTAGTGGGCATGACCTTGATGAAGAGAGTAGTATCATAAAAACCTAGAGAAGAGACAGTATTTAAGAGAAATGAGTAATCACCAGTGTCAAAGGCTACAGAGAGGTCAAGAAGAAAGAGGATTGAGATAAAGCCATTATATTTGGCAATTTAAAGATCACTACTGACTTGGAGAGAGCAGTTTCCATTGAATGATGAAGTCATAAACCAGACTGCTGAGGATTGACAACGGAAGGAGAGCAGAGGAAGTGGAGGCATCAAGTGTAGACGACTTTCTTAAGGAGTTTAGCTGAGAAGGGAAGGTGATAGATAGGTAGATAGATAGATGTCATATTTGAATAAAATGAAGGTTTTTTTAAGGCTTAGAGAGACGTGGACATATTTCAAACAGTCTATAGATTGGGAGAGATTGAAAATTAGAAAGAATAAGGATGATTAAGTGAGCAATCTGCTGGAAAAAAAATAGGATTGCGTGGGATCAAGGATGTATATAGAGGGGTTTGCCTTGGGAAGGAGAAAGGTTATCTGCTCCTGAGAAAAAGGGGTGAAGGAGGAGGGGAAGTTATCTGAGTGATGTGAGTTAAGGAGGAGGGAAGATGAGGAAGCTCTTAAATGGCCTCCATTTTTTTTCAGTGATGTATGAGGCAATATCCTTAGCTAAGAAGATGGAGGGAGAAGTGCTGTGGGAAGCTTCAGGAAGGAAGAAAAGATTTGGAATTGTCGCTGTGGTCAGTGGGATGATGAGTCAAAGAGGGCGATGTAAAGGGATTGCCTTGTAGTAATGTCCCAGTTGAGACTATGTAACTCATTATGTCTCCTCTGCCTGTTCCTTTGCATCCACCAACTGTGCTTTGAATCTCACCATCATGTTCCTGGGTTCATGAATGTTCCCTTCCAGGTTCATGACGCATATAACGGTGCAATTAACAATACTCTAAATATAGAGTTCCTTCTTAAGGACATCTATTCTATCCAACAATTTTTTTATTAAGTGGTGATTACCCGCAAGGTTCTACATGTTCAAATGTGTTAAAAACAAACATTTTTTCCCACAAATACCCCTGATCAAAATATGAAATAATTTGATGGTTCCTTGAATCAGATTGTTTTAAGAATCAAATGAAATTAGTTTGTACTCCAAACCAGCATGAAGTAATGTGGTATAGCAAAGAGAAGGCTGGATTCGTAGTCCAGACAACCTCACTCCAAATCTTGACTCTGCCACTGCTTACCTGTGTAACTTGGAGCAAATCACTTCAACTTCCTGGACTTGAGTTTCCTCATCTGTGTTATGGGTACAAAGTTCACAATGTTAGACTGAGGCACATTCTTTCTGAGCAAGATAATAATTTATAAATAAGGCACTGAACCTATTAATAAAGGGGTCATTAGCTTGCCTCGATTTATGCCAAAGACCCCCAAGTGAAGACAACTCATTTTTATCACGTTAGAACAAAGAACACTATTTCACAAAAGTTGCTGAGAAAACTGGGAAATAGTTTGGCAAAAACTAGATTTGGTCAGCTTCTCATACCGTATAACAAGATAAGGTCAAAATGGATACATGATTTAGACATGAAGGGTGATATCATAAGCAAATTAGGGGAGCATGGGATAGTTCACCTCTCAGATTTATGGGTAAGGGAAGAATTTAGGGCCAAACAAAAGATAGAGAGCATTACTGAAAATACAATGGATAATTTTGATTACATCAAATTAAATTTTTTTTTTTGCACAAACAAAACCAATGAATGTAGTCAAGATTATAAGGAAAGCAGGAAGCTGGGAAAAAAATTTTAGAGCACATTTCTCTCATAAAGACCTCATTTCTCAAATATATAGAGACCTGAGTCAAATTTACAAGAACACGAGTTATTCCCCAATTGATAAATGGTCAAAGGATATGACCAGGCAGTTTTTAGAAGAAATAAAAACTATCTATGATCATATGAAAAAATGCTGTAAATCACTATCAATTAGAGAAATGCAAATTAAAACAATTCTGAGACACTACCTCATACCTAGCAGATCGGCTAATATGACAGAATAGGAAAATAACAAATGTTGGAGGGAATGTGGAAAAATAGGGACACTAATGCACTATTGGTGGAGTTGTGAAGTGATCCAACCATTCTGGAGAGCAGTTTGGAACTATGCCCAAAGGGCAATAAAACCGTGCATACTCTTTGATTCAGCAATACCACTACTAAGTCTGTACCCCAAAGAGATAGAAGAAAAAGGAAAGGATATATATATATAAGTTTATACATATGTGTGTGAGTATGTATATATACATACATACATACATATGTGTGTGTGTGTGTGTGTATGTAAAGCAGCTATATCAGTGGTGGCAAGTAATTGGAAATTAAGGGGATGCCCATCAACTGGGGAATAGCTAAATAAGTTGTGGTATAGGATTATGATGGAACACTATTGTGCTATAAGAAATGATGAGTAGGATGCTTTCAGAAAAACTTGGAAAGACTTATATGAACTGATGCAAAATGAAGTAAGCAGAACCAGAAGAACATTGTACACAGTAACAGCAAAATTGTATGATGATCAACTGTGAATGATTTAGTTATTTTCAGCAATACAATCATCCAATGCAATTCCGAAATGCTTATGATGAAAAATGCTGTCCACCCCCAGAGAAAGAACTGATGGAGTCTGAATGCAGATTGGATTTTTTTTAAACTTTACTATTCTTGTATTTTTGGGAGGTCTCTGTTTTCTTTCACAACATGGCTAATGTGGAAATGTTTTGCATGACTGCACATGTGTTGTTGAGTCATTTTTCAGTTTTGCCTGACTCTTCTTGATTTCATTTGGGGTTTTCTTGGCTAAGATACTAGAGTGTTTTGCCATTTCCTTTTGCAGCTCATTTTACAGATGAGGAAACTGAGGCAAACAGGGTTAAGTGACTTTCCCAGGGTCACACATCTAGGAAGTGTCTTAGGACAGATTTGAATTCACAAAGATGAATCTTCCTCATTCTAGGTCCCATGATCTACCACTGTGCCATGTATGTAGCTGCACATATATATTCTAATCAAATTGCTTGCCTTCTCAAGGGAGGAAAGGAGAGAATTTGGAGCTCAAAATTTGAAAAAAAATGTTAAAAAATTGTTGTTCACATGTATTTGAGGAAAAAAAGTTTGTGCGTGTGTATGTATGTATGTATGTATGTATATACTTAGCAAAAGGAGATCTGGGTCAATGTGTTTGTTATTTTAACCACTTTCTTAGGGTAGTTATAACTGTTACAAAGTTTTTTTTTTTAACATCAAGTCTAAATGTGCCTTTCTAAAACTTTTCTGTGCCCTGCCCCACTACTATTACTCACAGTTCTGCCCTCTGTAGACAACAAAACAAGTCAAATACTCCTGTGCGATGGACCTTCAAATGGACCTTGAAGACAATGCTTATGTCCTCTCTACAGTTTAGATAAGATGTGGTTCCAGAACTCATAGAGCTTACAATATATTAGGGAGATAAGATACTAACACTCATAATATGAGGGGCATTAGAGAGTTATAAAAGCACTTTGTGAGGTCTTATGGGGAAGGCCAAACAGGGTATCATGGCTTCATGGATGAGATGGTGACATTTGAGTGAGTTCTTTTGTGTGTGTGTGTGTGTGTATGTGTGTGAGGCAATTGGGGTTAAGTGACTTGCCTAAGGTCACACAGCTAGTACGTGTCAAGTGTTTGGTCTGAGGCAGGATTTGAACTCAGGTCCTCCTGACTTCAGGGCCGGTGCTGTATCCAGTGCACCACATAGCTACCCCAATTTGAATGAGTTCTAAAGGATGAGGAGGAATCTAACAGTTAACAGAGGAAGGGAGGATATTCTAGGGGACCATAGCTGAATCCAGCTACCTCCTTGATAATTCTGGAAACCACAGATCATTCTTAAGTCATTGGAGGACATCCTTCTTAATTATGACTTTTAGAAAAGCTCCTTTCACATTCTTGTTTCTTAAACTGTAGATGATAGGGTTGAGAAAGGCAGAGACCACATTATAGAACAGGGCCAGTTTTTTGTCATGCTTGGAAGAGGACTTGGAGCCAGGCCTCATGTACATGATCATTGCTGGCCCGTAGAACATGATGACAACAGTGATATGGGAGACACAGGTAGAGAAGGACTTGAGCCTTCCCTGAGTGGAACGGATCCTCAGGATGGCAGCAAAGATGCGGATGTATGAGGCCAGGATCAGAGACAATGGGACCAGCAGCAGGATGAAACCCAGGAAAAAATCCACCTGGTCATTGAGAGATGTGTCTGCACAGGCTAGCTTCAGAACTGCGGGGACCTCACAGAAGAAATGGTTGATTTCATTGGGGCCACAGTAGGGCAGGTGCATGGTGAAGACAGTGTAGACTAGGGCACCAAGAAGACCAATAGTCCAGCAGGTGACAACCATAGCAACACAGGTGAGACGGTTCATGATGAGGGTGTAGTGGAGGGGGTGGCAGATGGCGACATATCGGTCATAGGCCATGATGGCATAGAGGATGCATTCAGCAATGCCAAGCGCCAGGAAGATATACATCTGAGCCACACACCCAAGGTAGGTGATAGTCTTCTTTGGGTGGGGCAGATGTGCTAGCATCTGGGGCACAGTGGTGGTGACATAGCTCATGTCCAGCAGGGAAAGCATGCTGAGAAAGAAGTACATGGGTGTGTGAAGGCGGGAGTCCAGGTAGATCAGGGTGATAATGAGCCCATTGCCCAAGAGGGTGCTGAGATAGAGAAGGAGGAAGAAGGTGAAGAGAAGCAGCTTACTCTGAGGCTCATTAGAGAAGCCCAAGAGGATGAATTCAGACACAGAGCTGTGGTTCCCCCAGATGACCTCCTGCATCATGACTCACTTGTCAAGGAGAAACATGACTGAGACCTCATAGAATCATAGATCTGGACCTGGAAGGAACCTCAAAGATTATCTTGTCTAGCTCCCTCATTTCACAGCTGAGCAAACTGAGGCCCAGAGAGACTAAGTGATTTGCCCAACATCAAACAGGGAGTGACAAGGCTGGGATTTGAACTCAGGTTCCATGATACCAAGCTCAGCACTCTTTTCACTGGAGCATCCCATCTTTCAAAGTCCTTCTATGATCCCAGGTGCTCCCGCTAGGGAGAAGGGTAGGAAAATCGGCATAGCAGATCTTGTGGTTATAGAGAGTTAAGGGCTACTTCCAGGGTTGTAGGATCCTGGAGAGGGCTTGCAAGACTAAGGGTGCCTTCGCACATCCCATTCAGATGAAATCACTTCTCTTAGAATGTCAGTGATTACCTTGGGGTTTCAATGAATATGTTCTGCATAAGTGTTCATCACCACCACTGAGAAGTCAAGATACTGTCGATGGCTATGCTTTGTCATGAGGGGAAGACGCTTCCCTGGTGCTCTGGCAAGAGAAAGTGGAGACTGAATGATGTAGTGGAAATTTCACTCAATAAAGCATCCAGAGACCTGGTTCTGGTCCCAGTTCTGACAGTAACCTGTTGTACGACTTTATATAAGTTGCTTTCACTTTCTGGGCTACAGTCTGTATAACTTAAATCTACTGAATGAAGGCTATGGCTGCGGGGACAGAGGATGAACTCCTTACAAATGCAGAGTCACTAGCTGCCTACTTACTCAAAATGATATGAAGACTGCCTCTCAAATGACAGTTTTCTCATTTGTGAAGTGGGGTGCTATAAAAATATCTCCCTCATTCCCACAGCTCAAACTATCACCCTCATACAGATGACTCCTAAACCTATATTTCCAAACCTGACCTCTCCCCAGACTCCAGACCCAACATATCTATTTTGGGGGGGCTAGGTAAAGACTCCATTCTCTGCCTCATTTCTTACCTAGCCTTAATCACTGAATGAGTGTTGCCTCAGTCAAACTGAGACCTGTTAAAGACCTCAACTTAAAAAGGCCAAGGTCTCCTACTGCATCCAGGGCCATCTCTAGTCATCCTGATCTATATCTGGCCACTGGACCCAGATGGCTCCAGAGGAGAAAGTGAGGCTGGTGACTTTGCATAGCCCTCACTCACTTAAATCCAATTCACTTGAAAGTCACGGCATCACCTCCCTAATGTCATGGTCCTCTTTGAGAATGAAGGACAAATAACAACAATAATAATCTAATTGCCTATAACACATTTCTTCCAGGTTCATTCAACTGAGCCAAGTGATTTTGTCATTTTCATTTTAAAACGCATTCCACTTTCTTCTTTCCCCCAATTTATCTAAGGTTCAAACTTTGATGCCATCTTTGACTCTTCCCCATTAAAAATCATAGATGCAAGATTTGAAATGGACCTTACAGATCATGTAGTCTACCCCCACCCCCATTCCACTTTATAGAAGAGAAAACTGAAGCACAGAAAGGAGAAGAGACTTGCCCAAAGTGATAGAAGTGGCCTTGCCACCTGGAATCTGAACTGAAGTCTGCTGCCTATAGAGATGGTGCTCTTCCTGCTATTTTTGAAAATTTTCTATATCTGATCTCTTACGAAATCTTATCTACTCTTCCATTCTTCAATCAATTAGTCAATCAATTTTGTTGTTCAGTCATTGTTTTGGACTCTTTGTGACACCATTTGAGATTTTCTTGGCAGATATTAGAGTGGTTTGCCATTTCCTTACCCAGCTCATTTTGTAGATGAGGAAACTGAGAAAAACAGAGTTAAGTGACTTGACCCAGAGTCACATAATAAATGTCTAAAGCCAGACTTGAACTAATGAAGATGAGTCTTCCTGATTCCAAGCCCAGTGCCTGATCCACTGTGCCACCTAGTTGCCCATGGCTGACACACAGTAGGTGCTTTATCCATTCTAGTCCACTAAATGAAAAACTTTCAATTGCTTCCCATTGACCATCAACTCAAGACCCGTCTTCTCACTCTGGCATTTTAGGCTTCCTCAGTCTGACTTTTTCTCCCATAACTCCACAACATAAATGCTCTCCCATAGCCAGGCCAGTACCCCCATTGCTCTCCATTCAGGCCATACTAATTCTCACCTCTGAGCCTTTGCTCTAGTTCATTCTCCCAGTTTGGAATGTATTTGTCCTTTTTCTCTGCTTATCCAAATCCTCCTAATCTTCAAAGTCCAGTTCTCACCTTCTCATCTACGAAGCCTTTCTGAACTACCCTCTCCTCCATTCTCTGACCATCTGAGAGACTGTTTGCCTGGGCCTCTCATTTGTTCCTGAGCATCTTCTTTCCACAGTCTCTCTCTCTCCAACTATTTCTACCCCCTGAGAAACTAGGACTTCACTTCTGAGTCCCTCTACTCTGATGGATAATTGCTTTTATTTGTATCCCCGGGTCCTAGTGCAAGACATAGAACATGGTAAGGACTTCATGAGAGCTCTCTCTCTCTCTCTCTCTCTCTCTCTCTCTCTCTCTCTCT
>NW_020954553.1:4559417-4559923 GCF_900497805.2 Vombatus ursinus
TATTATCTAACTATCTCTAATACATAGTGATCTCTCTCACTATCATCTATGTATATCATCTATTTATCTTGATCAATCTATCTTCTATCAATCTCTCCCTATTTCTATTATCTATCATTATTTTATCTATCAATTATTATTATCTATTTATATCTATCTGCCATCTATTTATCTCTATCATCAATCAATCTCTCCCCTTTGCTCTATTATCTATGTATCATTATGTATCTCCCTGTCTATCCTTCTACCATCTATTTATCTCCAACATGTATCCATCCATTATCTGTTGATCTCTATAACCTATCTACTATCTACCTCTATAATTATCCATTTATATAATTTGTTCATCATCTATTAATTGCTACCAATTTATCTCTCTCATGTTTTTCTCTATAATCCATCAATTATTTACCATTATCCATCTATCCTCTGTTTATCTCCATAATCTACCTTCTATTCATATCTATCTGTCTATCTATCTATCTATCTATCTATCTATCTATCTA
>NW_020954553.1:4559947-4561421 GCF_900497805.2 Vombatus ursinus
TTGTGGTATCAGCTACTTCAGGTAGGCTTTTCTCTTCTCAGTTTCTCTAATGGCAAGGATTATCTTGTGTCTCCCACATCACTTAGTTCAGGGCTGGCTAAAAAGAGGCTTCAGAAAGGTCCTAAGATGCTGAGGCATTGAAGGGAGAAAAGTGAAAAAAGTATATTAATTCTAATCAGGAGGAAATTGAACCTCCTTCTTTTCTGTGCATTATGCCTGGAGCTCTCTTTTTCCAAATCTTTCAAACTCAAGGGGTGAAGGAAAAAGCATTTATTAAGTGCTCACTATGCCAGTCACTGTGCTAAGTACTCTATAGATATTTCATGTGATCTTCACAACATCCCTGGGAGGTAGGTGCTATTATGATCCCCATTTTACAGTTGAGGAAACCAAGGAAGAAAGAGGTTAAATGACTTGCTCAGAGTCACAGAGCTAGTAAGTGAGGCTAGATTTGTACTCAGGTCTTCCTTATTCCAAGATCAGTGTTTTACCTACTGTGCCATCTAGCTGCCTTTAGCTATGAAATCCCCGACAGCTATCCTTCCTCTTCCCTCCCCAGCCCACACATACCCTCTTAGTGTTCAAAAGTTGGCTATTTCTAGTCTGTGGGTCAACCCAGGTATCCCCTTACTCACAACCACATGCCCACAAATACTCCTACATACTCCAAAATGCAGGTCCTGGGTTCAAATTCCAGCTGTGTTACTTACCTATATAGTCTTGGTAGTGGTATTGAAATCATTTTATTTCTCTGGGCCTCAATTTCCTCATCTGTAAAATGAGGGACTGGATTAGATGGATTCTTTCTCAACTCCAGAGCTATGATCCTAGGATCCACACTCATACCCTTGGTGGTTCTGTGTCCTCACTCTCAAGACCCAACAGCTAAGGTGCTAAGGTGCTAATACTTGAAATGCTTCCTTCTCAGGTAATATAGGAATATATTCATAGGGTCCTTGGGCCCTGGCTTACCTACCATGAGACTGGGGCCCATCTCAGGGCCTAAGCTTTCTTACCTATGAAGTGCGAAGTAGAGGGAAGGGTGGCAGACTGGGAGAGGGGAAGGAGAATCATTGGGAGGAGGTAAGCCTCAGATCACACCCTTCCTGCCTTGGATGACCCTGGCCAGAAGAATCTGATTCACTCTCAAACTCTCTCCCTAGACTAGAAAGGTCCTCCTGGGGTCATCTGCTCCCTCCCCCATATTCCAAGAGTGGAAAGCTGGAGGAAAGGAAGAGGAGGGATTGGATTTCCCTTTGCCCCTTCTGCTAGTGACCACCAGCAGGCCAGAAGGAAATTCTCCTTATCATATTCTCTGCCTCTTTCCTTCCTTTCAGCAGCTCCAGCTCCCTGCTTCTTGGTCTCTGACAGCCAAGGGGAGCTGTAGACCACCTCACCCTGCATCAACCCAGTAACACTTCCTTCCTTCTATCTATCTATCTATCTATCTATCTATCTATCTATCTATCTATCT
>NW_020954553.1:4561448-4563661 GCF_900497805.2 Vombatus ursinus
ATCAGCTATGTTTCATTATCCATGTATCTATTTCTATCATCTGTGTGTCATTATGTATTTATCTCTATTTCCCTCTATCATCTATGTATCATTATGTATCTATCTCTAGCCATCTCCCTCTATCATCTATGTATCATTATCTATGTATCTATCTCTATCATCTGTGTGTCATTATGTATCTATCTCTATCCACCTCCCTCTATCATCTATGTATCATTGTCCATGTGTCTATCTCTATCCTCTGTATGTCATTATGTATCTATCTCTATCTATCTATCCATCATTTATTATCTCTCTTAATCTATCTGCCTCTATTACTTCTTTATCTCATGCCCCTCCGGGAGTAGCTCTGTTTTGAGTAGCACCAGGAGGGAGACGTGACAAGCCGTCAGCTCCATAGGTTAACAGGGGAGTGGACAAGGCTAAGGGAGGGGATTTCTTAGCCCCTAAAACCCCAGGTTCAGCTGGCATCTGTGAATGGGCAATAAGCAGCCACAGAAAGGAAGTTTAGACATCTTTGTCCCCAGAAGGCAGTAGCTGGTGCCTTGGGCCTCATTTGCAAGTTCATAAGTAAGGCCGGAGGGGAACAGGACAAAGGCCTATTCCTCCTGTGCAAGGTGGGGTTGGCATGGGAAGGAGGGATCCTCCTGCTGGACTGGTGTGCCCCAGCCCCTAAAGGCTTAATAAAATAAACATTTTCAGCACTCTGTGCCCCTTCAAATGACTTTCATATATTTTTTAGCCCCATCTAACAGATGAGAATACTGAGATCCAGGGAAGTCAAGTGACTTGCATAGGACCATACAGAGAGAGCTGAGGAAGCCAGGGCTAGAACCCAGTTCTTCCAGTCTAGTTCTCCTTTCTAGGTTGCCACACTGCCCCATAAGAGAACATAGAATCAGAGTAGCTCAGAGCCAGAAAGCACTTCCAAGGCCATCTGGCCCATCCCTTATGTGGCTGGGAGGCTCTCATCTCAGCCAGACCTAAGCACAGGTAATAGGGAGAAGGTGACTTCAGACTCACCTCCACTCAGGCCATCAATGCTGCCCACCAAACAGTGAACTGGGAGTCCTGGCTTAAATTAAATGATGGGCTTGAGGCTAATCTGGTGCGTTATGCTGCGCATGTCTTCTCTGTTCTCTTGGTCTGTTTCCTTCTCTGGACTCTAGAAAATGGGGATGATAATCACTGCCCTGCTCCTCTTGCAATGAATCAAGAGAGCAGAGGTAAAAGTTTTGAAGATCCCAGGAAAAAAACCCTGCCTGGAGTCTGGGTCTCACTATGAATGTTATAAAGGGAGGAGATTGCAGGCTTTCCCAGAAAGTGAATGGGGAGCAGTGGGAGCAGGGCTTCATGAGGTTAATGAGTCAGCTGCTGTGTCCTGTTTGGGAGACTGAGTTAGCAGGAAACCCCCAAGAGCTCTGGCTGCTGTCCCCATGCTGGTGAAGGTTATGCTTGGTATTCTTTGCTTGTTCCCCACTCACCTGGGGACTTCTAGCAGCTCCCTAGATCACGGCTGGCCCTGTGCCCATCTGGCTGAACCTCAACAATATCTCATAGGGTCAATAAGTGACTTAGTGAAGTTCTCAGAGCCTCCCTCCTTCTCCCAACCTCCTCAAGTCATGCAAAAAGACACTGGGCTTGAAGCTTAGAAACTGTCTTTAGGAACTTTACTCTGACATGTATTAGAACAATGTATGACCCTAGGAAGGTCTTTGTTTTTTCTTTTTTGGAATTTTAAAAATTTTTTTATGGTAATTTTTATTAATTTTTTTGTTTTCAATATTTACTTCCACAAGATTTTGAGTTCCAAATTTTCACCCCTTCTTGCCCCTCCACCCACCCCAAGATGGCATGCATTGTAAATACCCCTTCCCCTAGTTTGCCTTCCCTTCTATCTCCCCCCCGCCTTCTCTTATCCTCTTCCCCTTCAATTTTCCTGTAGGGCAGGATGGATTTCTGTACCCCATTTCCTGTATTTCTTATTTCCCAGTTGCATGTGAAAACATTTTTTTTAAACATGTGTTTTTAAAATTTTGAGTTCCAAATTTTCTCCCTTCCTCCCTCCTTGCCCACCCTCATTGATAAGGCAAGCAACTAAATATAGGTTATATATGTGCAGTTATGCAAAACACTACCACAGTAGACATGCTGTGAAAAACTAACTCTATTTCCCTTAATCCTATCTCACCCCACCCATTTATTCTATTCTT
>NW_020954553.1:4563671-4569434 GCF_900497805.2 Vombatus ursinus
TGTACTGTCCCAAGGTTCAGGGGTTTTTACAGCTGTTTTCAGAGCTACTTCTAGGGACCTGAAAATTTTCAGTTGTTCCAAGGTGTTATGATAAGGGGCGAGGAGTTTTCTCTCCACAGCCACAACAAGCTCCACCACACCAGCGTTCCTCCTCACTCCAGGACTGCCCCTCAGAACTGTGACCCAGATCCAAGCAAGGGCAAAGCAAGAGATTCCTGCCTCATCATTGGCAAAGAGATCCCTGCAATCCCCCTCTGACCAGCCACTTGATTCCCCCTCAGTCTGCAGGCCAGAAGCTCAGGAAACAGCCATGGCCCTGGGGGGCGGCTGAGACCTAGCTCCTTCTCTCACCTCAGTCACAGACTTTTCCCACTGACCTTCTAAGTTGTCTTTGGCATTCCTGGGTTGAGAAGTCTGGAAGCCACCACAGCTGCCCATGATTCAGTCCTCTGAGGCCTGCTCCAGGGTCGCTGCGGCCTGCGTGCCCACGCCAAACTGCGCTCCTCTTCCTGCCCAGTGCGATATACCTTTCTGATCAATCATCCAGGCTGTCTTTGGCTGGAAATTTGCTTCACTCTGTTTTGTTGTGGGTTCTGCTGCTTTAGATTTTGTTTGGAGTCATTTTTTGTAGGTATTTGGAGGGGTTTGGGGGGAGAGCTCGAGCAAGTCACTGCTTTCCCTCTGTCATCTTGGCTCCACCCCCCCCAGAAGGTCTTTAGGCCTTAGTTTCCTCATGTGTAAAATGGGGATTATAACCCTTGTCCTCCCTTCACAATATAGTTGGGAGGAAAAGCCCTTTGTCAATTGGAAAGCACTATAAAAATGTGAGTTATAAGGCTTGTGTCAAGTTCTAAGTGCCACTTTTTAGGAAGGACAATGATAAGCTGAACAGTATGGAGAGGAAGGAAGCCAGGTCATTGAAGGGCTCCAAGTATGAGAGGAACCTTGAGGTCATCTCAGCCAGTCTTCTGCTCCCACACACAGGACTAACACTCATCACTCCCCCACCCAATATCAACGCCCAGCTGCAGAGAGACTATCTCCCTTTTGGTTAGAAAGCTTCAGAGAAGACATCTTCACCTCCTCTGTGGAGGCCATATCTCACAGTACCTTCAGCCAGAAAAGCCTTCTTCAAGATTAATTAACTCTTCTTGTTCTATTTGAAGCCCTGTGCCACCCATTCCATCCTCAGGGCAGTGAGATAATGGTTGCTCACCAAATTCTTTGAAAATAACCAAAGCAGATCTATAGGGCATCCTTCAGCAGATGTGGCTTGAACCCTGAGAAGGATCACAGAGCACAGTGTCCATTTCCTAGTCACCCCTGAGGGTCAGGGGGTCCTAGGAATTAGAAGTGGAGGAGAGATGGGCTCTCTGGGTCTTGACCAGGACCAGTACCCTAGCTCCTGGGCCATGCCTTAGCCCTTGCCTTAACCTTAGACTCTGATGATAGGAAATGACCTCTGTCCTCTCTAAAATGTACTGTCATTGTCCCTAAATAAAAAAAGAACCCCGGGTGGACCCTTATCACTGCCTTCTAATATCTGAATTGGTGGGAGGGTAAGGAGAAGGTCATGTGGCAGAGATTTTAGATTTGTTCTTGTTGACCCTAGGAGGACCAGTCAGTGAAAATGACGGAAGATAGCTTTTGGTTTAATCTAAGGAAATATTTCCTAAGAACCAGAGCTGTTTGGTATGTTAACCATCTTTTGATGTCCTCAAGCAGAGTCTAGATGACCACTTGTTGAGGATTTCAAATAAAAAGGTTTCTTGTTGATGCATTGAATTGGACCAGATGGCCTTTGACCTTGCGAGTCACTGGTTCTATTGGGGAGGAGAAGGGGGGCACAGGGGAAGCTGAGGTTTACAGAGGGATTGGGACATGCCCAGTGTCCAGATCTCAGCAGAAGGGTCAGAGTGGGGATCAAGCAGAAGATGGCTCTCTCATATCACCTCTGGGAGAGCAAAGCTATTTTGGTCTCATCGTCTTCTTTCAATGGTTTAAGCTTCCCTGCTTATAGGATGATTGGTTTAAGACTGGAAGGAACCTCAGAGGCAACCTGTTCTAGTCTCTTCATTTTAAAGATGAGGCAATTGGAACTCAGAGAGCTTAGGTGACTTGCTCAGTGTTAAACAAATTTGAACTCAGGTCTTCTGTCTCCAAATTAGAACTGGAATCACAATGCTTCCCAACTTTGCTTTAACCCAGCTGCTGTGCACAAGTGGAGAGCATAGACAGTAGAAGAAGGCAGTGTGGTGCAGTGGTATGAGCAGTGGGATTGGAGGTAGGAGATTGCAGTTCAGATCCCACACCCAGCATGAAGCTTGGTTCGCTTATCCATAAAGTGAGGGTAATAACATGGATCATACCAACCTCCCGGCTGTTGTGAGGCTCAGATGAGATACTATATACAAAGCTCTTAAAAACCCTATGGTGTTTTAGAAATGTCAGATTATTATTATAAGTAATTATTATCATTATCATTATATAATTGGTCACCTCAACATTATTTGCAGGCTTTTCCTTACCCTAGGCCATCCCTGTTATTCATGTAGAATCCCAGAGGGGTTGCTGGGGTGGCAAAGCTCACTGCTTCCAGATCCAGATTCCTTGGATATGGCTTCTGAAGAGTTAAGCATAGAGGTTTTTCTATTGGGACCCTGAGACATAGGCCAGCAGGAGAGTATTAGAGTATATGCCTTTATCCTCTGGCCACCACATGGGCAAAGGTCCTGCAAGCAGAATAAGTAACCATACCCATGGAGCCAAGATGCTCCATCCATACTGTTCTGCATTTCTCTGTTCAGGACGAAAAAAAAGGGTGTTTGGTGAATTGGATTTTCAAATAATCTATGGGTAAATCCTATAAGTTTTCTGGCCTTTATAATCAAAAATCTTTCTAAAATGTCTATGCCCATTTTCCTGTACAGCAAATAGTCTGTGACTCTGCAAATTCAATGGGACTCAGTTTCTTTAACTATAAAATGGTTTGGAATGAATTGCCTCTGACGTCCCTTTCCAATCTTAAACTGGGATCTTATGATCATCTTTCTCAGTTGATCATGTCCTTCCTCTAATCAGAATCTCAGAATGACAGTCTCCGAGTTGGGAAGCATCTCCAGACTATGTATGTGTAGCTCATACCAGATCAACAATCCCTTTGACACCATTGCTAATCCATTGCTAATTTCATCCTCTGCTGGAACGCCTTCAGCTGGTTCCATCTCACCCTCTTTCCAAGAAGCTGTAGTTTTAAGGAAGTTTTTCTTTGCATAGGCTGATCTGGAGATCAACTCAACCAAGTCTACCATTATATACAGAGTTCCATACCAATAGGAGTGTGCTGGAGCCTGCTTCTATTGGGGAGAGCAGATTGTGAAATCTTCAGGGTGAGCATTTTTGCTTCAGAATCCACAAATGACTTGATTGGTTGTTTTGTTGATTGTCGACTTAAAAAAAGTAATGGAGAAAACGTTAATGATGAAGATTAAATTGAGAAAGGTCATGGGTATACACTTATCCCTTCTACACCCCAACTTTCCCCTTCATGATTTTCATATAGTATGGGTTGACATAAGAAATTAAATGGGAACTTTTGTGGAGTTTTGCAGAAGCCTCAGATGAAACACAAAGGCCCGCAGATGACACAGAGCCCATGACCAAATATTTAATTTAAATGTTACAATAAGATACCCCATAAAAGAAAAAGAAAAAATTCAAATTTCTTCTCTAGTATGAAGAGAGGGCTAAAAATTTTTACAAAAATTCTCTAGATCACGGGAGTGCCATGCCCCTGTGATAAGGAAGAGATAACTGTATACATGTATATGTCTGATATAATATATACAAATAATATTATATATATATATATATATATATATCCCTGACACATGTAAATGTTTTTTTTCTGCAGAGTTGGTTATTATTATTTTTTTTTTGGTGAGGCAATCGGGGTTAAGTGACTTGCCCAAGGTCACACAGCTCGTAAGTGTCAAGTGTCTGAGGTTGGATTTTAACTCAGGTCCTCCTGACTCCAAGGCTGGAGCTCTATCCACTGTGCCACCTAACTGCCCCAAGAGTTGGTTATGAAATGTTACCAGTATGACACTGTATACCCATATCCCTCCCGGCCTCTCTTCCTAAATAAGCCTGAAAATAAAGAAAGGAAGGGCATCCTTATATCCAATGTTTTGCACAGTGTGTCTATAGACACTTATAAGTGTCTAGTAAGAGCTTCTTGACTTCACTTGACTCCCATCTCTTCTTTGAGTCTAAGCCTGCTCATTACGATTTCTTAGCATTCAGTTGCATTTGTTTTGGTGATGTCATTTTTTTTTCATCTACATTGTTGTAGAATGGTGTATATTGTTTTCCTGAATCTACTTCATTTTACAATAATTCATATGTCTTTACATGCTTCTGTCTCTAATAATACTAGTAATAACAATAATAAGAGCTAATAGCTACAGTTTATTTAGTGCCTGAAGTTTGCAAAGTGCTGTATACATTAGCTCATTTGTTCAGATCTTCACAACTCTGGGAAACAGGTACTAATATTATCCCAATTTTATAGATCAGGAAATGGAGGCAGACAATGATGAAGTGACTTGCCCAGGGTTGCATAGCTAGTAAGTGTCTGAATCCAGATTTTAACTTAGGTCTTTCCAACTTCAAGTCCAGGGATCTTCCCCGCTTTGCCACCAGAGGCTTCTATATTCATCATGTCTATCGTTTCTCTAAAGAAAACTCTTATTTTTTGTTATTCTGAACTTGACAAACATGAGCATTTCTGTATATAAAGAACAGAAAAAGAGGATTGTACATGAAAACACAAAAGTCCATTATATACATAATGCTTTTACAAGTCAACAAGAATTTATTGATCTCTAATTTTAACAGTATGTGTGCTTGATCCATACCAAAGCATTCACACCCCCTTATGCCTTAGTAATGTGGCCATAAGAATTTGCCAACTTTCTGGTGATTAGTGTCAGTCAGTCAATAAATAAACATTTTATTAAGTACCCACTATGTGGCGCTGTGTTAAGAGCTGGGGATACAGAAGAAAGATAGCCCGTACTCTCAATGAGCTCACATTATAATGGGGTGGGGTGGGGGAGGATGGGCTGGTGGAGACGACATATAAACAACTATGTACAAACTAACTATATACAGGACGAATTTGGAAATAACCAATATAGGGGAGGCACTGTCATCAAGGGGGATTGGGAAAGGCTTCTTGTACAAGGTGGGGTTTTTGTTGGGATTTGAAATAAGCCAGGGAAACTAGGAGACAGAAATGAGGAGGGAGAGCATTCTAGCTGTGGAGAATGGCCAGAGAAAATGCCCAGAATCTGGAGATGGAATACCTTGATTGAGGAACAACAAGGAAACCAGTGTCACTGGATTACAAACTACTCAGAAGAGGGAAAAAGAATAAGAAGACTGGAAAGGTGGAGCAGGGAGACAGGTCAGGAAGAGCTTTAAATACCAATCAGAGGATTTTTGATACTGGAAGTGATAGGAAACCTCTAGAGTAGATCGAATAGGGAAGTGACATAATCTGACCTGTGGTTCAATAACTGAGTAGAAGATGCACTAAAGTTGGGAGAGGCTTGAGGCAGGGAGACCAACTAGCAAACTATTTAAATAGCCCAGATTGAGAGGTGATGAGAGCCTGCACTGGGATGCTTGTAGCATCAGAGGAGAAAAGGGGAGTATGTGAGAGATGTTATGAAGATAAAGTGGATAGGACTTGGCTAC
>NW_020954553.1:4569475-4578110 GCF_900497805.2 Vombatus ursinus
AGAGAGAGAGAGAGAGAGAGAGAGAGAGAGAGAGAGAGAGAGAGAGAGAAAAGAGAGACAAGTTGAGTATGATATCTAGTTTGTTGGCATGACTGACTGGGAGGAGAGTAATGCCCTTGACAGAAGTAGGAAAATTTGAAAGAGGGGAGGGTTTGGGAGCAAAGATAATGAGATTGGTTTCAGACATATTGAGTTTGAGGTGTCTGTGGGACATCCAATGTGAAATGTCTGATAGGCAATTGGAGATGTGACATTGGTAGTGAGGAGAGAGGTTAGGGATGGATTGATACATCTGAGAATCTTTTCCATAGAGATGATAATTGATGATCAAGTAAAATAGTATAGAGGAAGAAGAGAAGATGTCCAAGGACAGTCTTGGCATGGGGGACTCCCATGGTTAGTGGACATCGCTTGGATGAAGATCCAGCAAAAGAGACTGAGAAGGAGTGCTCAGATAAGTAGGAGAATTAGAAGAGAGAAGTGTCCTGAAAACCTGAAGAGAAGAGTGTAGTATGGGGGTAATGAACATTATCAGAGGCCGAAGAGAGGACAAGAAGGATGAGGATTGAGAAAAGGTCACTAGATTTGCGATAAGAGATCATTAGTAACTTTGGAGCAGTTTCAGTAGAATGACGAGGTCAGAAGCCAGACTGCAGAGAGTTAAAAGGAAGTGGAGACAGTCTACACCAATTGTAGACAGTCTCCTTAAGGCATTTAGCCAGGAAAGAGAAGAGATATGTAGGATTTTTAGCTAGCAGGGATGGGTGAATCAAGTGAGGGTTTTTTGAGGATGGGGGAAGACAGGAGTATGTTTATAGGCACCAGGGAAACAGCTATTAGACAGGGAGAGGTGAGAGTGTGGGGGTGATAAAAGGGGAAATCTCCTGAAGAAAATGTGATCTAAAAGAATAACTTGTGTTCATATGTTGGTTTTCCATGGCAAAGAGAAGCATTATCTTTTTTTTTTTTTTTTGTGAGACAGGGGTGAATGAGGACATGGTGGCATATGGCATTTGAGAGATGTGAGATGAGGAAGGGAGAAGATAGAGCTTTTAGAAATTGGTCTCAATTTTTCCAGCGAAATATGAAACCAAGTTCTCAGCTGAGAGGGTCAGTGAGGGTCAGGACAGTGGTGATGGCTTGGGAGAGAACTGAGAGGTAGAGGGATTGGAGGTCATGGATGGGTGGAGGGACTGGTGAAGATGGAAAATAGGTTTGGGTGTTTCAAAACAAGGGAGTGGTGTAATAACAAGAGGTTGTGATCAGATAACAGAATTTCTGAGTTTATGAACATGAAAGTGGAGCACTCATGGGTGATGGTAAGATCAAGAGCAAGGGAATATGTTAATCATTGAGGAATGAGTTCGGGTAGGTTATCGTCATCCCTTGGGGGCCAGGAATGGAGGTGGGGCAAGTTAGTAGTGGAGAGTAAGTAAGTCGGGACTTTCTCTTGGTGTAAAAATTTGGCCTTGGAATAGAGTTGTCACAGGTGTCAACCATTACTGAAAAATTAGGCTTCATGTACATGTTGATTTCTCTCTAAGCTGGCGGATCATGCATATAGAGATATTCATCGGAGTTCATCGTGAAAACGAGCCCAAAGATGGATAGACAAAGGGGACCTTACATCTTCAGAGTAATTCCATCTCACCCCTCCTTTCCTTCCTTGCTCAGGATGCCTGTGTCAGCCAAAATTACAGTCTCCATCTGTGTTAACCATAATGGAAGGAAGGAATTTTCTTAATAGCATAGATTGTAAATACAATAGGATAAGAGAAATATCAAAGCGTCAACTGAAATTATAGTTCCAGGATGTCTGTGTTTCTCCTATCATTAATATGACATAATGTAACATAACTAACATAACATAACATGTGTCTATAAAATACCAAGAGAAGAAAAATTCCATTATTCAAGGTAGTGTCTGGTTCAAGGTGCCTTGTTCTTGGCAGTCATAAACATAAAGATGCTCCTGGTCAGCTTCATCTGTCCTTGTAGTAGCTGACATAAGAAGGGGCATTTTGGGTTCACTCAGAGAACAAAGCAAACCATGTCTGTTATGCCAGAGCATACAAAGCTAAAATTAGGGTAGGTTAAGCTCAGAGTGGGCCAAAAATGTCTTTCTCCTGATTAGCCAATCCAGGTTTTAGGCCTTTCTCAGGTCTTGGGGGGGGCCTCAAAATGATCTCAAAGGATCCTTATTTCCTCCTTTTGGTCAAAGGTATGCTGAAAGCACCACCTGCAGATGAAGGAAGGCATGGGGAAAACTTCACTCTTTCTAGCGGAGTGGGAAGAGATGTCCACTTGGAGCAGGCATCTTCAGAAGATCCAGGAGTCCACACCCACAACCTGGCAGCTGGGAGAGTAATCAGAAAGACCCGATGGGGGCTCTTAGAAGACATATGGGTTGACAATTGAGAGAAAACAGCATAATATAGGTCCTTGGTAAAAGGCACATAGAGATGATTCAGTTTCCCAGTCACACAGGCTAGGTTCAAACAATACAATAAAGTTTTCTCACAATTTCCCAAATTGCATAATTACATTAAGTCAGGTACAGATTGAACTACTTAGAGGACTCACAATAGACTAGTCTTGAGAAGAGAGATTTACATGTCACCAAGATAACCAAGAAAACTTAAACATAAATCATACAAAGCAATACAGTTATTATCACCACTAACTAACATTGCCTCCTTGTATCCCAGTAACCCATTCTCAATGTTTATTTAAGCAGCACCTTTTGAGTCCCAGGTGTCTCATGCAGTTCTCTGGTCCCTAGATAGCCTTTCTTGGACAATAGGTTTTATTCTCAGGACAGTTCCAAAAGGAAGTTCTGCTTCTCTAGTTCAGATCTAGAAGTTTCTAGATACTTCTGACTTATTATAAATTAGAACAATCACTTAAATTTGGTTCTCCAATTTTGAAACTTCAGAAAATTTTAGTTTATATTTCTTTTGCTATTTCTGTCCTTACCTAAATCCTGTACCTGGTATAAGAATCTTTTAAAATTTGAGGGTCCAAACATAAAATGAGCTCTTCTGTCTTTTAAAATTATCAGACAGATATTTTAATAACAGAAAAATAATTTCAATTACTTTGACCATTACCCCATAAAATTTGTGTGTAAAAATTCAATTTTGAAAACTTATTATCAAAATATGCTTAAAGTCTGAATTTCTGTGAGAGATAAATTTTGGAAGCCAATAATATACATCTGTATATAATTCTTAGAGGAAACAGTCTAATCCTGTTGCTTTTCTCAAAATTTGATATTCTGTTTAATTAGATGTCTATCACATTATATCTTTGTCTTATTGCTTTGTCTAATCATTTCCTTCTTAGGAGGATGTTATCTCTATATTATTATTGGGTGACAAACGCAAGTTAAAATCATAAGCTATTCATTCTTGCATCTTATTACAGTGACTCAGAGATGTTCCAGTATCTATCTATTATTTAATTGATTTAGTACTATACTTAGCTCTGTTTGATTCCAGACCTGAGTCATATCTGATGGCTAATCTTGTAGTCACTAGATGTTAAAAGCAGGGCTCAGGATTAATCAAGTGGGGAATTTTCCTTTTCAGGAAGGAAATAACAGTTGGGAAGTAGAGTTAGAAGGATCCTGCCTAGGACGTGTCTGTGGTTGTCCTCAAAACTTTTCCCAGGCACAGACATCCACCTTTAGCAGTTCTCAGCAAGAAGCATGTGCCATTCTACTGTTGTCTTCGTGACAATTCAGACAATTATCCTGGTAATCAAAGCTCAAAACAATAGTAAATTACAGTTCCATAAGGTCTTGAATAGTAAATTCCTATAATCAGAGCTTCAGATGAGTTCAGCTCTAAAGAATCACACATAAAAGTATTACTGCTCTCAGAATCCTTTTGAACAATGGGAGCATCTTAATATGAGTCTTAAGCAGTTTGTATACATTTCTGCACATGTTCTAAATCCAGATTAAATAACAGACTTAAGTAAAATCAGATTTCCCATTAAGATAACACAAAAGAACTCATAAATTACTACTCTTTATTAACATAACTGTCTGTACTGAAATCCTATTTCTTAAACAAAAACAAAGAGGCTCCTGACTTTAACCTCCTAACTTGAAAGATTTATACCCTTGTTTCACAAGCTTGTTTATCCTTCTTTGACTGTCATCACTCTGAAAACATGAAATACTTCAGGAATTGAATCTTATACAAATGATAAGTTCAAACACTAATTTAACTCTTGCTTAGGCCGGGAAATAACTATAAATTCAGATAAAAACAGCTAGGTCTTTTCTACTTTACAACTCATTACAGTAATTTAACAATAAATTATTTTGCAATTGAAAATTTAGTAGGCCTTCTAAAAATCACACAAGAAATTTTTACGAAACATTTCTTTCTGAAAATATTTCCCCTTCTTAAAAACAGTTTGAAATTTATTCTGATGTAAAAAGGAATAATCACTAAACTTTTAGTTGGAAACTTCTAAAATGATAGATATCTCTCTCTTATACCTTTGAGCAAAAATAAACCTTTAAAATTGAAATTCATTAAAACTAAGTTGGTGTAAAATGTCCTTAAGTAACATAAAAAAATTCCCAAAGTATTATAACAAACTAAATTCCTAACTATCACAGAATTCTTAGTAAAAAAAAAAAAGTGTTGTAATGAGGAAGAAATTCAGTTTTTATAAGCCAAGAAGAACATACCCAATTAAATTAGCCTTATCACAATAATAAAGTTTACCAGGCCTTTAAAAACTTACTCAGTATCTTTTCTTTCTTTTGTCTTTAAATATATCACTAGAAATTAAGAAAGGAATTATATTCTGGAACCTTACATAGATAGTGAATGTGGTAGTCCACAAACCTTCAAATTAACATATATATATATATATATATACATACATATATATATATATATACATATATGAAGATATATATCCTTAGATGAAGTAGGCTTGAAAATCACACCCTTATTTTATGCAAGGATTCTCAGTTATTCAGTAGGAACTCCATAACACAAAAAACTCTTGCACAGAGTTGATAAGAAATTTAGGTGAAGCTTCCTCTTAAATATAGACAAACTTGGAAGTTTATTCTAGCCCATTCATTCTCCCTTATTCTTTTTTTGGGGGGTGGGGTAAAATTCTTAATCTAACATCTATATCATAAGAGGAAGTGCTTTTTCGACAACATAGCTGATAGAATTGTTTACCAAATTACACAATTTAGAAATGTAGCAATATCCTAAACAATATTATGTATTTAAAACTTGAAACAATGCATTATTAATTTAGGTGAATGCATTTCCAAATCACTTTGCACAGAGGATCATTCATCTCATCATTAATATGTTGAAACTACAATTTTAAACCACCCTATAAATTTTCATAACAGCCAAGACTTTCAAATGAAAAATCTGCTATCATAGTAAATATCGTTATTATTATCTTTGCCTGTTTATAACTAAATATACCTCATTAACTATTTAACAGTTTTCATATTATCTAATTTTATCATATATTCATATGCAACAAATCCAGATTAAAAAGTGCTTTGTCTAGCACCATTTCTGCCTCACAATGGTCTCCCAAATTTTATGATATGAGAATTTTAGAAATACAATACAATTTAGAAATACAATAATAGAAAAACAATAAACTTCAGATGACATCAATTGCATTTCCAGATGATCACATATAGAAATTATTGATCTTATTGCTTTTGGTATTTTAAAAGCACTTCAAAGTCAACAGGTAGGGAACAATTACATTAAATCAGAGAGCTAATAATAATTTCGTGTCTAGCATATGCTAATCATTGTGTTAAGCACTTTACAATCATTCTATCATCTTGATCCCACAACAACCGTTATTATTTTTCCCTTTACAAATCAGGAAACGGGGCAAATAGAGATAAAATAGCTTGCTCTAAATTACAAGGCTGATACATTTCTGCAACTGGAACAGAGAAAAATGGGCTTACCAAGAGCAGAAGCTGGCTGGCTTCTCTGCCTCATACTGTCATGCCAGGTATTGCCTAGGGGCTGGAGTGGCTAATGCCAGGGCCTTCCCAATAGTGATAATTCTTGGTGGCAAGGCTCAGAGAATGCTCACCATGGGCCTGACCCATCCCCTCCTTTCTCCAGATTCCCTACAATTCTATAACATTCTCTTCTCTTAATCTGATCTGGAATGAGGGAGGTTTATAAACCCATGGGACTGTTATAATCCCTGTACTGAGATACACTCTTAACTCCGGGGAATGGGAAATGCTGAGTGATCAGGAATATGAGGTATTCCAGAGGGGGGTGAATTCCTGGAATTATCCCAAAAGTCTCAAGAGTTTTCTCCTGTAATCCCAAAATGATCAATTTCCAAACTCCTTAACGATTAATCTCAAAACCTCTGGAATTTGCTAAGAAGTTTTTTAGCTGTATCTAACTTTTCACTGTAGTTCCAGTCTGGCCAGAGCTGGAATCCCAAAGCAGAACACTTTCAAGGAGGGACAGAGTGAAAGAGAGAGAAAATAGGATAAATGGGGTGGAGGGGAATAGGATGGAGGGAAATGCAGTTAGCAATAGTAACTGTAAAAAACACTTTGAAGCAAGTTTCTCTGATGAAGGCCCATTTTTCAAACATATAGAAAACTGAGTCAAATTTATAAAAGTAAGATACATTCTCCAATTGATAAATGATCAAAAGATATGATCCTTTTTAGATGAAGTAATCAAAGCTTTCTGTAGCCATATGAAAACATACTCTAACTCACTGTTGATTGGAGAAATGCAAATTAAAACAATTCTAAGATACTACTTTATACCTATTGGATTGGCTAATGGGACAGAAAAGGTAAATGGCAAATCTTGGAGGGAATGTGGGAAAAATGAGACATTAATGCATTGTTGATGGAGTTGTGAACTGATTCAACCATTCTATAGAGCAATTTGGAACTATGCCCAAAGGACTATAAAACCACGCACACCCTTTGACCTAGCAATACCATTACTAGGTCTGTATCCCAAAAGAGATTAAAAAAAATGAAAAGGAAAAGGACCAGTACATACAAAGGTATTTATAGCAACTCTTTTCTGGTGTCAAAAAATTCGAAATTGAGGGGATGTCCATCAATTGGGGAATGGCTGAACAAATTGTGGTATGTGATTATGATAGAATACTATTATACTATAAGAAATGATGAGCAGGATGCTCTCAGAAAAACCTGGAAAGAATTGCATGGGCTGAAGCAAAGTGAAATGTACTGGGTACAAAGTAACAGCAATATTTGATCATCTGTGGATGACTAAGCTATTGTCTGCAGTACAATGATCTAAGACAACTCTGTAGGACTTTTGATGAAAAATGCTGTCCAACCCCAGAGAAAGAACTGATGGTGTGTGAAGTATACTTTTGATTGAAGCATACTTTTTCAACTTTATTTTTCTTTATTTTTTTGTCTATGTTTTCTTTCACAATATGACTATTACTGAAAAGTTTTGCATGACAGCACATGTATAACCTATTATAACTAATTGCTTGCCTTTTCAGTGTGAGTGGGGTGGGGAGGAAGGAAGGGAAAAAATTGGAACTCAAAGTTTTAAAAATGAATATTAAAAATCGTTTTTACATGTAAGTGGGGAAAATTAAAATGCTAACTAAATAAACAAAGCAAAACAAAACAAATATACAGTAAATTCAACACTTTAGTTTCAAAGCTAATTGTCTGTTTCCTTCTGAAAGTCTGTTTCCTTCTGTACATTTCCAAATGTTCCAATAACTCGCATCTCTCTTTTTTTAATCAACACTATTGCTAGATCCTCTTTTTTTATTGAATCCCCCCAAACTTAAAGGAAAACCCTCCCTTGTAAAAGTATAGTCATATGAAACAAATCTGTACATTGCCCGAGTCTGTCACCTCTCTGTGAGGAGGTAGATAACATAATTTACCTAGAGTCCTCTGTAATCTTGGTTGGTCATCACAATGATCACAGTTCTTAAGTATTGCAAAGTTGATTTTCTTTACAATTGTTGTTATTGTATAAATTATACTTGTTCTCACTTCACTCCGCATTAATTCAGAGAACCTTCTAAGGTTTCTCTGAATCCATCCCTTTTGTCATCTCTTATGGTATAATATTCCATCACATTCACACACTGTAATTTGTTCAGTCATTCCTCAAGTGATAGGCACCCTCTTAGTTTCCAGTTCTTTGCTAAAATAAAAAGTGTTGCCATGAATATTTTTGCACACATTGGTCTTTCCCCTTTTTATTTTATCTCTTTGGGGTTAACAATCCAATAGTGTTCTGACTGGCTTAAAGGCTATGCACATTTGTGATTTGAGGGTGCAGTTTCAAATTATTTTTCTAGAATGTTTGGAATTATATCTCTACCAATGGTGTATGAGTGAATCTGTCCTCCAACACCATTCTGATAATAATTATTTTCCTTTTTTTTTTTTTTGACAGTGTCAAAGGTGGAATCTTAGGGTTATTTTATGTTACACCTCTTAGTAATTTGAAACTTTTTTTAAGGGGATGAGACTAGGTCTCTCCATTTTGTCCAGGCTTGCCCAGGCCAGTTATAGATCCAATCCCATTGCTGACCATCATGAAATTTTTATTCTATCTCTGAC
>NW_020954553.1:4578174-4580753 GCF_900497805.2 Vombatus ursinus
CAGGGTCACACAGCTAGTAAGTGTTACATGTCTGAGGTCGAATTTGAACTCAGGTCCTCCTGAGTCCAGGGCCAGTGCTCTATCAACTGCGCCACCTAGCTGCCCCTGATTTGCCCTTTCTTAGGCGGCTTGGTGGTTCCTCACTTGCATAGACTCACCATATTTGTACCAGGCTTAATTTGGACACCTGATAGGCTTTAGCCCTATTGTAGCTCAGACACCTTGAGCTCAAGTGATCCACCACCTGAACTTCTCTCAGCAGCAGGGATTACAGGTATGGGCCACTACCCTTGGTCTGGAACATTTTTTCATAATGACTGTTGATAGCTTAGATTTCTTCCCTAGAGAACTTCTTGTTCTTATCTTTTGACCATTTATATATTGGAGAATGGCTTTTGTTCTTACAAATTTGAATCAATTCCTTATATATCTTGGAGACCATTATCAGTTAAACTTGCTGCATAGATTTTTTTTCTTAATTACTTTTTTCCATATAATTTTAACTGTATTGATTATGTTTGTACCAAGGTATTTAAATTTTATGTTATGAAAATTATCTATTTTATCTTCCTTGCCCTCTCCCTTCATTTGGTCAAGAAGTCTGCCCCTATGACACGATATTTGCTTCCACAGTGCCTGGCACATGATAAGTCCTTAAAAAATAAATAAATATTTCCTTCCTTCTCCTCC
Organism: Vombatus ursinus; assembly: GCF_900497805.2. Lineage (NCBI taxonomy): Eukaryota > Metazoa > Chordata > Mammalia > Diprotodontia > Vombatidae > Vombatus > Vombatus ursinus. The sequence continues at coordinate 4,578,865 of NW_020954553.1, forward strand.
CCCTCCCCCTTCTCTTATACTTAGCTGTAAAAGGCATCTCCTTTCACGCTTCTTTAATCTGTTTATAATGTCACCCTTAATGTCTAGGTCATGTATTAATTTGAAGCTTATCATGGTACATGATGTTAGAAGCTGGTCTCTACCTAGTTTCTGCCAGATCTGGTACTACCTCCTACTCCTCCCCCCATTATTTCCCTTGTGATTCTTTACCATTTTTTTCCCTAGATGAATTTTGTAATTTTTCTAGCTCTATGACATAATCCTTTGATAGTTTGATTGGCATGACAGTGAGTATATTAATTTAGGTAGAATTACCATATTTAATATGTTGGCATGGCCTAACCCTGAGCAATTAATATCTCTCTAATCTTTATTTCTGTAAAGAATGTTTTGTTATACATATATGTATATCCTAATATATGATATTAAATAGGCATATTACATGTATTAGATATTAGATATGTGTGTGTGTGTGTGTGTAGATAGATAGATAGATAGATAGATTATTTCTTGTGTCTTGATAGATGGACTTCCAAATATTTTATACATTCTGTAATTATTTTGAATGGAATTTTTTTTTCATTTTTGATACTAGTAGTTTGGTTTCCTTTTCTCTTTCTTTTAAAGAAAAATTAGACAAACTAAGGGATTATGTATTTTATTAATTTTTAAAATCAAATCATTTTATTAATCATTCAACTATTTTTCTTTGAGTTTTGTTAATCTTGCCTTTGATTTTCAGAATCTCTATTTTGTTTTTTAGTTGAGATTTTTTGGTTTCTTTCTTTTCTAGTTTTCTTAGTTGCATGCTCAATTCATCTATCTATTCATTTTCTCTGTTGATGAAAATGTTTAGAGGTAAAAAAAATTTTCCCCTAAGGATTACTTTTGCTGCATAACAAAAGTTTTGATATATTGTTTCATTGTTGCCATTTACTTTGATGAGATTATCTGTTGTTCCTATGATTTACTCATTGATCCACCAATTTTTTTTAAGATTAAATTATTTAGTTAGTTGAAATTGAAATACTTTCTTTAAAGGACCTTTATTGTCTACAATTTTTATTGCATTATATCCTCTCAAATAGGTTCCAGACTCTTCTTTCTTTAATCTCTTTGGGGTATAAACCTAGTGGTGGTATTGGCTGGGTCAAAGGAGAGTTCTAGATTTCTAGGGTCCACTGGAGCACCTCAGAGCAGAACCCTGGGGGCTCTGCTCCTTTGTTCTGGGCACTGTTAGCTTCTGGCCCATGTTTATATTCAGAGCACCACAAATTACCTTGGAGTTTCTCCATACAAGTCCTCTTGTCTTCTTGCTCCTTAATACAGAGAACTGCAGGCTTCAGGTGTCCCTGGAGTAGCTCTTGTCCACACTGGTAGTCTTCCATGTTGTCTTCCTGTACTCATGCTGGCTTTTCTGCTGGGACTGAATCCTTATTAACTTTAGACCTTTGGGGTGTGTGTGTGTGTGTGTGTCCTGGACTGGACAAAAGTACTGTCATTTCTCTTTGTATTTCTTTATCATTATTCACTCTGGTTCTGTTTTTAGTTCATTCCTAGGGTTCATGTGTGAGAGGACCCTATAAATTTGAGAACATACAGAGGATGGTAAAGAGCCCTGGGTCCATTTGTGCATCCAACAGGCATCTGTTAAGTTCCTATTATATTCCAGGCATTATGCTGGCTTCTGGGGATACGTTATCATCATTCAAGACATATCTATAAAAGCCTGCTTATGTTCCAGGCACTCTTCTAGGTTCTGGACACAAAAACAAAATACGAAATGTCAGATTCCTCATATGAAACAATTGTAGTCTTAATAGATAAAATACATCACTCTCATTTCTCTTCCGAGTTTTTCCTCTACTTCTGTTACTTGCTTCTCAAAA
>NW_020954553.1:4580883-4584311 GCF_900497805.2 Vombatus ursinus
TTGTTAAGGTAAGAGTCTGCTTCCAATGTGGAGAATGTACTGTCCCAAGCCTCGGGGGTTTAAACAGCTGTTTTCAGAGCTACTTCTAGGGACCTGTAAATGTTCAGTTCTTCCAAGGTGGTATGATAAGGGGCGAGGTGTTTCCTCTCCACCGCCACAACAAGCTCCACCACACCAGCACTCCTCCTCCCCCTGGAACCGCCCCTCAGAACTGTGACCCAGATCCAAGCAAGGGCAAAGCAAGAGATTCCTGCCTCAGCACTGGCTAAGAGATTCCTGCAATCCCTCTCTGATCAGCCACTCGATTGCTCCTCAGTCTGTGGGCCAGAAGCTCAGGAGGCAGCTGCTGCCCCGGGGGCATGCTCGGGACTTGTGGCTGAGATCTAGCTTCTCTCACTCATCATAGTCACAGACTTTTCCCACTGATCTTCTAAGTTGTCTTTGGCGTTCCATGGTTGAGAAGTCTGGAAACCACCACACCTATTGATTGTCTAGACTTAGGAAAGTGATGGAAAAAATGTTAATAATGCAGTTTAAACTCAAAAGTGTATTGTGAGTACTTTTTTTTTCTTTCTGGAGAGTCAGTTGTTAAATACTTGCCAGTACTCCTCCCCCTTCTCCCCTCACATATAACTATATACAACATATAGACAACATAAATACAAAGTAATTTTGGAGGAGAGACATTAGCAGTTTGAAGAATTAGAAACATTCTTATATAGGAGGATAGCATTTTAGTTGAGCTTGAAGAAAACTAGGGATTATAAGAATGGAGATGGAGTGTAGAAGTAGTTGAGTCCCAGGCATAGGGGACAGCCTATACAAAAGGCTGGAGATGGGAAATGGAATGTTGGGTGTAAGGAACAGCATAAGGTAGTATAGCATAGGTATAGTAACAGTATAGGTAGTAATGGTAATAATAATAATAATAATTAGGTAATAATGGTAATGCATAATAAAGCTGGAAAGGCAGATTGGAGCCAGACTATGAAGGGCTCTAAATGTCCAACAGAATTTTATGTTTGATTCTAGAGACAATAGAAAGCAGCTAGAGTGATTGAGCAAAGGGATGATGTGGTCAGATCTGTGTGCTGTAGGAAGGTCACTTTGGTGGCTGTGGAGAAGATGGATTGGAGAGGGGCAAATGTTGAGGCAGGGACACCAATTAGGAAACTATTACGGTCACCTTCTTGACAGGTAATAAAAACCTGTCCTGAGGGTGGGGGTGGCTACATGTGTGGAGAGAAGAGCATAGAAGTCAGAGGACTTGTCAAATTGATAAAACATGGCAACTTTATTGCTATTTGGGGTGAGGGAGGATGAGGAACTGGGATTAACTCCAAGGTCATGAACCTGGATGACTGGAAGGATGGTGGTATCCAGTGCTTGTACAATGCCTAGCACATAATAGGCATTTAATAAATGCTTATTGATTGGCTGATTGACCTTTATAGCAATAAGGAAGTTTGGAAGAGGAGAAGGTTTAAAGGAAAAGATAATGAGTTCTGTTTTGTACATGTTGAGTTCTATATGCTCAAGGGACAGCTAGTTTGAAATGTCCAGTGGGTACTTAGTGATGTAGGACTGAGGCTCAGAAGAGATAGTAGGGCTATATTTATAGAGGTCTGGCAGCCATTTGTGTAGTGATAATTGAACCCATAGGAGCTGATATAAATGAGCTAATAGATAGAAAAACTCTCTGAAAAGAGGTGCTATGGCATTCCTGTGCTGCTCCTGTGTGTATAATAATGGCCATGGCCATGATCATGTTTTTGTCTAGTTTGAGATCCCCTCCCAATCCCTGTTCCTCTCTGTCCCTCCCTTCTCCTTTTGGCCACAACCAGAGTCCCCAGTCAGGATGGCTTCCTCAGCTTGATGTCAAGTCTGTAAACCTGCCTGAAGCCTTGTGCTGAACTGCGGCTGTGGAGTAGATGGAAGAATGTGCTATTTCCTTCCACTGCCCATAGGAAACTCATATTCTAGAGATGGTGGTGGTAGGGGGTGTTGTGTGTGTGGAGATAAGTAACACCCATGGGGAATGACAAACAAGAGCAGGTATGTTAGTTCAAAGCTCTAAATTGTGTGGGAGGGCTGGCTGGTGGAATTCAGAAAAGCAACCAGTCACTGGGTGGAAGATTTCTTGGTGGATTCTTAGAAGCAGAAGGGAGAAAAGAGGGTACTCAAGGTAAGGAGAAAAGGCTAAGAAGAGACACAGAGAGGGAGAGACCTAGCATGTCTTGAGGATAGTGGCTAGTCTGGGAAGCTGGAAGTCTGTTCCAGGGAGGAGAGAGGAGGGAGGAGGGAAGAAAGTCGGGGTGCCGGATGTGTTCCTTTCAAATCTCTCTGGGAAAGAAGTAATCAGCTTCATTGGCCCATCTTCAGCTTCTTCTGCTAATGGTCTCAAACCAATTTGTCTAATGAGTCCCTAAGAAACCTGGTTCTCAACTCCTAAAATTTCATATCTCTGTCTCCAGAAAGTCCAGGTTCCCCTGTCCTCAGAGACCTCTTTGGAAAATCACTTCTGAGACCATTTGCTTCTCTCAGAGCCATGCAACAACTAGAAAGTTCACCCTCCCATGTTCCCAGGGACCCTGGAGACCTGGTTGTGTGTACAAAGCCCTTTTTATCCACCCTCTGGAGAGGAATTATAGCAAACAAGGATAATAACGAGCAAAGTACTTTTTTCAGTGGGCCCTCAGGAAGCGCTTAAGACTTTATTGTTCATTAGTGTGCATCTAAAGTTTAGGCATGCCTTACTTTATGCAGTTTTCTAAGGAGTTTATAGATAGTTGTGTGTAAAATTTTTATAAACTGAATTTTAATCTGTATGCTTTGAGAGTACACTCTCCAAAGGAATTATTCTGTGAATAATTCCTTTTTGTTTTTAAAGTCTTCTGTAAAAGCTATCATCTATTTTATCATTTGTGTGGAACCAGATTGTCAAATATCAGATTTGCTTAATCAGAAACAGACTCTTTTTTTCCATTGTTATTTTTATTTAGTATTTTATTTTTCCCCAATTGCATATAAGAATAATTTTTAACATCCATTTTTAAAACTTTGAGTTCCAAATTCTCTCTCTTCCTCCCTCCCCACCTCACCACATTAAGATGGCAAGTAATTCAATATAGATTATACATGTGTGGTCATGCACATTTCCATGATAGTCATGTTGTGAAAGAGAACATAGATAAGAAAACCCTCAAGAAAAATAAAGAAAGTAAAAAAAATATGCTTCCATCTGTATTCAGACACCATCAGTTTTTCCTCTGGGGATGAACAGAATTTTTATCATAAGTCCTTCAAAATTGTCTTGGATCATTGTATTGCTGAGAATAGCTAAGTCATTCACAGCTGATCATCTTACAATATTGCTGTTATTTTGTGCCCAGTATGTTTCACTTTACATCAGCTCGTGCAAGTCTTTC
>NW_020954553.1:4584382-4601101 GCF_900497805.2 Vombatus ursinus
CAGCTAGTAAGTGTCAAGTGTCTGAGGTCGGATTTGAATTCAGGTCCTCCTGACTCCAAGGTTGGAGCTCTATTCACTGTGCCACCTAGCTGCCCCACCTGCTCATCATTTCTTATAGCATTGTAGTATAAGATAATCACATACCACAATTTGGTCAGCCACTCCCCAATTGAGGAGCATCCCCTCAATTTTGAATTTTTTGACACCAGAAAAGAGCTGCTATAAATACCTTTGTACATATTGGTCCTTTTCCTTTTTATTTTTTTTCTTATCTCTTTTGGGATACTGACCTAGTAATGGTATTGCTAGGTCAAAGAGTGTGCATGGTTTTATAGTCCTATGGGCATAGTTCCAAATTGCTGTACAGAATGGTTGAATCAGTTCACAATTCCACCAACAGTTCATTAGTGTCTCATTTCCCCCACATCCCCTCCAACATTTGTCATTTACCTTTTCTGTCCTATTGGCCAATTTAATAGGTATGAGATAGTACCTTAGAATTGTTTTAATTTGCATTTCTCCAATCAATAGTGAGTTAGAACGTTTTTTATATGGCTATAGATAGCTTTGATTACTTCACTGAAAACTCTTTACATCTTTTGATCATTTATCAATTGGGGAATGGATCCTATTTTTATAAATTTGACTCAGTTTCTATATGTCTAATAAATGAGCCCTTTATCAGAGAAATTTGCTTCAAAATTTTTTGCACAGTTACTATTGCCAACTGTATGTCTCTCCATCCTTTTCCTCTCCACCCCATTTATTCTCTCCTTTCCTCCTGTCCCTCCTCAGAAGTGTTTTGTTTTTGAGTACTCCTTCCCCCAATCTGCCCTCTCTACTATCACCCCCTCCCATCTTTTCCCCTTCCTATCTTACTATCCTTAGGGTAAGATAAATTTCTATACCCCAGGAGTGTGTATGTTATTGCTTCTTTGAGCCCATTCTGATGAGAGTAAGGTTCACTTATTCCCCCTCACCTTTCCCCTCTTCCCTTCTGTTGTAAAAGCTTTTCTTGCCTGTTTTATGTGAGATAATTTACCCCATTCTACCTCTACCTTTCCTTTTCTCCCAGTTTATTCCTCTCTCACCCCTTAATTTTATTTTTTTAGATATCATCTCTTCATATTCAACTCACCCCTGTGCCCTCTGTCTAGATACACTCCTTCTAACTGCCATAATACTGAGAAAGTTCTTGTGAGTTACAAATATCATTTTCCCATGTCAGAATATAAACAGTTTAACCTTTTTAAGTCCCTTATGATTTCCTTTTCCTGTTTACCTTTTTATATTTCTCTTGAGTCTTGTATTTGAAAGAAAAATTATCTATTCAGCTCTGTTCTTTTCATCAAGAATGTTTGAAAGTCCTCTATTTCATTGAGTGTTAATTTTTCCCCCTGAGGAATTATACTCAGTTTTGCTGGGTAGGTAATTCTTGGTTGTAATCCTAGCTCCTTTGTCCTCCAGAATATCATATTCCAAGCCCTCTGATCCTTTAATATAGAAGCTACTAAATCTTGTGTTATCCTGACCACTGTGGCTCTATGATACTTAAATTGGTTTTTTTTTTTCTGGTTGTTTGCAATATTTTCTCCTTGATCTGGGAGGTCTAGAATTTGGCTATAATACTCCTGACAGTTTTCATTTTGGGATCTCTTTCAGCACACGATCAGTGGATTCTTTCAATTTCTATTTTACTCTCTGGTTCTAGAATACCAGTGCAGTTTTCCTTGATAATTTGTTGAAACATGATGTCTAGGCTCTTTTTTTTAATCATGGCTTTCAGGTAGTCCATTAATTTTAAAATTCTCTTTCTTGAATCTATTTTCCAGGTCAGATGTTTTTCCAATGAGATATTTCATATTGTCTTCTATTTTCCCATTCTTTTGGTTTTGTTTTATTGTTTCTTGATTTCTCATAAAGTCGTTAGCTTCCATTTGCTCAATTCTAATTTTTAAGTAATTATACTCTAATCAATACAATGGTCCAGAACAATTCCAAAGGATTCATGATGAAAAATGCTGTCCACCTCCAGAGAGAGAACTGATGAACTGAGTGCAAACTGAAGCATAATTTTTCACTTTAAAAAATATTTTTTGCAACATGGCCAATGTGGAAATATGTTTTGCATAACTTCATATGCATAATGAATATCATATTTCTTGCCTTGTCAATGGGTGGGGGAGGGGTTAAGGCAGGGAGAGAATTTGGAACTGGAAAGAAAAAGAAAAAGAAAAAACTTCCTGTCAGAAATTTCAGGCTCCTGGGGGTAGAAAAGAGATCCCACCCATGTTCCATTTGGGGTTTTCCTTTTAAATGGCTGGAGCAGAGGGGAATAGAAAATGTGCCTGGCATTATACTCAGCACCAGGCATACAAAAAACAGCAAGCAAGATAGTCCTTACTTTCATACCAGTCCAACTACCAATGAGGTGGGGTGGGGGGAGAGAGAGAAAAAAAGTTCCAAGGATAAGAGGATTAAGTCCTCCAGGGCATGATATCTGGTTCAAACATCCAGGCTACTGCTGAGAAGATAACCAAGAAGTAAAATTAAGCTTAATGGGAAGCTAGGTGGAACGCAAATACAGTACCCCATCTGGCATCAGGAAGACTTCTCTTCATGAGTTCAAATCTGGCCTCAGACACTTACTAGCTGTGTGACCTGGGCAAGTCACTTGGCCCTGTTTGCCTCAGTTTTCTCATCTGTAAAATGAGCTGGAGAAGGAAATGGCATAGATATGTTGTATTCACATGTTAGATATTATATCCTACCCATGTAGAATGTAAGTTCCTGGAGGGTAGAGACTATTTTGGTTTTGTCTGTGTAATGCCGGCACTAAGCACAATGCCTAGCATATGGAAGATGTTTAATAAATGTTTGTTGAATTGGATTGGTTAGGAAGTGCTTATCCACTTCTCTAGTCTCAGAGTCAGAAAGAGCTGGGTTTGAGTCAATCAATAGATCAATTAAATATTTACTAAGTGCCTACTATGTGTCAGGTACTATACTAAGCTTTGGAGAGAAACATATATGAAAGAATTCCTATTCTAAAGGAGCTTACACTATAATGGGGGAGACAACAAAGACATTCATGAGTATATACAGAATAAGAATAAAGGGAATAATTACAAAGTAGTTAAATAAAAGAGAGCTTGGGAGGGAGGGCACTAGTTATTGTGGGATCAGGAAAGTTTCATAGAGAAGATGATGCCTAGGCTGCATCTCAATGGAAGAGACATGGAGATGTTTGTAGGCAGTAGGGAAGTAGTCAATACACAGGAAGAGATGGAAGATAACTGAGAGATTAGGGATGATAGAGAGAACAGTCTGATGAAAAGAGAATGGGAGAAAAGGGAACGCACATCAAATGCCTTCTATTTTCTTCATAAAGAAGAGAAAAGTTCATTAGCTGTGAAAGAGTGAGAGAAGAAGCCGGGGAGTTATAATGTGTGAAGAGAAGGTTTGGATAGCTTCTTTGGGGAACTATAGGGAATCAGTTAGGGGCTTCTAAAAGGACTATATTGATGCAATGAGGACCCTATTGAGGTTGGATAATGTGAATTTGTATGTACTCAATTGGTATCTTGTGACTTCCTCTAGCTGTGTTGAGCAGCTCATGACTGAGAGCAGAGGAAGCAGATGGTGGAAATAACACATAACCAAGGATTGGCAAGAGATGTGTAGGAATAGGAATAGGAAGGGAGAAATCTGAGAGCAGAAATCAGCCTATGCGAAGACAGAGAGGTGGGGGATGGAAAGTCTTGTGCAAGAAACATCAAAACGAGGTGAGCTTGTGTGAAACAATGAATGTGTGGAAGGGAGGATGTCAGAGAGGTGGCCCAGAGCCATGCAGTGAAGGGCTTAAAATGCCAGATGAAGGAGATCATATTTTATCCTAGTGGCAATAAGGAACCACGTGGAGTTTTTTGAGCTGAGGAGTAACCCGTGCTTTTAGGAAAATCACTTTGGCAACTGTGTGGAGAATGGATTGGGGAAGGGAGAGACTTGAGGCAAGAAGACCAAGTAGGAGTTCAGAGAGCAATCCTTTGGATAAAAAGTGATGAGGGTCTGAACATGAGTGGTGGCTATTTGAGGGGAAAGAAGGGGAATGATCAGGAAAATGTAGAGCAAGCAGACTTTCTCAGCCAAGGATCCATGAACTGCTTTTTTTTTTTTAAACATATTTGAATCTCTGTATTTTGCTAGAATTGGTGTCCTTTATAATTCTATGTATTTTATTTTGTGCATTTGAAAACTTTAATCTGAGAAAGGGTCCAAAGGCTTTGCCAGATGGACAAGAAGTAGTCTATGATACAAAAAAGATTAAGAATCCATACTTGAGGGGCAGCTAGGTGGTGTAGTGGATAGAGTTCTGGCCTTGGAGTCAAGAAGACCTGGGTTCAAATCCAGCCTCAGACACTTGATACTTATTAGCCATGTGACCCTAGGCATCGATTGCCTCACCCAAAAAAAAAAAAAAGGAATCCATACTTGAGAGATAGAACTGACAAGATTTGACAACTGATTGGATGGTGAACGAGAATGAAGGATTGAGGATGGCTCCTAGATTGTGAGCCTGGATGATTGGGAGGATGGCAGGAATCCTTCATATAAATAGGAGAGTTGGAAAGAGGGAGGTTTTGGGAGAGGGAAAAATGAGTTTTCTCTGGATATGTGGAGTTTGATATGCCTATGAGACATCCAGTTAGAAATCTCTAATGGGCAGGTGATACGAAACTGGACCTCAAGGGAGAGATTAATGCTGAATATATATATCTATTTGAGTCATCAGCAAAGATGATAATTGAGACAGAGACAGAGTATACAAAGAAAAGAGGATCCAGAACAGAATGGTTGGGGGACAACCACCACTAGAGTGTCAATCTCATACTAGCCCATGACCAGCACAGATCACAGCAGGAAGGAATCAGAGTTTAAAGTGGGTGGAGGAAGATAGAAGGTCACAAATAGTACTGACTGCAGCTGAAAGTCTCCAGAACATGACCTGACTTTGCTTATTGCATTTTGGGAGTGTTGCTGTTGATCATTTTCTCTCTACCTCTCCCTTCCCCTTTCCCTCCATCTCTCCTCCTGCATCCCTTTCTTTTCTCCCCCTCCTTGTTCTCTGTTCTCTATCTCTGTGAATGTATAATAGGTACATGAATCATGTGAACCTGGGTTCCTGATCCATGGAACAGTGATGGCTCTTTCTTTGTGTCCCACCCACCCAAATGCATCTATGTAGTTGGCAGACTTGCCATCCGATTGGAGTTAGAGGAGCTATCCACATCGTATTCTGGTCCCTAACAGGAGGAGCTATTTTTGCCTTCCCAGGCCCTTCCTGTTTGTGGTGACACCAACCCTATCACCGATTTCAGAAGGTGAAACTGTATCCCTTCTCTCCTGACTCTGAGAAATGCTTTGCACTGAACCCAGACGTAGGTACATTTTGTCCCAGGTTAGACTGTGATTGACAGCAATCTGTACTGATTCCATAGTTATCGTGTGGCAGACACATGCTGTCTGTCCCAAGTTCTTACAGCTTTTTCTCAAAAATTCCTTTACAATACTGTCACAAGGACAGTATTACCACATAAAGACAATTTTATCTTCCCAGCCCTCTTTCCCCCCAACTTGGGTACTAGCATCCTTCTTCCCTCCCCCTTTTCTGCTCTCTTTTATATGGTTGTGCCTTTCCCCATTAGACTTTCCCCTTGAGAACAGGGACTGTCTTTTTCTGCTTGTATTTGCATTCTCTTCACCTAGCACAGTGCCCGGCACGTAGTAAGCACTTAATAAATACTGTTGACTTGATATAAGGAAGTGAGAGAAATGATTATTTCTCTCATATATTAATAGCCATTTATTGAATCAGGACTAAGGTTTTACCCTTTTCTATTTCCTCATTCAGAAACCAACCCTTTGTAGGTTATTCAGCCAGCATCTGAAGGACATTGCTGATAATGAGATTGGATTAATGTTCTCCTCAATCTTGTTCAAACCACATCCAAGTGGGGATGTGTTCTACCCAGGCTTAGGTGGGTGGGGTAGATCCTTTGTATAGATTGGCCTGGGGCTGGAGATAGTCTGGGAGTAAAAGTGACATAATCAAAATCACATCCCCCAACCTCACATTAGAATAGTCCCACCTTTCATTATAATATTCATTTTTCTCATTAATTGTTAACCAATCAGAGTTGATTGCCGTCTGTTGGGAGTACCCACTCTTCCAAGGGCATAGAAGCGTCAATAGACTACTATGATCCATCTTTGGTCCATGAGAGATGGCCAAATGACTAATCCTTTTATTAATTATTTGCTAGCCATAATTAATAAAATGACTAATTGCCCAGACATTATCTCTCGAACATTTTGTATGTCACGGAAGTGATTACACATGTTTCATAGAAGGTAGAAAGTTTCAGCCTTACCCCTCAGATATAAAAGCAGGAACAGGAACTAGAGCCATTATTGTAAACAATGCGGCAACAAGCTCTAGGTCATTGCTGTAAACAATGTCAAATGCCTCTGAGTTGTCAGAGTCCTCTGTGTACCCCAGGGTGGGGAATTCTGGGGCTGGGACGACCGTCATTGTGTGGTTAGGAACTCATTCTATACATCCTTACAGCCAGGTTCCCTGAATCTAGAACCACAAATACCTCACGTGGTCACTTGTTGCATCTCTAGAATAGATATTAACCTGTAAACAGGTAGAGGTATTCAAAAAAGTTGAAGTCAAATTGGAAAGAATTAATAGAAATAAGCAAAAGTCCAGGAAAGTATATCATGATTAAAGGTACCATTGATAATGAGAGCATATCAATTTTAAATATTTATGCCCAGATAATAGTAGTTAAATTTATAAAGAAACAGTTTGTTGAATTATAGAATGAATTAGATAGAAAAATCAGTAACACTGGGGAGTTTTAATACTCCACTAAAAATGATGAAAAAAATTTTTTAAAAGATATGAAAAGAAATTATAGAATTGTGAAGGGTGTGGAAAAAGTCATTTGACGAAAACTGAAAGGGGCAGCTAGGTGGCACAGTGGATAGAGCACTGGCCCTGAAGTCAGGAGGACCTGAGTTCAAATCCAGTCTCAGACCAAACACTTGACACTTATTAGCTGTGTGACCCTGGGTAAGTCACTTAACCCCAATTGTCTAAAAAAAAAAAAGAAAAAGAAAAGAAAACTGAATGGATCAGTCAGGGAATACATGTTTATGGATACTTATATTAATGAGAGAAAGAGAAAACATTGAAAAAGATAAAAGTATAGTTGAATAAATTAGAAAATAATTTAATATGGCATAAATAAACACAAAAGAGATTATAAAGAAGATATGTTGAGATAGAGAATTTTTAAAAATCTATTGCTTTTATAAATAATAAGGGTTTTTAATAACCAATGAATTGATATTTTTATGAAAAAGAGGGGAAAAAACTAATAACACTTAGGGTTTACATTTATTTTGGTTGCTGGCAAGAAGAAAGGCAAAAGTTGCCAGCTTCAGCAGCACCATCTAATCTTATTCAAGCTTGATCTTGAATGGATTTGCATGGAAACCTAGATCTTTATAGTTGACCTGAAAAGAATCATCTCATCCCAGCTCTATACAGCTCTTTAACAGTTTTGTTAGTAGAATTTCAGGGATGATTTAAGGAGTATTTAGTCTCGTGACCTTGGCTCCTTAATAGGAATTAAAAGGAATTTTGGGTTATAATTCAGATAAGATCGTACCCTGAGGAACCTGGAGCAGTAGGAGAAACAGAGTTCAAAAGACAGATTTAATTTAAGCCTGAATTTTTCTGTTGGCTTTTGATGGCTGCCTGGGTGGGTGTGGCTACCATAGTCCTAAAGCAATGGCTTTAAAGCCTAGTCTCATCCCTGGTAGGGAGAATCTGTATAGCAGTGTCCAACTGACATTTGGTAGCAGGGAATGGCCAGACCCCAACAGAGTGCATAGCAGATGAAGACCAGCAGATGGTAGCAGAGAACAGGCCAGCAGAAATGCCCGGCTGATCGCAAAGTAACAGAAGGAGCAGACCAGCAGGGACCCCCAGCTCAGCTGAGATGGAAATGGTGGTTCTGTAGTTTCAAAAGTGTGAGGTGCACCAGTCACAGATGTTCTCTATCTGTATGGCTCTTCATGCCTGCTCCTTGATCACTTATGTTTCCACTCTGTGCCCTCCTCTTATTTTTAGTGTTAACTTGTAGAGAGTGAATGCCTGTAAATGGACTATTTTTTTTGTCCCTTCTTTTGCTCTGCTGTTTGACTATGTCTTTTGTTTTGAATGAATGGGCCCTCTGGTTGGTCTAAGGAAATAAACACGATTGGTGGGGGTTTTGTGAATTATAGTTTTGAATGATTCTGACCTGTTATGTGCCTTGAACCTGAGTTAGGTTTGTGGATACTCATGTATGAGAGGTCACAAAGTATTATTTGTAAGAGTAGTGATTTTTAAAAGATCCCAATGAATGTAAAAGGGATAAAGAAAAATCATAAAATACTATTATACAGTGTTGCAACAACAAAATTGAAAATTTAAAAGAAATTAATGGCTACTTGACAAAACAAACAAAAAACCTAAATCAGGTTTAGAAGGAGAAGTTAAGCAGATCATTACTTCATGAGCCCATCATCCCAATGAGTTAGGAGGCTTGGAGAGCTTGCCTATTACCATGCCAGTATACCAGCTGGCAAAGGTGGGGAATAGAAATAATTAGAATTGTTTTTAAAAAATGAATCCTTGGGGAAATCAGTTTAGGACACATTTCTGAATCAGCTCCCTGGTACGCCCTGCATTTTGGCTTCCAAATCAGATAAAGACTCCCTGGCCCTGATTAACTGCTCTGGCAACCAGTATTTGACCTTGACTTAGTTTTTGAATCTTATGCTGTGTTAATTCCACAGATTAAGTCTAGCTTTTGATATATGTCTGCTTTTCTCTTAATTTGGACCTTGCCTTCTCAGTCCCAGGCAGAGATTACTTTCTTCTTCACCCAGGAGTTTGTCTAATTGCTGGCTAGTGTTAGTCGGGACTTGAGTAGGACACAATACCTGATAGGGCATGGTTGTGAGTGCCCTCACCATCCTGGTGACAGCTCAACAATGTCCCCTCTAAAACATGGTGTACCTAGAATAGAACAGTGTTCCAGAAATGGTCTGGGAAGAACAAGTAAAGTGGGACTACAATATCACGCATTGTGGACATAGTACCTCCAAGATCAAATAGAAAATGCTCTGCTTGGCATTTAAAGGCCTGCACAACCTGGCCTCTTCCTGCCTTTCTTGTCTTCTTCTACTTTATTCCACTATATGTACTCTAGGATATAAGCACACTGACTTTATTTATGTTCCTCCAACAGGACATTCTATCTCCCATCTTGGCACCTTTTCATTGACCATCCCACATGCCCTCCTCACCTATATCTAATGGTTTCCCTGGCTTCTTCCAAGATTTGACTCAAATCTCCCTAGGCCCTGCCCACTATTAGTGCCTTCTCTCTGAGATTTCTTTCCACCTACCCTTGATATATCTAGTATCAACATAGTGGTTTGCATGTGACAGCAACGTTAGACAACATTAGACTTTGAGCTCATTGAGAGCAGAGACCAGTTTTGGGCTTTCTTTGTATCTCTAAGACTTAGACTGAGTGCCTGGTATATACTAAGTACTTAATAAATGCTCATTGGCTGACTGACTGCTTGGCCCCTAAAACTAATAGGAATGGTTATAAGATCCCAAAGGGTAGATCAAGGCTGCCAATATAAAGAAAAGTTTCCTAATAATCAGAACTGTCCAAAAGTATAATGAGTTTCCTTTGGAAAATATTGAGTTCCCCACCAACAGAAGTTTTCAAGCAGTGTTTAGATGACCAATTTTTAGGGAAATAGTAGAAAGAATTTGTGCTAAGAATGTTAGTTGTACCAGATGGCTTCTGAAATTGAGGCAGTGCAGAATACTACAGAACATTCAATGTAGAGCCTCCCATTCACTCTCTGTCCCCCCAAATTCCAGTCATTCACTTTGTATGGGTCCATATTTTAAGTGTTTCTTGCAAGCAGCAAATTATTATATTTAGTTTTCTAATCTGTTTTGTAATTTGTTTCCTTTTCATTGCTGAATTCAACCCATTAACATTCAAGATTATATTGTTGACTTTAGCATTCCATCTAGTGGATCAAGTAGTTACAAATTTTTCTTTTTTGAAAAATTAGAAAAATGTAATAGCCTTTCCATTTTCTTTTTTAATAGTGTAGTCTTATTCTCTCTAACATACAAGCACAGGCATAGTCACCTGACCCCACCTCCCTTCACCGAATACAAATAAAGTTTATCTTACTATATAATAATATAATATTGTTATAGATATGGGAATCTACTTTTACTAATATAATAAATTTTTTATCCATTCCTGACATGGCCAAGCCCAGATATAAATATGATTTGGGGATTATTTCCCTCTCTCTTCCCTTCCCCCCATTCTACCTCTTTGATCTCACTTCTTTTAAATCTAAGATTAAACTTACAGCATCTGATTTCAAGAACTATAATTTCACTTCCCTACACATGCATGTGGTTCCCTTCAGACTTCCAAATGATGTAATTCTGTCTGTCTTTTTCAAGGAATTATTCTCTCAAATTCCTAGCCTTTGTGGTTTTAATTACCTTTATACTAGGTGTGACTGGAAAGCTACAATAGACTTATTACCTCCTTCCAGCCTGTAAACAAAAATCAAGTCACCCTTTACTTATTACTTGCATTCAAATCTAAATCATCTTGTCAAATTCCACTTCTTTTTGTCAATTTGTGTATCTAAGACCCTGCCTAATTCTGGATTTCTCAGTAGGAAACAATGAAATTGTTAAACCTCATTGAAGTTTTCTTATGACAGAATATGCTCAGTTTTGGAGGAAAGGTAATTTTTTGATGAGATCAGTACAGTGATCAGCCTAGAAAAGACTGACTCAAGGGCAAGATGATAATTGTATTCAAATATTTCAAGGCCTGTCATGTGAAAGAGGAATGGAGATTTAGGATTGATATTTATAAAAACCAAATTAAAACCATCGGAAAGTGTAATCAGCTAGCTTGGGAAGTGGTAGATTTCCCCTTCCACTGAAGGTATTTAAACATAGATTAGACAACCACATAATGGGTAGTGGTTACTGAGGTCCTTCCTAGCTTGAAAATTCTGCAATTCTGTGAATGTTACTTTTTTCAAAAAAGGAATTATCTGTTCAAACCTATTTCTAACAGTGTCATTTGTGGCTGTGAATAACAAAAATGTATAGCACTAAAGTACTATGTTAAAAGGTTTGCAAAACATTTTTACAAACTTTCTCTAATTTGAATCTCTCAGTAAGTCTATGATAGATGGATAGAACTTAGGGATAGAGACTGGACCTGTGATTTCACCAGCATAGGAAACTCCCTGGGGAGGGATTTCCCTCTACCAATGCATGTTGGCCCCTTCTGGGTAACTTAGAGTCTTCAAGTATTTGGATAGAAGAGATGAGCTTCCTTAGAAGAGAAGCTGTTTGGGACTGTGGAACTTCTTGCACAGTTTCCCAAATGTTTTTTAACCCACTTTCTTCCTTCTTTTCACTTCTGGATCTTATTCCTTCTTTCCCTGAAATCAGCCTGTCATTCTACAAGTATTTGTTTATCATTTACTATGTGCTAGGAACCATACTGAGCCCTGAGGATGCAAAGAAGTCCGTGCATTCATGGAATGCACATTCTGATGAAGAAGGCAAGGCATAATTTAAGGACTTACCATGTGCCAGGTATTAGGCCAATGGGGCAGATGATATGTAAATAACGAATGAGAGAAACATTTGTTAAGAGTCTACCATGTGTGGGGCAGTGGTGTAGCGGTGTAGTGGATAGAGCCCAGGCTTTGGAGTCAGGAGGACCTGAGTTCAAATCCAGCCTCAGACACATGACACTTACTAACTGTGTGACCCTGGGCAAGTCACTTAATATCAATTGCCTTACCAAAAAGCAAAAATAAAAAAGAGTCTGGCACTGTGTATGGCACTGTGCTATGCCCTTTACAAATATCATCTCATTTTATCCTCATAGCAACTCTATGAGGTAGGTGCTGTTATGGTCTCCATTTTTCAGTTGAGGATACTGAGGCAGATAGAGGTAAGCGACTTGCCCAGGGTCACTCAGATAGTAAGCATCTGAAGCCAGATTTGAATTCAGGTCTTCCTGATTCCAGGACCAATGCTCTACCCACCATGCTGTCTGGATACATAGATGATACATATATACATATATATGTATATATGTACATATATATGTGGAGAGAGGTATAGATAGATATAGATATGGATAGGATAGATATAGATAGATAGATAATAAATAGAAGGTAATCCATCTCGGAGAAAGTCCCTGTACAAGACAGGTCTATTGAGGAATTAAGTCTATAGGCCTCATCCAACTCATCCGTCGCCAAGCCATATTATAGGCAATAAGCATCGTTCATTCACTTGTTTTTCCTGTGTGGATAGCCAGGCCAATCTTATGTAGGTTACTATACTTCTCTAGCGTCCAGGGGCTTGATGCAAGCAGCTTGTTGTTGTTCATGCTTTGTTTTTGAAGAAGACAATGACATCACAGAGTGGTGTCTTCGCTGGTAAATGAATCGGATTTAAGTGAGGCAGAGCTGCACAAAGTCATCAGCCTCACTTTCTCTTCCAGAGTCATCCAAGTCCAGTGGCAGGACAAAAGACAGAATGACTGAAGATGGCCCGGGTTACAGGGAATGACCTAGGTGTCAATCTCATCTCTGATACTTATTAGCATGTGATTTTGGGCCAGTTAATCTCGCCAGTCTTCTATTTCCCCACCTATAAAAACAAGGGAGTTGAATTGGATGACCTCTGAAGCTACATCTAGCTCTAACTTTTGTAAATTCATTTGTCAGATACAAAGTACGTCGAAATGGTCTTGTTTGCCTTTGAAGTTAGGTTGATAATATGTTTACTTTTTAAAGCAATTATTTAAAAAATGATAATCATAATATAAAACATTTTACCATCCCACCCAAGTTACATAGGGACCATGTGAGACGTTACCTGGCCTATTGACTCTGCTGATTGAGGATGAGGCAGGGCCACGTTCTACTGCATAGACCTATCCTGTGCTGGCTAAATATTGATACAGGAGGTCTCCCAGCCCAAGGCAATGGGAAGAAGAATAAGGACTGAGCTTCTAATTCTTAAGGATGGAAATGGTGGAGAAACTTAGACTGGGAAGCAGCTGCTGGGGCCACCCAGGACTAAAGATCTTCAAGCTATTTCCAGCTACCCCTCCTCTCCTGTTGTGGAGGGAGCATTTCCACATTGCCAATCCCTTCCTTGGCATCCTTCTCCATTTCCTCTTCTCATCTCACCAAGCACCCTCCCCATGGTATAGGGTGGGGTGACAGCATAGCACTCTCAGTTCAGGTTCTATGGTGATGTCACTCTGATCATGACCAGTTATTCGTTCAAGTTGACCCCCAGATTACATGGTGGATAGGGCAAATTCACCCTCATAGCATAGCAAGTCAAACCTGTTACCCCACCTCAATTTGTGTCTTGGGGATTGTGGATCACAGAGTAAATAATTTAATGCTGAAAAGGTGCCCAGATATTTTGTTCAAACTCCCCATCCATCTCACAGATGAGGAAACTGAGGCTAAGAGAGGCCAAGTGACTTGGCTTAATTTAAATTATTAGGAGCAACCTTGTGACTGACGGGGTCTTGGGACCTCTGACACTGGAATGCTCATGAGAATGAATGAATCAATGGGTGGATGGATGGAAAAAAATATTTATTAGGCATTTACCATATTCCAAGCACTGGGCTTAGCACTGGAGATGCAAGTAGAAAAGGAAGATAGTCCCCATTCTTAAGGAGCTTGCTCTTTGATAGGGGGAAGTAACACATTTGGGGGGTTTAAGCTACAGGATAGGTGGAAAGATGAGGAAGTCTTACAAATGGGGAGATAGATATCCAGACCCAGAGGTTGGTAGATCTTAGAGGACTTTATACATGTATACCCCTGTTAAGAGTCATCATTTTTGTAATCATATGATTCATAATGAATCAAAATGATTCATTAAATTCAGTATATCATTCCCAGACTATCTCATTTAGCATGTTTTCTGACTTGTTCTGGCAATGGGTCATTAGGTGGGGCTCAGAACTGTGGATCTGAATACATGTTGACTGCACACAGCACATTGACCGAAGAAGAGTTGCCATAATACAGGAAAAAGACAAATGGTGTCCCAATTTTCAAAAGAGTAAAGAGGACAGAGTCTACGAACTCTAGTGAGCTTGACTTCAATTGCAGGGGAAATTCTAATATGCACCATTAAAGAGATGGCTGGTAAATATGTAATCAAAAGGGATTTATTAAACACTTACTAGGTGTAAGGCACTGTGCTAAGCCCTGGGGATACAAAAACAGTCAAAAATACCTCCCAAACCCTGCTTCAAGAAGCATGCAATCTAATGAGAGAGATAATATGCAAACAAAAATTAACATACAATGTATACAAGGTATGGGATTTCCTTGCAATATGTGATTTTTTTTTTACTGCTAGTCTAAGTAATCTCTTCATCCTCAAATTTCTTACGTCGATCTCCCTTCTTCCTCCAAATTCTTTTTATTTATTTTGTATATATTTAATTTTAATAATTTGTTTTACATATTGTTTTCATCCAGTAGAATCTAAGATCCTTATAGGAAATGACTGTCTCATTTGTCATGGAGACCCCATCCCCCATTTGGAGCATGCTCAGTCAGCATTCCAGGCAAATATTGGAAGCTTGGGGTGGGCTTGCTTCTGGGAATTCATGACAGAGGGATATTTACCTCTACTTTAAAACATGTGCAATATTCACTGTCTAGTTTCAAAACAACAAATGGAGATTTACTTAGACTTCTGGCTAAGAGTGACTGGGGGGTCTGGTAATTTGAAGTAATGAAGAATCTTCTGGTTGACTCCAGAAAGGCTAGAGATGCAAAAGAAGTTGAATCAGAATTGAATATGATTACAAAAAGTTTGAGTGAAGTTTGATCTAGCTCTTCCCTCTGGGTTGTTGGCTGAGGAAGACTTCAATGCCAGGCTGGGGAAGGGAGTGAGGGATAGTGGCAAGCTATATATTCTCCCACCCAGCCACCAGGTGTCTATAATCTCTTGGTATGTTTCTGTGTTTTGTTTTGGTTTTTTTGGTCTCTTTGTGTTAATTACTTCCTGATCTTCAGTGAAGAGATATTCAGGGGCAGAACTGACAAGGTTATGATCTTTTAAGTTCAGGAAAGCTATCAGAGATCCTTCAGTAATCAGAGTTGGTGGCAGAGACCACCAAAACTGGCAGTAGCAGCAGTCAGGTCTGGTGGGGGTCAGTATAATTGCTGAGTGACCTGCTTGACTGGCTTAACAGTGGATCTAACCATAAGTTGAGACACTCACCCAGAAAGGAACCAGCCCAACTGAGCAAGTGAGTGATTTGTCCATCTTTTTTTTCTTGTTTCATGGCAAAAAATAAATTTTCATTTTATTTTTTTAAAAATTTATTTAGTCTTTTATTTTCCCCAGTTACATGTAAAACAATTTATACCATTTGTTTTTAAAACTTTGAGTTCCAAATTCTCTCCCTTCCTCCCACTCCACCCCTTCCCTCCATTGAGAAGGCAAGCAATTCAATATAGGTTATACATGTGTAGTCATACAAAATATTTCCATATTAGCCATGTTGTGAAACAAAACATAGATACCCCACCAAAAAAAAAACTCAAGAAAAATAAAGTAAGTAAAAAAAAAGTATGATTCAATCTGTATTCAGACACCATCAGTTCTTTCTTTGGGGATGGATAGCATTTTTCATCTTAAGTCCTTCAGAGATGTCTTGGATCATTGTATTGCTGAAAATAGCTAAGTTATTTACAGCTGATTATTTCACAATATTGCTGTTACTTTGTACACGGTACATTTCACATTGCATCAGCTCATGCAAACTTTCCAGGTTTTTCTGAAAACATTCTGCTTATCACTTGTTATAGGATAATAGTACTCCATCGTAATCACATACACAATTTGTTTAGCCATTCCTTGATTGATTAGGGAAATTTCAATTCTTTGCCACCAGAAAAGAGCTACTATAAATAATTTTGTACATATATGCCTATGAATGTGCAAATCGGCCCAGATCAAAAATGGAGTGGGTCAAAGGGTGCTGATCAGCAGTGGGGCTGAGACTGTAAATGGTGGCTTTACTTCTAGCCTGAGTGAGATAGGGAAACTCAGTCTCTACAAGAAAAAAAGAGGAAAGAATAGTCCATTCCAAGGCTCTCTGCTCACCAAGCTACTCTGTCCCGCACTACTACCTTGATGAATACTGCCTTGATGTCCTTATTCCTAAGGCTGTAGACCACAGGGTTGAGCAGGGCAGTGAACACATTGTAGAAAACTGATATCTGCTTGTCTCTCTCTGGAGTGTAGCTGGAGATGGGCCTCATATAGATGTATATGGCAGGTACATAGAACAGAGTGACCATAGTTAGGTGAGAAGCACAAGTGGAGAAAGCCTTACACAAACTTTTGGTGGACTTGATCTTGAGGATGGCCATGGTGATGCGGACATAGGATGCCAGAATGAATGACAGAGGGGCTAACACCATGAAGATGCTCAGGACTAAGTCTAT
>NW_020954553.1:4601146-4657630 GCF_900497805.2 Vombatus ursinus
TCATGGTAAAAAAGGTGTGGAGTAGGGAGAAGAAGAAACCACAAGCCCAGGTCCCTACCACCAACCTCACACACAGGTCCCAGTTGAGGATGAGCATGTAATGCAGTGGGAAGCAGATGGCTACATAACGGTCATAGGCCATGACCGCAAAGAAGATACACTCAGTGAGACCCAGAGCACCAAATACATACATCTGCAGCCAGCATCCTTCAAAGGAGATGAATTTAGAACTGGAAAGCAGGTGTACCAACATCTGAGGCATTGTGGTAGTGACATAGCCCATGTCCAATAGGGAGAGGATGCTGAGGAAAAAGTACATAGGTGTGTGGAGGTGAGAATCCAGGCAGATCAGAATGATGATGAGTCCATTGCCCAGGACTGAGCAGAGGTAGAGGAGGAGAAAGATGATGAAAAGGATCCTATTTGAGGTGGGGTCACTGGAGAAGCCAAGCAGGATAAATTCAGTAACAGAACTATGGTTTGATGCTGGGGACATCGAGACAGTAGGGTCCTGGGAAGGGAAAAAGAGAAGATGGTGGAATCTAGGGATCTCAGCATTGGACAAGGGCAGAGGGACCCAGGGCCCTCTGAGTTCCTCAGTTGAAGACCCCTTATTGAAAAGTCCTTCCCTGAGAGCTTTGGTACAATCCTCGCATCATGGAATTTTAGAGCTTCAGGGATTTTTAAAGATAATCTGGCCCAAACCCTCACTTCCCACATGAAGCCACCAAGGGCCAAAGAAGGAAGATGATTTGCTTCAGATGATACATCAAGTCAGAAGAAGAGGGGGTGAGATTTGAGGTCTCTTGTTTACTAGTTCCATGATGCTCCACTACTTCGAGTTTGGGCATCCCCTGATTCCTATAGGATCTCAGAGGAGAAGACCTCAGAAAGCATTTTCTATGTCTCCTGCCTGAGCAAGTGTCTGCTCTACAATATCCCCAACCAGAGAAATCTAGCCTTTTTCTGTAAGATCACTGCTGGTAGCCCTTTCCCATTTTAGTTAGTTCTATGTGAGATCAAGTTTTTCCATATACTAAACTGAAATCTACTCCATAACTTCCACTTACTGCTTTGAGTTTCTCCCTCTGAGGACAGGCAAAATAAGCATTTCCTTATCCTGGTAATTATTACCATCTCAATGCAGTCTAAGATCACATTATCTTTTTTGTTTGCCATATCCCATTTTTGATTCACAGTGACCCTTCAAGCCCATTAAGACCTCCAGATATTTTCCCACATAAACTCTTGCTTGCCATATTTTTTTTATTCCATACAAAGTTTCAGTATCACATGGGAATAGGGTTGTTATGATGTTCAGGAGGTGAAGAGGTTGTGTTATTTGTTTTCCAAACCACTACACTGCCTAAAATTTCATGAAAAACAAAATTCCTGAACACACCTCTTTTTTTCAAGGGGTGGGGGAAGAGGCTCCATTTATTCTTGAAGGATTCCAGGAGATTCCTTTCAAATCTAGGAGAATCTTAGGATGAGAAGATTCTGAGTTGGGAGGTCATCTAATCCACTCTTCCTCCCTCATTGTGCCAATGAAGAAACTGAGGCACAGGGAAGTTAAGTAATTTGCTGTAGGTCACATTGACAGTGAGT
Organism: Vombatus ursinus; assembly: GCF_900497805.2. NCBI lineage: Eukaryota > Metazoa > Chordata > Mammalia > Diprotodontia > Vombatidae > Vombatus > Vombatus ursinus. The sequence goes on from NW_020954553.1 coordinate 4,602,755, forward strand.
AGTCTGACTAAGATGTAAATTTAGTTCTATTTCTATCTCACAAGACTCTTGAAATCTAAGTCATCCTCTTTAAGACTGAAGAAAATTGAGATTTGAAAGACCATAGTAATTCATGAAATACCTTATTAGGGCATGGCAAGTTTGCACGCTACATAGGTAGAGGGAGGCACTCTACGGATGAGATCACACAGCTCTCTTCTGAAATTTTACATAATGATTAAAAAGTATTTCCTAATAAAATTATATGTAAGAAATATGAAAATGTGAAATATATGTGGATCATTTGAGAGAATTGAGGATGTTCAGGCTGCAAAGGATAAGATTCAGAGGGTTCAGGAAAGCTAGGTATTATTACAAGGACTGTCAAATGGAAGAACAGCTAAAGTTGTTCCTTTTGGCCCTAGAATTTAGCAATGGATGGAAGATAAAAAGAGGTAAATTTAAGCTTAGGTTCAGGAAAAGGATTCCCTATCTAAAAGTGAAATGGGTTCTCGCTTCAGCAGCACATATACTAAAATTGGAACGATACAGAGATGATTAGCATGGCCCCTGCCTAAGGATGACACGCAAATTCATGAAGCGTTCCACATTTCGAACACAAAATCTTGTGGAAGTGAATGTTGAAAACTAAAACTAAATAAAATAATAATAAATAAGGTGAAATGGCCTATCTCTGGGCTGTTCCCTATCATTGGAAATCTACATACTGAGACTTCATGACCACTTCTCATGCACACAATAATGAAGATTCCTTTTCAAGTATGGTTTGGACCAGATGGTTGCTGAAGTCTTTTCTAGTCCTAAAATGCTATGACTCTTGGTGAATAGCATTTGGATAGCTGGGGAGGAGTGAAACAGGGCATTTTAGACAGCAGAAACAACATAAGGAAAGGTTCAGAGGTTGTCAATACATCTGACTTTATCAAGGATGGCACACCTCCAGTTTGACTTAAGTGAATAATTCCTATAGTAGTGAAAAACTGGATTGGACCTGACTAGGAGGGACTTGAATGCCAGGATGAGGAGTTCAGACTCTGTTCTTTGCCCCTGAAGGTTTCTGACTAGATAAGTGATATGCTCAGGACTGTGTCTTTGTTGAACTCTTTAGTTAACATTTGTGTGGCAAATCACACATGGGAGAAGCTGAAGGCAAGGAGAAGAGTAAGGAGGATATCGCTGAGCCCAGGTGGAGGGGATGAGGGCCTGAACTTGAGCATTTGGCTGTGTGAGTGAAAGGGACAGGATAGACCTTCGAGATGTTTTAGAGGTAGAATCAGCAGGACTTAGCAACTGACCAGGTGGACAAGGCAGAAAAAGAAAATTCAACAACGATAACAACAGAGTGCTTTACATACATTACCCAATTGGAGATAATGTGGGATCTTGAGTCTAGGTAGTAGATAGCAGTGTCAACCACAGAAACAGGCAAGTCCAAAAGAGAAGCTCCCTGATCAATTGCAGAGGGAGGAAGAGGAAGAGTTCTCTTTTGAACAGACTGAGCCTAAGTAATTGTCAGGACATCTCTCCAGGTGGAGGGGTGGAGCAGGAATCTGGAGATCTTGAGAAAGGCAGTCAGGACTCTAGATAGAGATTTGAGAGTCAAAATCTTAGTCCTATTTGTCTGGGAGGAGATGAAGTCAGGGAGGCAGAAAGTGTCTAGAGAGAAGAGAACAGAGGCTAGGAACTTAGGGAATACCCATATTTAAGGAAAAGCTAGAGGAGGAAGGACTATAGTGGCAGAGAAAGCATGGTCAGAGAGGTAGGAGAAGAACTAGGGAATGAAGAGAAGAAATGCTGAATAACCTTGACCTGGATGACCTAGATTTTCCTGCTTAAAGAAGAAAGCAAGGTCAACTGCTGACTCCATATTTGTAGAGAAGCACCAAGGGCCCTTTTGAGTATATAGAGGGTTCTTTGTATTGGATTGAGACAATGGCCCAGATGACATTCTCCAATAGCATCTGGCAAAGAAGGCACTAAGAAATCCATTAGTCAGTCTCCCCAGTAACAGATCCATCAACTCTCTCATCCCTACTCAACAGTTCATTATCTCCCCTATGCCCAAGGACAGATTGATCAACATCCCTCATACCCAGTCATAGATCCATCGTCTTCTTCACTCTCATCCCCCTTAACAAATACATCAATTACCACCTCCCCAGCCCCAGATCCCCTGTTCTGTCCTCCATTCTCAGGCACAGATCCATCAACACCTACACCTCCAGTCACAGATCCATCAACTCTCCCCTCCTAGGTCACAGGCCCATTATTTCCCCTATGCCCTGATACAGTTTCATAAAATCCCCCATCCCAGCTCCCTAAGCCATCAACTTCCCTAAAGTCTGAGGGAGAGACAGGAAGCCAAGCCACCACAACTACCTCAAATATCATGTCTACTCATAAACCAATGGAAGTGAGCCAGGACCCTTCACCTAAGAGCCCCAGGAACACCTTCATCCCTCTCCACTCCTCACCCCCGGACCACTGGCCCTGTTTCCAACCCTGCTCCTGCAGCCATCCTTCAGGGGAGCAGTCCTTGGAAGGAAATGCTGTGACAACTTCCTCTGGAGGTGCTGCAACCCCCACTTCTTCAGCAGGTACAGCTACTGAAGACCCATAAAAGAAAGTTCTTATCACCAAAGTCCTTAGCACTTCCAAATGATTCAATATCAGAAATAGATATAGTTTGATCACTGGAAATGACACTAAAGGAAATGCACTGCTATCTCTCTTGTTCCTGCATCCCTCCAATCCTATATGTATTGTCTCCCCCACCCCTCACCCCCATCAACATGTGAGTTGTCTGATAACAGGAATTGACTTACTTTTCTACTTTTATTCCCCATGCTTGGCACAAAGCACTTACTTAATAAATACTTTGTTATTGATTCATTCATCTGACCATTAACTTATGTTTAGACATAAATCCATAAAACCTCTTCTCACTAGTCTCAGAACCATCAACTTCTCTATCCTCACTCACAGGTCCATCAAATGCCCCCATACCCAGTAACAGATCCATCCTCAGTCATGGGTACACCAACTCCATTCTCCTCAGTCACAGAGTCGTGAATTCTTCCTCATCCCATCCCCAGTCACATTCTCTTATCCTCAGTCACAGAGAGATGATAACAGAGGACAGAACCTTGGGGAGTGTCCACATTTAGGGAAAAAGTAGAGGAGGAAGAACTATCAGGTTCAGAGAAAGTGTGGTCAGAGAGGTAGGAGAAGAAGTAGGAAATGAAGAGAAGAAATGATGAAGAACCTCATGGTATCTCATCTTAGATCCTCTCTATGGTGCAGTTACAAAAGGGCTAGGTACAAAGTCTGAGAACCTTGTTTAGAATCCTAGTTTGCAATCTGGGTGACGTCAGGCAAGCTACTTAGGCTCTCTGGGTTTTAGTTCTCCATCTGGAAAAGGGGGTGATGACCTCAGGATTTAAATCACTGATCTTCCACCACAAGGAATGTGGAAATAAAGAAAGCAGGAAGGTAAAGGAGATGAGGAGCAGTATGGGTCAGAGGGTCTAAGGCAAGGGTTCAGGTAAAGGTTCTTAACTTTTTTGTCCCTGGACACCTATGGAAGTCTGGTGAAGCCTATGTACTCCTTCTCAATATCATGTTTTCAAAGGCATAAAATAAAATACACACACTCACAAAGGAAAGTGAAAGGTTAGTGAAGATAATGATGTGCTTTCCCCTCATCCAAGTTCTCAGATCCTCTAAGTCTATCCATGGACCTGTGGACCCCAGGGAAAGAACCATTGTTGTGGGAATTGGGGAGTGTAAGTTGGGAGGCAGTGAGAATGATTGTGAAGGAGACAAAATGTTGAGGGGAAGGAAAGAGAATGAATAGAAGGGATGGGCAGGCAGAGGTAAGAGAGGGAGTGAGAAATGGGAAAGATGGAGGAATGGGGAGGATGGGGGAGATAGGAGGTGGTGAGCTTTCCTCTCTGCCTTCACATTTCCTCAATCTCCTGACCAAGCTTTTGCCAGCCCCTCAATCAATTCCTCATGTCTGCCCCTGAAGTTCTCCAAATCTCCCCTCCTTTGGCTCTTTAGTCTTTCTGACTTTCCTTCTTTCTCTTCTCCTTTCCCCTTCTCCTTTTCCCCTTCCAGCTTTCCCATACAAAAGCATTGCCTCACCCTTCAGGAAGGTGAAACACAAAGACCTCCAGTGGATAGGTCACTTGCTTCTTTGAAAAGAGGCTTGAATAAGGGCCAGACAAAGGATCTAGGTCACCAGCAAGGCCAGTGGATTCTGGATCACTCCAACAGGCCAACAGGCAAGCTCTGGACACCAAGGTATTCATGGGCTTATTCTTCCACCTTTTCTTCCTCTACAATCCCACTTGCTGCCCCCTGCCCTGGCCTCAGGCTATTGCTGCTTCTTTTAGAGAGAGGAATCCTTTTTGCCAGGGGAGAGAAAGTGTGTAACTTCTGGGAAAGAGTGAAGCAGTGCCTAAGGAGAGGGTCCACTAGCCCTGCTGGTTACAGGAGAAGCATATTCCCATTGGTCAATCAACTAGGCTTTTTATGACCCTATGTGATAGTCAGAACTCCTTGGAGAAACCAGAGAGAGAAGCACCTGCCTCCTCCAACTCCTCCAAGCAGGATCTGCCTCTTCCTGTCCTGCCCAACCCCTGCCCCAGGAGATTATCCAGGAATAGGTTTCCTGGGAATTCCTATTATTAGAAGAATTTTATAGAAATGGAGACCCTAGGAGGAGGAAAGAGAAAGGGAAGGAACTTTCTCATTATACCATATTCATTTGGGATATGAGCTGGGAGGGGTAGAAAAGAAGGGAAGAAATATGTAAATATGAATTATTGAAATCTTTATTTCAAATCTCTTAGTTCCTGATGCCTTCTTCCACACTCACCCTCTGCTCTCCAGGAAGGGAAGGGAAAGAGAACAGTATATTAAGAATAGGAAGGGGGTGATGGATAGAAAGATAAGCAGAAGAAATGATCTGGAGGGCTGGTCAGAGGGACAGGCAGAGGAGATAGGCAGGAGCTAGGGCCAGAGGAATTGGGAATGGGAGACAGATAGGAGAGATGGGATGAAATAATAGAGGAAGTTCTCAACACTAACAACCCACATTTTTCTTGCTGCCTTGCCAGAGTTGGTCCTATACAGAGCCCAAGTAGGGGGCACTTATGGTTTAAATTGAGTGAGGTTAAATGGCCCCACTTTGGGAAATTGGTTGGACTGTCAGGCCACCATTGCTCTTCTTCTTGTTCTGAAGTCTCTACCATCAGGGTCACTAATGGCTTAGCTAATTCAGGCTCCTATAACAGGTGTCCTGAATGGTCCTTTTATATGGACTTGTTTTTTTCTTTTGTATATCAGGACTTGGGAAAGGTAAGCACACAGTGTCTGGCATATTGTTGGTGCTTAGTATGTTTATTGACTGTCTGACCATCAATTACCTACCACTCCATCCCTCACTGATATAAAGGCTCTTTACCAAGATGTATCTGTTGGTCATTGCTTATCATTCATAAACTCTAGCCCTTATAGAAAGGCTATTTATATGCCTTCCATGGCCAGGAGAGAGAGAAGGAAAATAGGATGGAAGGAAATATAATTAGTAGTCATAACTGTGAATGTGAATGGGATGAACTCTCCCATAAAATAGAAGTGGACAGCAGAATGGATTAAAAACCAGAATTCTACATCATGTTGTTTACAAGAAACACACTTGAAACAGAGAGACACACACATAAAGATGAGGGTCTGGAACAGAATCTATTATGCCTCAGAAGAAGTAAAAAAAGCAGGGGTAGCAATCATGATATCAGACAAAGCAAAAGCAAAAGCCAATCTAATTAAAAGTGATAATGAAGGAAACTACATCTTGCTAAAAGTTACCATAGACAATGAAGTACTATTAATACTAAACATATATGCACCGAATGGTATAGCATCCAAATTATTTTTTATCCATTAATTTATTTTTAGTTTTCCTAAATCACTTCCATAAGCTTTTGAGTTTAAAATTTTTCTCCCCTCCCCCATCACCTCACTTCCCAACATGATATAGGCTCTACATATACATTCTTATTAAACTTATTGTCATATTAGTAAGGAAGTTGTAAGGAAGAATTAGAATCTATAGGAATAACCACAAGAAAGAGGAAACAGAACAAAACAGAAGGAAAAAAAGAGCAAATGGTATGCTTCAATCTGCATTCAAACTCCATAGTTCTTTCTCTGGATGTGGATAGCATTTTCCATCATAAAACTTTTGGAGATGTCTTAGATCCTTGCATTGCTGAGAAGAGCTAAGTCTTTGCTCACACAACATGGCTGTTACTATGTACAAAGTTCTCCTGGTTCTTCCTACTTCACTCAGCATCAGAACATACAAGTCTTACTAGGTTTTTCTGATATCTACTTGCTCAACATTCCTTATAGCAAAGTAGTATTCCATTACATTCATATACCACAACTTGTTGAGCCATTCCTCATTGATGGACATCCCCTCAATTTCCAATTCTTTGCCCCCAGAAAAGAGCTGCTGCTATAAATATTTTTGTACACACAGGTCCTTTCCCTTTTTGTTTTTTATCTTTTTTAGGATACAAACCTAACAGTGGTGTTTCTAGGTCAAAGGGTATGCACAGTTTTATACCCTTTGGGCATAGTTCCAAATTGCTCTACAGAATGCTTGAATGAGTTCACAACTCCACCAACAATGCCTTAATGTCTCATTTTTCCCACATCTCCTCCAACATTTGTCATTTTCCTTTTCTGACCTATTAGTCACTCTGATATGTGTAAGGTAGTACCTCAGAATTGTTTTAATTTGTATTTGTCCAGTGATTCATCCATCTTTGCAGGTACAATGCAGCAAAGTAAAATTGGTGGGGGTTCTGCAGAGACAGAAAAGGACTCCCAGGGCCAAGAGTCACAGAGAAACCTCAGCCCTCTGTGTTTTCTATATATGCGTCTAAGTCCCTTTCAGTTTTAAGCTTGAGCTCACTCTCCCCAGGGATTTTGGGTATATAAGGAGAGAATGTGCTCTGTCCTTGCTATAATGTCTCTGTTAACATCACTTTAGAAAAGCTCATTGATGTCAAATGGTTGATTGATATTATGAGGGAGAACTCTGAATGGGGGCTCCTGAGTTTTAGTATTAGAAGCCACTATTCCTCAAAGTTACCTCTGAAATCCTGGGAGAAGGAAGAGTCAATTGTTCTCTTGGGACCCAACCTCATGTACAAAGGGAGTTGGGAGAGCGAGATTAGAGAGAGTGCCCCCTGTCTTTCTATGTCCATTTCCTAGCCCAGTGATAGGCACATACTCAGTGCTGAACACCTGCTGAACCAAATGAAATTTGTGTCTCACCAAAGGCTCCCATCACATTCTCTCTTGGATCCTTTCAGTGCCTACTTTTGACCCCCTCTCAGACTATCAAGGCAAGGACAGTATGTCAGTCATCTTGGTATCTTTCCCAGTGCCTATTTCTCTTCACAGCTGGTGTTCAGTAAGAAAACAGACTGGTATGGTGAAGAAAGAAGGGAATAAGCCTTTATATAGTGCCTACTATGTGCCAGGCACTGTGACAAGTGTTTTACAAATAATTAAAATTAATTGAATTGAAATGAAAGCTCTCTAGCTCTTCCATTCCAGCACTTTCCTAGCCTCACTTTTGCCTCTGTGCCTATGGATCATAGAACGTTTGGTTTTAGAGCTAGAAAAGACTTTTGAAATAATCTGGTCCAACCCCCTTAACTTAAAGATAAAGAAAATATATCTCAGAGAGGAGCAGGTACTTTCCCAAAATCCCATGGGGAGCAAGAAGCAGAGATTTGTTTATGCATCTCTACCTTCCCCTTCTACCTCCAGAATACCCTCAAATTTTCATCCACTACTACAAACACATTCAAGGATTAGCTAAAATCCCACTCCAGTCATGAAGCCATCCCTAAATGTTCTAGGCCATTGGAATTTGGGCCTTCTCTCACCTTCTACAATGGTCACAGACTATGAGTGATAAAAAGCACCTAGTACTCTTTTGTTTTGTGAGAGAGACAGAGACAGACAGAGAAAGAGAAGCAGAGATGGAGACAGACACAAATGGAGACATACAGACAGAGAAAAAGAAAGCAAGATGGAAAGAGAGAGACAGAAAGGCTGAGACAGAGACAAAGAGAGACAGAGAAAAGGAAAGAGAGAGAGAGAGAAGGGGAGGGAAAGATTGAGGGAGACTGAGAAAGAGATAGAAGTTGGAGAGAGAGATTTAAGAAACAGAGATAGAAAAGAGACAGACAAAAGAGAGAGAGATAGAAAGAGGTGGGGAAAGAGAGACAGAGACAGAAGGAAAGCAAGAGAGATATTGAGTGAGAGATTGAAAGAGGTATTGAAAGGGAGAGATTGAGAGACAGAGGGACAAACAGAGGCACACACACACTGAGTTTCAATATAAGGTCATGGTTAAGGTTAAGGTTAGAGCCATTTCTCCAGATGTTTGTCTGTTTTTTTTCCCCCTCTTCCTTCATGGTACACTCATGTATACCAAACACTCAAAGTGCAATGAAAGATAGCTTATTTTTATGTGGAGATGGAACCCATTCTAAAAGTACATACATCAAATAAATAAGTGTAAGGGTACCAGACCCACTTTTTCCAGGAGGCCATGAACCGTGGAAGGAAGAAATGTAGAGGGGATGCATTCATCCCCTGTGAGTGTGACAGCCAATTCTCTCCAGGTACGTCAGTCCTTAGGTGCATCTGTGAGTCAGGCAAGGGACTAATCGCTCACAATTATACTCAGTTCAAGATAGCACCATCCATCCTTTGCCTTCCACTGTGGGCATCTAGCCCTGAGGCTCCAATGCTCCCTGGGTTTTATGTGTTGTGCTCTTCCAGTCCCTCCTCCCAGGTGGGAAAAACTACATTTTCCAACAGTCTCTTGCTGATAAGGGGCTACACATGTCCTGTTTCTAGTTGTTTCCCTCTGTGTTCTTTCCCCTTCCGTTCTGGGCAAAGATGACTTCATGGACTTCATTAAAGTCTTCCACAAGCTTGGAACAGGGGGAGGCATGAAGTAAGGACTCCATAAATACTTTATGAGTGACTCCTTCCACACAAATAGTTACCATCAGTATTGAATTGAGTGATTATGATAACTCAGATATATGTGGCACACTAAAGATTGCAAAATACTTTCCTTACAATAACTCTGTGAGGAAGCTAAGGGCAAATGTTATCCCCCCCAATTTATAGATGAGGAAGAGCTCTGCGAGTTTAAGCTCATGTCTCTGAGAAGGATTCTGAATCTAAAACTAGCCCTTCTCCATCCATGCTGCTCCTGGTAATGAGGATGATGAGGACTAAGATGAAGCCAGGTTTGTTCTGGTTAACTCTTGAAGGCAGGTGATGCTATAGACCTGTTGTGAGTCACAGGCCAGGGTCTCAAGCCCAGTAGGAATGGATGGCCCCTGCCGGTCCTGTGTGGTGGCACATACCCACAATCCTTGCTATTAGGGTAGGCTAAGGCTGGTGGATCAACTGAGTTCAGGGGTTCTCAGGTGTAAGAGGACTAAAGTCAATCTGGTGGATACATTAAGTGCAGCAACAATATGGTGAGCCTTTCAGGGGCAGGGAATGGGAGGAAAAAGGGGTGGGGAAACCAGGCTGCCTACAAATGGGCAAATTGGCCCAGATCAAAAATGGAGTGGGTCAAAGGGTGATGATCAGCAGTGGGGCTGGGACCAAAATGGTGGCTGTACTTCTAGCCCTAGATAGGGAAACTGAGGCTCAACCAGAAAAAAAAGAATAGTCCATTCCAAGGCCCTCTGCTCACTAGACTACTCTGTCCCGCACTACTACCTTGATGAATGCTGCCTTGATGTCCTTATTCCTAAGGCTGTAGACCACAGGGTTGAGCAGGGCAGTGAACACATTGTAGAAAAGTGATATCTGCTTGTCTCTTTCTGGAGTGTACCTGGAGTTGGGCCTCATATAGATGTATATGGCAGGTGCATAGAAGAGAGTGACCACAGTTAGGTGAGAAGCACAAGTGGAGAAGGCTTTACACCGGCTTTGAGTGGACTTGATCTTGAGGATGGCCATGGTGATGTGGATATAGGAGGCTAGGATGAGTGACAGAGGGGTTAATGCCATGAAGATGCTCAGGACTAAGTCTGCCACCTCAATAAGGTGTGTGTCCATGCATGCCAGGCTCCTGACTGAGGGACCCTCACAGAAGTAGTGGTTAACCATATTAGGACCACAGAAGGGGAGCCTCATGGTAAAAAAGGTGTGGAGTAGGGAGAAGAAGAAACCACAAGCCCAGGTCCCTACCACTAACCTCACACACAGGTCCCAGTTGAGGATGAGCATGTAATGCAGTGGGAAACAGATGGCTACATAACGGTCATAGGCCATGACTACAAAGCAGATGCACTCAGTGAGACTCAGAGCACTAAATACATACATCTGCAGCCAACATCCTTCAAAGGAGATGAGCTTAGAACTGGAAAGTAGGTGTACCAACATCTGAGGCATTGTGGTAGTGACATAGCCCATGTCCAATAGGGAGAGGATGCTGAGGAAAAAGTACATAGGTGTGTGGAGGTGAGAATCCAGGCAGATCAGAATGATGATGAGTCCATTGCCCAGGACTGAGCAGAGGTAGAGGAGGAGAAAGATGATGAAAAGGATCCTATTTGAGGTGGGGTCACTGGAGAAGCCAAGCAGGATAAATTCAGTAACAGAACTATGGTTTGATGCTGGGGACATCGAGACAGTAGGGTCCTGGGAAGGGAAAAAGAGAAGATGGTGGAATCTAGGGATCTCAGCATTGGACAAGGGCAGAGGGACCCAGGGCCCTCTGAATTCCTCAGTTGAAGACCCCTTATTGAAAAGTCCTTCCCTGAGAGCTTTGGTACAATCCTCGCATCATGGAATTTTGGAACTTCAGGGATCTTTAAGGATGATCTGGCCCAAACCCTCATTTCACCCATCAGGCCACCAAGGGCCAAAGAAGGAAGAAGATGACTTGCTTCAGATGATACATCAAGTCAGAAGAAGAGGGAGTGAGAGTTGAGGTCTCTTGTTTAGTAGTTCCATGATGCTCCACTACTTCGAGTTTGGGCATCCCCTGATTCCTATAGGATCTCAGAGGAGAAGACCTCAGAAAGCATTTTCTATGTCCCCTACCTGAGCAAATGTCTGCTCTAGAATATCCCCAACTAGAGAAATCTAGTCTTTTGCTGAAAGATCGCCACTGGTATCCCTTCCCCTTTTTAGTTTGCTCTATGTGAGATCAAGCTTTTCCATATACTAAACTGAAATCTACTCCATAACTTCCAACTACTGCCTTGAGTTCTTCCCTCTGAGGACAGGCAAAATAAGCCTTTCCTCATCCTCGAAATTATTACCATCTCAATGCAGTCTAAGATCACATTATCTTTTTTGTTTGCCATATCCCATTTTTGATTCATAATGACCCTTTAAGCCCACTAAGACCTCCACATCTTTTCCCACGTAAACTCTTGCTTGCCATGTTTTCTCTATCCCATACAAAGTCTTAGTATCACATGGAAATAGGGTTGTTACAATGTTCAGGAAGTGAGGAGGTTGTGTTATTTGTTTTCCAAACCACTACATTGCCTGAAATTTTATGAAAAACAAAACTCCTAAGCACATCTCTTTTTTGGGGGAGTGGGAGAAGGGGCTCCATTTATCTCTCGAAGGATGTCAGGAGATTCCTGCCAAGTCTGGGAGAATCTTAGAATGAGAAGATGCAGAGTTGGAAGAGATCATCTAATCCACCCTACCTCTCTCATTATGACACTGAAGAAACTGAGGCACAGGGAATCATGTAGCTCTCTTCTGAAATTTTAAATCATGATAAAAAGTATTTCCTAATCAAATTATATCTAAGAAATATGAGAATCAGTTGAAGTATATGTGGATCATTAGAGGCAATTGAGGATGTTCAGGCTGCAAAAGATAAGATTCACCTCTAGTTCACAGATCCATCAATTCTCTCATCCTCAGTCACAGGCCCATTACTTCCCCTAGGCCCTGACACAGATACATACAATCCTCCATCCCAGCTCCCTAAGCCATCAATTTCCCCAAAGTCTGAGTGAGAGACAGGAGGAATCATGTACTAGGGGGCCAAGCCACCACAACTGCCTGAAATATCATGTCTCCTCATAAACCAATGGAGGCGAGCCAGGACCCTTCTCCTAAGAGCCCACGAATAGCTTCATCCCTCCCCACTCCACACCCCCGGACCACTAGCCCTGTTTCCAATCGTGCTAGTGCAGCCATCCTTCAGGGAAGCAGTCCCTGGAGGGAAATGATTTGACAACATCCTCTGAAGGTGCTGCAACCCTCATTTCTTCAGCAGGTACAGCTACTGAAGACCCATAAAAGAAAGTTTTTATCACCAAGGTCCTTAGCACTCACAAATGGTTCAATATCAGAAATGGATGTAGTTTGATCAATGGAAATGACACTAAAGAAAATGCATTGCAATCTTGTTCTTGCACCCTTCCAATCCTACATGTATTGTCTCCCCCCACCAAAATATGAGTTCTCTGAGAACAGAAATTGACTTACTTTTCTATTTTTATGACCCATGGTTAGCACAGAGTACTTAATAAATGTTTTGTCATTGATTCATTCATCTAGCCATTCACTTATGCTTAGACACAAATCCATAAAACCTGTTATCACTAGTCTCAGAACCATCAACTTCCCTATCCTCACTCACAGGTCCATCAACTGCCCCCATACCCAGTAACAGATCCATGCTCATCATGGGTACACCAACTCCATTATCCTCAGTCACAGAGTCATAAATTCTTTCTCATCCCATCCCCAGTCACATTCTCTTATCCTCAATGACAGAGAGATGATAATAGAGGACAGAACCTTGGGGAGTGTCCACATTTAGGGGAAAAGTAGAGGAGGAAGAGCTATCAGGTTCAGAGAAAGTGTGGTCAGAAAGGTAGGAGAAGAAGCAGGAAATGAAGAGAAGAAATGATGAAGAACCTCACGGTATCTCATCTTAGATCCTCTCTATGGTTCAGTGGTAAGAGGGCTAGGTAGAAAGTCTGATAATCTTATTTAAAATTCTAGCATGGCTGTTTGTTACCTGGGTGACCTCAGGTAAGCCACTTAAACTCTCTTGGCCTCAGTTTCCCCATCTGAAAAAGAGGTAATAACCTTTGAGGATTTAAATCTCTGATCTACTGCACAGGTATGTGGAAATAAAGAAAGTAGGAAGATAAAGGGGATGAGGAGCAGTATGGGTCAGAGGGTCTAAGGCAAGGGCTCAGGCAAAGGTTCTGAACTTTTTTGTGTACTAGACCCCTGTGGAAGTCTGATGAAGCCCATGGAACTCTTCTCAAAAATCATGTTTTCAAAGGCATAAAATAAAACACATGAGCTTACAAAGGAAAGTGAAAGGTTAATGAAAACAGTGATACATTTTGCCCTCATCCAAGTTCCCAGATCCTCTAAGTCTATCCATGGACCTATGGACCCCAGGGAAAGAATTACTGTTGTATGAGTTGGAGAGTGTAAGGTGGGAGGCAGTGAGAATGACTGTGAAGGAGAAAAAATGTTGAGGGGAAGGAAAGAGAATGAATAGAAGGGATGGGCAGGCAGAGGTAAGAGAGGGAGTGAGAAATGGGAAAGATGGAGGAATGGGGAGGATGGGGGAGATAGGAGGTGGTGAGCTTTCCTCTCTCCCTTCACATTTCCTCCATCTCCTGACCTAGCTTTTGCCAGCCCCTCAATCAATTCCTCATGTCTGCCCCTGAAGCTCTCCAAATTTCCCCTCCTTCAGTTCTTTAGCCCCTGACTTTCCTTCTTTCTCTTCTCCTTTCTCCTTTTCCCCAGTTAAGACCATCCCTCCCAGACAGAAGCATTGCCTCACCCTTCAGGAAGGTGAAACATAAAGACCTCCAGTGGATAGGTCACTTGCTTCTTTGAAAAGAGGCTTGAGTGAGGGCCAGACAAAGGATTTAGGTCACCAGAAAAGCCAGTGGATTCCAGGCCACTCCAACAGGCCAGCAGGCAAGCTCTGGACACCAAGGTATTCATAGGCTTATTCTTCCACCTTTTCTTTCTTTATAATCCCTCTCACTGGCCTGGTCTCAAGCTACTGCTTGAGAGAGAGAGAGAGAGAGAGAGAGAGAGAGAGAGAGAGAGAGAGAGACAGAGACAGAGAGAGAGAGAGAGAGAAAGAGAGAGAGAGAGAGAGAGCCTTTTTTCAGAGAGAGGAACCCTTTTTGCCAGGGCAGAGAAGGTGTGTAACTTCTAGGAAAGAGTGAAGCTGTGCTTAAGGAGAGAGTCCCCTAGCCCTGCTGGTGAAAGGAGAAACTATATCCCCATTGTCCAATCAGCTAGGGTTTTTATGATCCTATGTGAACTCTGGAAAATCCAGAGAGAGAAATACCTGCCTCCTCCTGTCCTGCAGAAACCCCTCCCCCCCAAGGAGATTATCTAAGAATAGGTTTCCTGGGAATTCCTATTATCAGAAGACTTTTATAGAAATGGAGATCCTAGGAGGAGGAAAGAGAAAGGGAAGGAGCTTTCTCATCATACCATACTCATTTGGGATATGAGGTGGGAGGGGGAGAAAAGAAAAGAAATATGTAAACATGAATTATTGGAATCTTTATTCTAATTCCCTTAGCTTCTGATACCTTCTTCCATCCTCATGCCTGTACTCTCTAGGAAGGGAAGGGAAAGAGAAAGTGTTATTAAGAATAGGAAGGGGGGAAGGGAAAGGAAGGAGGGGGGAGGGGCAGCAGCTGTACTGTGGGCCCCCTGGCAATGGCCTTGGGCCCTGGGGCAACCTTTGTCTAGAAGCATCACCCAGCTTCAGCACATCCTGCTCAAGGTGAAGAAGCTAGCCTCTGAACTTGGCTGTTGACAGTGACAACTAACCTCCAGCTAAGTAGGAAGATGAGCAGTTACTTACAGTACCAAAGCCAGTCTTCTGCCTGGATCATCTGGCTTATGTTTCTCTGAAAGAGGTGAAGCCTGTAATATCCAAGATGGACTAAATTCATTGTATCTGCAATTCTACCGGTCTCTGTCACAAGTATTTGGGCTAACACCCATTTCTCCTTTATCCCAAATATATTCTCACACTATTTTTCCTGAATGGCAAGCTCACTCCAAGAAGTCAGATTATCATCTTTTCACAAGTATTTTAATATGATTGGCTATAAAATTCCAAATGTAAGCAAAATTATTTTCTTTGAAAATTAACCAAGCTCATATACATATTAGAAAACTTGATTTGGGTCTTTGCTGAAGACTGTCTACACAGAGCCTCTTTATGGCTTAGAGTGGACCTACTCTGTTCTTGAATGTTATGTTATTGAAACACTAGCTCTGGTGGGTTTTACCACCCTAAAGAGGCTTCAAGCAGAAGGACAGCAATGAAGTGAAATTTTATCATCAACCAGGTATGTTCAGAAAGGCTTCCTACCAAAGTATTCTCAGAGAGATGAAGCCTTTAGCTCCATCAACTATCAAAGATCATCTATTTGAGTTTTAGAGGGGTCACTATCAATAATGGTAGATGACAGACAATTACAGGTCCTTGCAAGTTTGAAGTATAAATTGGAATCAAAACTCATCAATTTGGGGATGGCTAAGCAAGTTACGGTGCATGAATGTCATAGAATATTACTGTGCTGCAAGAGAAAATAAATTCAAAGAAGCATGGGAAAGGAACAGATGAAAAGTGAAGTATATTAAAACCAGGAAACAATGAACACAGTGATTCCAAAAGTGTAAGTGAAATGCACAACAGCCACAAAAGCACTATACTCAGTGCTTCTAAGCGAAGACCCAAAAGAGACAGTTGAGGAAGCATCCCAACCCATTTCTTTGCAGATGTAGGGAACTATGGGTGTGGAACACTGCATACAATGTCAAACTTGTTCAATGTGTTGATTAGTTTTCCTGAACTGTTATATTTTTTTTCCTCAATTTTTTTTTGTTTTATTTTAAGAGATGTATCTTGGCAGAGGTGGGAGGAATGAAGGGACATAGTTGCAAGAGTAAGCAATTTCAAAATGAAATAAAAGTATTTAGAAGTCGTATTTAAAAAAAAGAATAGGAAGGGGGTGATGGGCAGAAAGATAATCAAAAGAAATGATCAAGAGGGATGGTCAGGGGGACAGGCAGAGGAGGTTGGCAGGAGCTGGGGCCAGAAGAATTGGGAATGGGAGACAGGTAGGAGAGATGGGCAGAAATATTAGAGAAGTTCTCAACACTAAGAACCCACATTTTTCATGTTGTCTTTGCCAGAGTTGGTTCTATGCATAGCCCAAGTAGGGGGCACCTATGGTTTCAATTGAGTGAGGTCAAATGGCCCCACTTGGAGAAATCAGTTGGTCTATCAGGCCACCATTGCTCTTTTTCTCTTGGTTCTTATGTCTCTACCATCAGGGTCATGAATGGCTTAGCTAATTCAGGCTCCTACAACAGGTGTCCTGAATAGTCCTTTTATGTGAACTTGTTTTTTTCCTTTCTGTATCAGGACTTGGGAAAGGTAAGCACACAGTGTCTGGCATATTGTTAGTGCTTAAGAAATGTTTATTGACTGTCTGACCATCAATTATCCACCACTCCATCTCTCACTGATATAAGGCTCTTTATCTAGAAGTATCTGTTGATTATTGCTTATTATTCATAAACTCTAGCTCTTACACAAAGGCTATTTCTATGCTTTCCATAGCCAGGAAAGAGAGAAGGAAAAATAGACTGAAAGGAAATAGAGTTAGTAATCATAACTGTGAATGTGAATGGGATGAACTTTCCCATAAAATAGAAGTGGATAGCAGAATGTATTAAAAACCAGAACCCTACAACATGTTGTTTACAAGAAACACACTTGAAACAGAGAGACACACACATAAAGATAAGGGTCTGGAACAGAATCTATTATGCCTCAGAAGAAGTAAAAAAAGTAGGGGTAGCAAGCATGATTTTAGACAAAACAAAAGCAAAAATAGATCTAATTAAAAGTGATAAGGGAGAAACCTACATTTAGCTAAATGATTCCATAGACAATGAAGCACTATTAATACTAAACACATATGCACCAAATGGTATAGCATCCAAATTCTTAGAGGAGAAGTTAAGAGAGGAAACAGGAGAAAATTGAGAGCAAAACTATGCTAGTGGGGTACCTCAATTATCCCATCTCAGAACCAAAGAAATGTAACCATAAAACAAAGAAGAAAGAAGTTAAGGAGGTGAATAGAATTTAATTTTTTTTTTTTATTTTTTGACTAGGCAGTGGGGTTAAGTGACTTACCCAGGGTCACATAGCTAGTGAGTGTTACGTGTTTGAGGCCAGATTTGAACTCAGGTCCTCCTGACTCCAGGGCCAGTGCTCTATCCACTGCGCTGCCTACCTGCCCTGTGAATAGAATTTTAGAAAAATTAGAAATGACAGATGTGGTGAAAATTGAATGGGGATAGAAAAACATGTACCTTTTTCTCAGTAGTACATGGTACCTAAACAAAAATTGACGAAGTATTAAGGCATAAAACCCTCAAAATAAATGTAGAAAGGCAGAAATATTAAATGCATCTTTTTCGGATGATAATGCAATAAAATTACATTCAACAAAGGGCAGTGGAAAGATAGATTAAAAATTAATTGAAAACCAAATAATCTAATCCTAAAGAATAAGTGGATCATCATTTAAAAGAATGACAATAATGAGACAGGATACTGAAATTTATGGGATGCAGACAAAGCAGTACTTAGAGGAAAATGTATTTTTCAAAATTTTTACATCAATAAAAAAGAGTAAGAGCAGATCAATGGATTATGCATGCAACTAAAAAAAAACTAGAAAGAGAACAAATTAAAAATACCCAACTAAACTCCAAATTAGAAATCGCAAAAACCAAAGATGAGATCAATAAAACTGAAAGTAAGGAAACTAATGAGCTAATAAATAAAACTAGGAGAGGTTTTATGAAAAAATCAACAAGATAGATAAAACATTAGTTAATTTGATTGAATAAAAAAAGAAGAAAACCAAATATCCAGTATCAAAAATGAAAAGGGTGAATTCAATACCAAGGAAATTAAAACAACTATTAGGAAAAATTTTGCCCAATTATATGCTAATAAAACAAAAAATCTGTGTGAAATCAATGAATATTTATGAAAATATAAATTGCCTAGCTTAACTGAAGAGGAAACAGAATATCTAAATAATGCCACTTTAGAAAAAAAATTGAACAAGTCATCAATGAACTTTCTGAGAGAAAGAAAACCCAGGTACAGATGGGGTCACAAATGAATTCTACGAAAACATTTAAAGAACAATTAATTCCAATATTACATAAATTTTTTGGAAAAACAGGTGAAGGATGATTTCTACTTAATTCTTTTTATGACAGAAATATGGTGCTGATACCTAAACAAGGAAAGCTAAAACAGAGTAAGAAAACTACAGACCAATTTGCTTAATTAATATTAATGCAAAAATTTTAAATAAAATACTAGTAAGGAGATTACAGCAATATATCACCAGAATGATAAACTATGACCAGTTGGGATTTATACCGGGAAATCAGGGCTGGTTCAATATTAGGAAAACTATCAGCATAATTGATTATATCAATACAAAACAGAAATCATATGTTTATCTCAAAGATACTGAAAAAGATTTTGACAAAATACAGCACTCACTCCTATTTAAAACACTAGAGAGCATAGGAATAAATGGAGCTTTCCTTAAAATGATAAATAGTATCTATCTAAAACCATCAGCAAGCATTGTATGTAATGGGGATAAGCTAGAAGGTTTCCCAATAAGATCAGGGGTAAAGCAAGGATGCTTATTATCACCACTATTATTCAATTTTATACAAGAAATGTTAGCTTTAGCAATAAGAGAAGAAAAAGAAATTAAAAGAATTAGAATAGGTAATAAAGAAACAAAGCTATCACTCTTTGCAGATGATATGATGTTATACTTAGAGAGTCCTAGAGAATCAACTAAAAATCTGCTTGAAATAATTGACAATTTTAGCCAAGTTGCAGGATATAAAATAAACCTACATAAATCATCAGCATTTCCATATATTAGTAACAAAGTCCAGCAGCAAGAGATAGAAAGAGAAATTCCATTTAAAGTAACTGTAGACAATATGAAATATTTGGGAGTCTACCTGACGAGACAAACCCAGGAACTCTATGTACACAATTACAAAACAAATAAAATAAGATCTAAATAATTGGAAATATCAGTTGCTCAGGGGTAGACTGAGTTAATATAATAAAAATGACAATTTTACCTACATTAATTTACTTATTCAGTGCCATACCAATTAACTACCGAAAATAATTTTATGGAGCTAGAGAAAATAATAACAAAATTCATCTGGAAGAACAAAAGGTCCAGAATATCATGGGAATTAATGAAAAGAAATGCAAGGGAAGATGACCTAATTGTACCAGATCTAAAATTATATTATAAAGCAGCGATCATCAAAGTACTTGGTACTGGCTTAAAAATAGAGTGATAGATCAGTGGAATAGGTTAGGTACACAAAACACAGTGGTCAATTGCTATAGTAATAGGCTGTTTGATAAACCCAAAGACTGTAGCTTCTGGGATAAGAACTCACCATTTCACAAAAACTGCTAGGAAAACTGGAAAATGTATGACAGAAACTAGCCATAGATCAACATCTTACACTGTATACCAAGATAAGTTCAAAATGGGTACATGATTTAGGCATAAAGAATGATACCATAAGCAAATTAGGAGACCAAGGAATAGTTTATCTGTCAGATCTACAGAGAACAGAAGAATTTATGATCAAAGAAGAGATAGAAAACATTATGAAATGCAAAATGGATAATTTCATTTATATTAAATTAAAAAGTTTTTGCACAAACAAAGCCAATGCAACCAAGATTGGAAGGAAAGCAGAAAACTGGGAAACAATTTTTATAGGTAGTGTCTCTGATAAAGGCCTCCTTTCCAAAAATATGTGGAGAACTGAGTTGAATTTATAAGAATACAAGTCATTCCCCCATTGATAAATGGTCAAAGGATATGAACAGGTGGTTTTCAAATGAAGAAATTAACACCATCTATAGTGCTATGAAAAAATGCTCAACATCACTATTGATTAGAGAAATGCAAATTAAAACAATTCTGAGGTACCACATCACACCTATCAGATTGGCTAACATGACAAAACAGGAAAATGATAAATGTTGGAGAAGATGTGGGAAAATTGGAACACTAATGCATTGTTGGTGGAATTGTGACTTGATCCAACCATTCTGGAGAGCAATTTGAAAGTATGCCCAAAGGACTGAAAAACTGTGCGTATCCTTTGATCCAGCAATACCACTTCTAGGTCTGTATTCCGGAGAAATCATAAAAATGGTAAAAGGACCACATGTGCAAAAATATTTATACCAACTCTTTTTGTGGTGGCAAAGAATTGGAAATTGAGGAGATGTCCATCAATTGGGGAATGTCTGAACAAGTTGTGGTGTATGAATGTAATGGAATATTATTGTGCTATATGAAATAATGAGCAGGTGGACTTCAGAAAAACCTGGAAAGACTCATATGAACTGATGCTGAGTGAAATAAGCAGAACCAGGAGAACATTGTACACAGTAACAGCCACATTGTGCAATGACCAACTTTGATAGACTTAGCTCTTCTCAGAAATGCAAGGATCTAAGACAACTCCAAAAGACGCATGATGGAAAATGCTATTCACATCCAGAGAAAGAACTATGGAGTCTGAATGCAGATGGAAGCTTACTAATTTCACTCTCTTTTTTTCTTTCTCATGGTTTTTCCCTTTTGTTCTGATTCCTCTTTTATAACATGATTAATGTGGAAATATGTTTAATATGATTGTACATGTATAGCCTATATCAGATTCTGTGCTGTCTTGGGGAGGGAGAAGGGGTGGGAGGGAGAAAACTTTAGAACTCAAAATCTTATAAAAGTACATATTGAAAACCAAAAATAAATAAATAAATAAATTTTTAATGAGGGAGGTGGACTAGATGACCTTTGAAGCTCCTTCCAGTTCTAACTTTTGTAAATTCATTTGTCAAATGCAAAGTATGTTTAAAATGGTTTTGTTCACTTTGAAGTTAGATTGGTAATGTATTTATTTTTTTAAATATTTAAAAATAATGATCATAATATAAAACATTTTACCATACCACCCAAGTCACATAGGGACCACATGAGACATTACCTGGCTCATTGACTCTATTGATCTGGGGGTGAGGCAGTTCCACATTCTTCTGCATAGACCTACCCTGAACTGGCTAGATATTGACCCAGGAGGTTTGTCAGCCCAAGGGAATGGGAAGAAGAATGAGGACTGAGTTTCTAATTCTGAAGGATGGAAATGGTGGAGAAACTCAGACTGGGAAGCAGCTGCTGGGGCCACCCAGGACGAAAGATCTTCAAGCTATTTCCAGGTACCTCTCCTCTCCTTTGAGGAGGGAATATTTCCCCATTGCCAATCTCTTCCTTGGCATTCTTCTCCTTTTCCTATTCTCACCTCACCAAGCACCATCCCCACAGTCCAGTGTAGTACTCTCAGTCCAGATTGTATAGTGGTGTCGCTATGATCATGGCCTGCTATTTATTTATTTTTTAATTAGTTTATTTTGATTTATCAACAATCACTTCCATAAGCTTTAGAGTTCAAAATTTTTCTCTCCTTCCCTCCCCACCTCCCTCCCCAAGACGGCACACAATCTGATATAGGCTATGCATATACATTGCTATTAAACATATTTTCACATTAGTGATTTTGTAAGAATTAGAACCAATAGGAGGAACCACCAGAAACAGGAAACGAAGTGCAACAGAAGAAAAAAAAATAGCAAATAGTATGCTTCGATCTGCATTCAACCTCCATTGTTCTTTCTTCTTTTTGGATAGCATTTTCTGTCACAAGGTCTTTGGAGATGTCTTAGATCCTTGTATTGCTAAGAAGGGTTAAGTCTATCAATATTAGTCATTGCACAATGTGGCTGTTACTGTGTACAACATAGTCCTGGTGTTGCTCGCTTCACTCAACATCAGACCATACAAGTCTTTCCAGGTTTTTTCTGAAGTCCGCCTGCTCATCATTTCTTACAGCATAATAGCATTCCATTACATTCATATACCACAACTTGTTCAGCCATTCTCCAATTGGTGGGCAACCTCTCAATTTCCAATTCTTTGCCACTATAAAAAGAGCTGCTATAAATATTTTTGTACATGTGGGTCCCTTTCCCATTTGTATGATCTCTTTGGGATACAGCCCTAGAAGTGCTATTGCTGGGTCAAAGGGTATGCACATTTTTAAAGCCCTTTGGGCATAGTTCCAAATTGCTCTCCAAAATGGTTGGATCGTTTCACAACTCCACCAACAATGTATTAATATTCCAATTTTCCCACATCTTCTCCAACATTTATCATTTTCCTGTTTTGTCATGTTGGTCAATCTGATAGGTGTGATGTGGTACCTCAGAGTTGTTTTGATTTGCATTTCTCTAATCAATAGTGATGTTGAGCATTTTTTCATATGACTATAGATGGTTTTAATTTCTCCATCTGAGAACTGCCTGTTTATATCCTTTGACCATTTATCAATTGAGGAATGACTTGTATTCCTATAAATTTGACTTAATTTTCTGTATATTTTAGAAATGAGGTCCTTATCAGAGAGACTGCTTGTAAAAATTCTTTCCCAATTTTCTACTTGCCTTCTAATCTTGGTTGCATTGGCTTTGTTTGTGCAAAACTTTTCAATTTAATGTAATCAAAGTTATCCATTTTACATTTCATAATATTCTCTATCTCCTGTTTGGTCATGAATTCTTCTGTTCTCCATAAATCTGATAGGTAAACTATTCCTTGCTCTCCCAGTTTGCTTACAGTATCAGCCTTTATATCTAAATCATGAACCCATTTTGACTTTATTTTGGTATGTCGTGTGAGATTTTGGTCTATGCCTAGTTTCCACCATACTGTTTTCCACTTTTCCCATCAGTTTTTGTCAAAGAGTGAGTTCTTATCCCAGAAGCTGGGGTCTTTGGGTTTATCAAATAATAGATTACTATAGTCATTGAGTACTATATCTTGCATACTTAACCTATTCCACTCTATTTCTTAGCCAATACCAAGCAGTTTTGATGATTGCTGCTTTATAATGCAATCTGAGATCTGGAATGGTTAGGCCACCTTCCCTTGCATTTCTTTTCATTTTATTTCCCTTGATATTCTGGACATTTTGTTCTTCTGAATGAATCTTATTATTATTTTTTCTAACTCTATTAAATAATTTTTGGTAGTTTGATTGGTATGGCACTGAATGAGTAAATTAGGTTAGGTGGAATTGTCATTTTTATTATATTAGCTTGGCCTACGCATGAGCAACTGATGATTTTCCAATTATTTAGATCTGACTTTATTTGTATGAAAAGTATTTTGTAATCATGTTCATATAGTTCCTGGGTTTGTTTCGGTAGGTAGACTCCTAAATATTTTATAATGTCTACAGTAAGTTTAAATGGAATTTCTCTTTCTATCTTTTGATGTTGGGCTTTGTTGGTAACATATAGAAATGCCAATGATTTATATAGGTTTATTTTATAGTCTGCAACTCTGCTAAAGTTGTTTATTATTTCAAGTAGTATGGCCTGCTATTTATTCAAGCTGCTACTCACTTTACATAGTGAATAGGGCAAATTCACCCTTGTAGCATAGCAAGTTAAACCTGTTAACCCAACCAAATTTGTGTCTTGAGGGTTGTGGATCATAGAATAAATAATTTAATTCTGGAAAGGTGCCCAGATATTTCGTTCAAACTCTCCACCCATTTCACAGATGAAGAAACTGAACCTAAGAGAGGCTAAGTGACTTGGCTTAATTTAAATTATTAGGAGCAACCTTGTGACTGACAGGGTCTTGGGACCTCTGACACTGGAATACTCATGGGAATGAATGGATAAATGGGTGGATGGATGGAAAAAAACATCTATTAGTCACTTATCAT
Source organism: Vombatus ursinus (assembly GCF_900497805.2). Lineage (NCBI taxonomy): Eukaryota > Metazoa > Chordata > Mammalia > Diprotodontia > Vombatidae > Vombatus > Vombatus ursinus. The sequence continues at coordinate 4,626,818 of NW_020954553.1, forward strand.
ATGCCAAGCACTGTGCTTAGCACTAGGGATACAAGTAGAAAAGGGAGATAGTTGGGGGGCAGAGCCAAGATGGTGGAGCAAAAACAGTGACTTGCTTGAGCTCTCCTCCAAAACCCTCCTAACACCTGTAAAAAATGACTCTAAACAAATTCTAGTACAGCAGAATCCACAAAAAGACAGAATGAAACAAATTTCCAGCCCACAACAACCTGGATGGTTGATAGGAAAGATCTGTTGTGACAGACTGGGAGAGGAGTGCAGTTCAGCATGGGCCACACAGTCAAAGAAGAGGCCAGAGCAAACCCAGAGCAGGTCTCAGGAGATTGAATCGAGGGCAGCTGTGGTGGTTTCCAGACTTCTCAACCCACAAACACCAAAGACAACTTAGAAGGTCAGTGGGAAAGGTCTGTTGGACCTACATGAGAGAGGAATGTGGTCCAATCCTGGCTTAAGCACAGCCCCAGGGTGCTGACCACAGCTGCAGTGGTTGCTTCCAGATGCTCTAGGCCCACAGATGGTGTGGAGATTGAGTAGCTGATCAGCGGGGGATTGCAAGGATCTCTCTGCTAGCACTGAGGCAAGGTTCTCTTGCTTTGCCAGCGTTGGATCTGGGTGGTAGTCCTGGGGCGAGGAGGAGTGCTGGCATGGCAGAGCTTGTGGAGAGAGAATCCTCCTCACAGTTCCAAGGCAGAAAAGACTGCTTGTAGTCACTCATAGACCAGAGCACAGGCAAGAAAAGAAGTGAACACCTCTCTTTAGATCATATCCCCTTGTAAGAACTGAAAATTTCTAGGTCCCTAGAAGTACCTCTGAAAACAGCTGCACAAAACCCCTGAAGCTTGGGACAGTACACTCTCCTCTTTGAAAGCAGAACCCTACCTTAACAAACAGTTAAAAAGTCAAATAATTGGCTGGGAACATGAACAGACAGCAGAAAAAACCCAGACTATAGAATCTTATTTTGGTGACAAAGAAGATCAAAATATACAACCAAAAGAAGACATCAAAGTCAAAGCTCATAATTATGAGGTACCACATCACACCTATCAGATTGGCTAACATGACAAAACAAGAAATTGATAATTATTGGAGAAGATGTGGGAAAATTGGAACACTAATGTATTGTTGGTGGAGTTGTGACTTGATCCAACCATTCTGGAGAGCAATTTAGAACTGTGCCCAAAGGGCTATAAAACTGTCCATGTCCTCTGATCCAGCAGCACCACTACTAGGTCTGGATCTCAAAGAGATTATAAAAAAGGGAAAAGGATCCACATGCACAAAAATATTTATAGCAGCTCTTTCTGTGGTGGCAAAGAATTGGAAAAAAATTGAACAAGCCATCAATGAACTCTCTGAAAGAAAAAAACCCCAGGTACAGATGGGGTCACAAATGAATTCTACCAAAATATTTAAAGAACAATTAATTCCAATATTACATAAACTTTTTGGAAGAACAGGTGAAGAATGATTTATACTTAATTCCTTTTGTGACAGAAATATGGTGCTGATACATACCTAAACAAGGAAAGCTAAAACAGAGAAAGAAAACTACAGACCAATTTCCCTAATGAATATTAATGCAACAATTTTAAATAAAATACTAGTAAGGGGATTATAGCAATATATCACCAGAATGATAAACTATGATCAGTTGGGATTTATACTGGGAAATCAGGGCTGGTTCAATATTAGGAAAACTATCAGCATAATTGATTATATCAATACAAAACCAACAGAAATCATATGTTTATCTCAAAGATGCTGAAAAAGATTTTGACAAAGTACAGCACTCTTGTTTAAAACACTAGAGAGCATAGGAATAAATGAAGTTTTCCTTAAAATGATAAATAGTATCTATCTAAAACCATTAGGAAGCATTATATGTAACAGGGAAAGGTACAAGCTTTCACAATAAGATCAGAGGTAAAGCAAGGATGCTCATTATCACCACTATTATTCAATATTATACAAGAAATGTTAGCTCTAGCAGTAAGAGAAGAAAAAGAAATTGAAGGAATTAGAATAGGTAATAAAGAAACAAAGCTATCACTCTTTGCAGATGATATGATGTTATACTTAGAGAATCCTAGAGAATCAACTAAAAACCTACTTGATTAATTAACAACTTTAGCCAAGTTGCAGGATATAAAATAAACCCACACAAATGATCAGCATTTCTATATATTAATAACAAATCCCAGCAGCAAGAAATAGAAAGAGAAATTCCATTTAAAGTAACTGTAGACAGTATGAAATATTTGGGAGTCTACCTGACGAGACAAACCCAGGAACTCTATGAACACAAATACAAAACAAACAAAATAAGATCTAAATAATTGGAAAATATCAATTGCTCAGGGGTAGACTGAGCTAATATAATAAAAATAATATAATATAATAATATTATATTATATATAAATATAATATTATAATACAATACAATATAATAATATAATATAATAAAAATGACAATTTTACCTAAATTAATTTACTTATTCAGTGCCATACCAATTAACTACCAAAAATAATTTTATGGAGCAAGAGAAAATAATAACAAAATCATCTGGAAGAACAGAAGGTCCAGAATATCATGAGTATTTTTTTAATCAATTTTTTTAAATTAATTTTTTATTTTTATTTTTAACATGTGTTTTTAAAACTTTGGGTTCCAAATTTTCTCCCTTCCTCCCTCCCCACCCACCCTCATTGAAAAGGCAAGCATCTTGATACAGGTTATAGATGTGTAGTCATGCAAAACACTTCCATACTAGTCATGTTGTGAAAAAGTAAGCATATTTCCCTTCATCCTATCCTACCCCCCATTTATTCTATTCTCTCTTTTTACCCTGTCCCTCCTCAGAAGTGTTTGCTCTTGATTATCCCCTCCCCCAATCTGCCCTCACCTCTATCAACCCCCTGCTCTCTTGTCCCCTTCCCCGCTTATTTTCCTGTAAGGTAAGATAGATTTCCATACCCCATTGTGTATGTTATTCCCTCCTTAAGCCAAATCCTATGAGAATAAGAATCACTCAATCCCTCTCACCTTCCCCCATTTCCCTTCCATTGTAAAAGCCTTTTCTTGTCTGTTTTATGTGAGATAATTTATCCCATTCTATTTCTCCTTTTCTCCTTCTCCCAGTATAATCCTCTCTCACCCCTTAATTTTATTTTCCAGATATCACCCCTTCATCTTCAACTCACCCTGTGCCCTCTATCTATCTATCTATACATACATACATATAATTTTTTCCCTCCAACTACCCTAATACTGACAAAGGACTCATGAGTTACAAATATCATCTTTCCCTGCAGAAATATAAACAGTTCAACCTTAAGAAATCTCTTATGATTTCTCTTTCCTGTTTACCTCTTCCATGTTTCACTTGAGTCTTGTATTTGAAAGTCAAATTTTATATTCAGCTCTGGTCTTTTCCTCAGGAATGCTTGAAAGTCCCCTATTTCATTGAATGACCATTTTTTACCCTGAAGGATTATACTCAGTTTTGCTGGGTAGGTGATTCTTGGTTGTAGTCCTATCTCCTTTGCCATCTGGAATATCACACTCTATGCCCTCCAGACCCTTAATGTAGAAGCTGCTAAATCTTTTGTTATCCTGATTGTGTTTCCACAATACTTGAATTGTTTCTTTCTGCCTGCTTGCAATATTTTCTCCTTGACCTGGGAATTCTGGAATTTGACTACAATATTCCCAGGAGTTTTCCCTTGAGGATCTCTTTCAGGAGGTGATCAGTGGGTTCTTTCCACTTCTATTTTGTCCTCTGGTTCTAAAACATCAGGGCAGTTTTCCTTGATAATTTCTTGAAAGATGATGTCTAGGTTCTTTTTTTGATCATGGCTTTCAGATAGTCCAATAATTTTTAAGTTCTCTCTCCTGGATCTATTTTCCAAGTCAGTTGTTTTTCCAATGAGATATTTCACATTCTCTTCTATTTTTTCATTCTTTTGGATTAGTGTCACAGTGCCTTGATTTCTCAAATTGTCACTGGCTTCCAATTTCTCCATTCTAATTTTTAAGGAAGTATTTTCTTCAGTAAGCTTTTGGACTTCCTTTCCCATTTGACCAGTTTTGCTTTTTAGGGCATTCTTTTCCTCATTGACTTTTTGGACCTCTTTTGCCATTTGGGTTAGGCTATTTTTTAAAGTGTTATTTTCTTCAGTGTTTTTTTGAGTCTCCTTTAGCATCACTCTCAGTTTTTCCTCTACTTCTCTTACTTGCTTCTCAAAATCCTTTTTGAGCTCTTCCATGACCTGGGACCAATTCATATTTTTCTTGGAGGCTTTGGATGTAGGAGCTTTGGCTTTGTTGTCTTCTTCTGGTTTTGTGTTTTGATCTTCTTTGTCAACAAAGAAGATAATATAGTCTGATTCTTTTTGCACTGCTTGCTCATGATCCTGGCCAATTACTTGAGTCATAAACTCTTTGTTAAGGTAGGGGTCTATTTCCAGTGTGGAGAATGTACTGTCCCAAGCTTCAGGGGTTTTCTGTACCTATTTTCAGAGATTCTTCTAGGGACTTGTAAATTTTCAGTTCTTCCAAGGTGCTATGATCAAGGGTGAGGTGTTGACTCCTTTCCTGGCCTGTGCTCTGCTCAATGAGTGACCTCAAGCACTCTTTTCTGTCTTGGAACTGTGAGGAGGATTTCCTCTCCACAGCTACTACAAGCTCCACTATGCCAGTGCTCCTCCTCGCCCCAGGACCACCACCCAGAACTGTGACTCGTATCCAAGCATGGGCAAAGCAAGAGAATCCTGCACCAGCAGAGGGATCCCTGCAATCCCTTTCTGATCAGCCACTTGATTTTCCCTCAGTCTGTGGGCCAGAAGCTCAGGAGGCAGCCACTGCTCCGGGGCTGAACTTGGGGACTGGGGCTGGGACCTTGTGTTTCTCTTTCACTGTAGACACAGACTCCCACTGACCTTCTAAGTTGTCTTTGGCATTCATAGGTTAGAAGTCTAGAAACCACCACAGCTGCCTGGGATTCAGTCCTCTGAGGCCTGCTCCAGGTTCACTGTGGCCTGCGTGCCCACGCCAAACTGTGCTCCTCTCCCTGCCTGGTGCAATATACTTTTCTGATCAAACATCCAGGCTGTCTTTGGCTGGCAATTTGTTTCACTCTGTCTTTTTTGTGGGTTCTGCTGCTTTAGAATTTGTTTAGAGCCATTTTTATAGGTATTTAGAGGGGTTTGGGGGAGAGGTCAAGCAAGTCACTGCTTTTACTCTGCCATCTTGGTTCCACCGCTCCTCTGTTTGTTTCTTTCTCATGGTTTTTCCTTTTCATTATGATTCTTCTTTCACAATATGAGTAATGTGGAAATATGTTTAATATGATTGTACATGTATAGCCTTTACCAGATTGCATACTGTTTTGGAGATGGGTGAGAGGAAGGAGAGAGAAGGAATTGGAACTCAAAATCTTATAAAAGTAAATGTTGAAAACCATCTTTACATGTAATTGAAAAAAATATTAAGAAAAAAAGAAGCATGCATTCTAATGGGAGAAATAATATACAAACAAAAATTAACACATAATATATGCAAAATATGGAATTTCCCTACAATACATGTTTTTTCTCTACTCTTAGTCTAAGTAATCTCTTCATTCTCAAATTTCTTACATCTGTCTTCCTACTTCCTCCAAATTATTTTTAATTATTTTGTGTATATTTAATTTTAATGATCTTTTTTACATGTTGTTTTCATACAGTATAAACTAAGATCCTTTTAGGAAATGACTGTCTCATTTCTGATGAAGCATTATCATGGAGACCCCATCCCCCATTTGGGACATTCTCATTCATCATTACAGGCAAATATTGGAAACTTGGGGTGGGCTTGCTTCTGGGCATTCATGATGGAGGGATCCTTACCCCTACTTTAGAACATGTGCAATTTTCCCTGCCTAGTTTCAAAAAAATAAATGGAGATTTAGTTAGCTTTTTACTGGCTGAGTGACTGAGGATCTGGTAATTTGAAGTAATGAAGAATCCTATCTTTGACTCCAGAAGGGCTAAAAATGCAAAAGAAGTTGAACCAGAACTGAATGTGATTGCAAAAAGTTTGACTGAATGAGTTTGATTGAGCTCTTCCCTTTGGGTTGTTGGCTGAGGAAGACTTCAATGCATTGCCAGGTGGGGAAGGGAAAGGAAGGACAATGGCAACTATTTTCTCCCACTCAGTCACCTGCTGTCCATAATCTCTTGGTATGTTTCTGTTTTTGTTTTTTTCTTATCTCTTTGTGTTAATTCTTTCCTGATCTTCAATGAAGAGATATTTAGGGGCAGAACTGATGAGGTTATGATCTTGTAAGTTCAGGAAAGCTATCAGAGATCCTTCAGTAATCAGAGTTGGTGGCAGAGACCACCAAAATTGCAGTAGTAGCAGTCAGGTCTGGTGGGGGGTCAGTATAATTGCTGAGTGACCTGTTTGACTGGTTTAACAGTGGATCTACCCATAAATTGAGGCACTCAGCTAGCAAGGAACCAGACCAACTGAGCAAGTGAGTGATTCATCCATCATTTTTATGGCAGAAAATAAATTTTTATTTGATTTTTTAAAAAAATTTATTTAGTATTTTATTTTTCCCTAGCTACATGTAAAAACAATTTTTACCATTTGTTTTTAAAAATTTCAATTCTAAATTCTCTCTCTTCCTTCCCACCCCCCCCCATTAGAAGGCAAGCGTTTCTGTATAAGTGATACAAGTGTAGTCATGCAAAACATTTCCACATTGGTCATTATGAAAGAAAACATAGACCAAAAAAAAAAACTCAAGAAAAATATAGAAAGTTTAAAAAGTATGCTTCAATCTGTATTCAAAAACCATTAAGTGTTTCTTTGGGGATGGATAGCATTTTTCATCAGAAGTCCTTCAGAATTGTCTTGTATCATTGTTGCTGAGAATAGCTAAGTCATTCACAGCTGATCATCTTACAGTATTGCTGTTACTTTGTACACAATACATTTCACTTTGCTTTAGCTCATGTAAGTCTTTTCAGGTTTTTCTGAGAGCATCTTGCTCATCATTTCTTAAAGCATAATAGTACTCCATCATAATCACATACCACAATTTGCTCAGGAATTCCTCAGTTGATGGGCATCCCAATTTCCTATTCCTTGCCACCAGAAAAGAGCTGCTATGAATATTTTTGCACATATATGTCCTTTTCTTTTTTCTTTTTTTTTTAATCTCTTTTGGGATACAGACTTAGTAGTGGTATTGTGGTCAAAGGGTATACATGGTTTTATAGCCCTTTGGGCATTCCAAATTGCTCTCCAGAATGGTTGAATCAGTTCACAATTACATCAATAGTTCATTAATCTCATTTTTCCCACATCCCTTGCAACATTAGTCATTTTCCTTTTCTGTCCTATTAGCCAATTGAATAGGTATGAGGTATCAGAATATCAGAATTTTTAAAATTTGTTTTTCTCCAGTGATTCATCCAACTTTGCAGATACAATACAGCAAAGTGAACTTGGTGGGGATTCTGCAGAGACAGAAAAGGACTCCCAGGGCCGAGAGTCACAGAGAAACCTCAGCTCTCTGTGTTCTCTATATATATGTTTAACTCCCTTTCAGTTTTAAGCTTGAGTCACTCTCCCCAGGGACTATGGATATATGAGGAGAGAATGTGCTCTGTCCTTGCTATAATGTCTCTATTAACATCACTTTAGAAAAGTGCATTGATGTCAAATGGTTGATTGATATTATGAGGGAGAACTCTGAATGGGGGCTCCTGAGTGATAGTATTAGAAGCCACCATTCCTCAAAGTTACCTCTAAAATCCAGGGAGAAGGAGGAGGCAATTGTCCTCTTGGGACCCAACCTGCTTGTACAAAGGGGATTTGGAGAGGGACCTTAGAGAGAGTGCCCCATGTCTTTCCGTGTCTATTGCCTAGCACAGTGATAGGCACATACTAAGTGCTGAACCAACTGCTGAACCAAATGGAACTTCTGTCTCACCAAAGACTCCCATCACATTCTCTCTTGGAAACTTTGGGTGCCTAGCTTTGGCCCCCTCTTAGACTATCAAAGCAAGGACAGTATGTCAGTCATCTTTGTATTTTTCCCAGTGCCTATTTCTCTTCACAGCAGATGCTCAGAAGGAAAACAGACTTGGATGGAAAAGAAAGAAGGGAATAAGTACTTATATAGTACCTACTATGTGCCAGGCATTGTGCTACGTGTTTTACAAACAATTAAAATCTGTTGAATTGAAATGAAAGCTCTCCAGCTCATCCATCATAGCACTTCCCTAGTCTTACTTTTGCCTCTGTGCCTATGGATCAATGAACCTTTGGCTTTAGAGCTAGAAAAGATTTTTGAAATAATCTGGTCCAGTCCCATTAATTTAAAGATAAAGAAAATATATCTCAGAGAGGAGCAGGTACTTTCCCAAAATCCCATGGGGAGCAAGAAGCAGAGATTTGTTTATGCATCTCTACCTTCCCCTTCTACCTCCAGAATACCCTCAAGTTTTCATCCACTACTACAAACACATTCAAGGATTAGCTAAAATCCCACTGCAGTCATGAAGCCATCCCTAAATGTTCTAGGCCATTGGAATTTGGGCCTTTCACCTTCTACAATGGTCACAGGCTATGAGTGCTAAAAAAGAACCTGGTTCTCTTTTTTTTGTGAGATAGAGACACAGAAAGAGACAGAGACAGAGAGAAAGATAAACATAGATGGAGACAGACACAGAGACACAGAGAAAGAGAAAGCAGGATGGAAAGAGACAGAAAGGTAGAGAGAGAGACAAATAGTGAGAGAGAAAAGGAAAGAGAAAGAGAGAGAGAAGGGAGAAAGATTGAGAGAGACTGAGAAAGAGATAGAAGTTGGAGAGAGCGGTTTTCAGAGACAGAGACAGGCAAGAGATAGACAAAAGACACAGAGGAACAGAGATAGAGGTGGGGAGAGAGAGAGAGAGAGAGAGAAATTGAATGAGAGATTAAAAGAGGTATTGAAAAGGAGAGATTGTGAAACAGAGAGACAGACAGAGACACACACACAGAGAGCTTCAACATAAGGTCATGGTTCAGGTTAGGACCATTTGTCCAGAGGTTTGTTTTTTTTCCTTCCTCTCTCTTCCCCAGTGGCACTTTCATTTATAGCCAACTCTCACTCAAAGTGTAGTGAAAATTACCTTGCTTTTATATAGAGATAGAACCCATTATAAACGTACCTACATCAAATAAACAAGTGTAAAGGTACCAGACCTGACTTTTCCAGGATGTCATGAAAAGGGAAGGAGGAAGTGTAGAGGGGATAAATTCATCCCCTATGAAGTGTAGAGGGGATAAATTCATCCCCTATGAGTATGACAGTCAATTCTCTCCAGGTAGGACAGTCCTTAGGTGCATCTGTGAGTCAGGCAAGGGTCTAATTGCTCATGGTTATATTCAGTTCAAGGCAACACCATCCTTCCCTTGACTTCAACTGTGGGCGTTCAGTCCTGAGGCTGCAATATTCCCTGGCTTCTATGGCTTGTGCCTCTTCCAGTCCCTCCTTCCAGGTAGGAAAAACTACATTTCCCCTCAACCTGTGGCAGATAAGGGGCTACACATGTCCTGTTTCTAGTTGGTTCCCTCTGTGTTTTTTTCACTTCAGTTGTGGGCAAGGATTACTTCATGGACTTCCTTTGAGTCTCCCACAAGCTTGAAACAGGGGGAAGCATGTGCTAAGGACTCCATTAAGACTTTATGAGTGACTCCTTCCACATAAACAGTTACCATCAATATTGGGTGATTATGATATCTCAGATATATGTGGCACATTAAGGATTGCAAAGAAAAAAAAATGAAAAAAAAATGAAAGAAAGGGGCAGCTAGGTGGTGCAGTGGATAGAGCACCAGCCCTGAAGTCAGGAGGACCTGAGTTCAAATCCAGTCTCAGACCAAATACTTGACACGCACTAGCTGTGTGACCTTGGGCAAGTCACTTAACCCCAATTGCCTCATAAAAAAAAAAAAAGGATTGCAAAGTACTTTCCTTACAATAACCCTGTGAGGAAACTAAGGGCAAATGTTATCCTCCCCCAATTTATAGATGAGGAAGAGCTCTGTGAGTTTAAGCTCGTGTGTCTGATAAGATATTCTGAATCTAAGACTAGCCCTTCTCTATCCATGCTGCTCCTGGTAACGAGGATGATAAGGTCTAAGATGAAGTCAAGTTTGTTCTCGTTAACTCTTGAAGTCAGGTGATGCTATAGACTTGTTGTGAGTCACAGGCCAGGGTCCCAAGCCCAGTAGCAATGGATGGCCCTGTCTGCCCTGTGTGGAGGCACATACCCACAATCCTTGCTATTAGGGGAGGCTAAGGCTGGTGGATCAACTGAGTTCAGGGGATCTCAGGTTTGAGAGGGATAAAGCCAATTGGTGGATATATTAGGTGCAGCAACAATATGGTGAGCCTTTCAGGGGCAGGGAATGGGAGGAAAAAGGGATGGGGAAACCAGGCTGCCTACAAATGGGCAAATTGGCCCAGATCAAAAATGGAGTGGGTCAAAGGGTGATGATCAGCAGTGGGGCTGGGACTATAAATGGTGGCTGTAATTCTAGCCTGGGTGAGATAAGGAAACTCAGTCTCAACAAGAAAAAAAAAGAAAGAATAGTCCATTCCAAGGCCCTCTGCTCACTAGACTACTCTGTCCCGCACTACTACCTTGATGAATGCTGCCTTGATGTCCTTATTCCTAAGGCTGTAGACCAGAGGGTTGAGCAGGGCAGTGAACACATTGTAGAAAACTGATATCCGCTTGTCCCTCTCTGGGATATAGCTGGAGTTGGGCCTCATAGAGATGAATATGCCAGGTACATAGTACAGAGTGATCATAGTTAGGTGGGAAACACAAGTGGAGAAAGCTTTATACAGGTTTTCAGTGGACTTGATCTTGAGGATGGCTATGGTGATGCGTGCATAGGAGGCCAGAATGAGTGACAGAGGGATTACTATCAAGAAGATGCTCAGGACTAAGTGTACCACCTCAATAAGGTGTGTGTCCATGCATCCCAGGCTCCTGACTGAGGGACCCTCACAGAAATAGTGGTTAACCATATTAGGACCACAGAAGGGGAGCCTCATGGTAAAAAAGGTGTGGAGTAGGGAGAAGAAGAAACCACAAACCCAGGTCCCTACAACCAACCTCACACACAGGTTCCAGTTGAGGATGAGCATGTAATGCAATGGGAAGCAGATGGCTACATAATGGTCATAGGCCATGACCGCAAGGAGGATGCTCTCAGTGACACCAAGATCAGAAAATACATACATCTGTAGCCAGCATCCTTCAAAGGAGATGAGCTTAGAACTGGAAAGTAGGTGTACCAACATCTGAGGCATTGTGGTAGTGACATAGCCCATGTCCAATAGGGAGAGGATGCTGAGGAAAAAGTACATAGGTGTGTGGAGGTGAGAATCCAGGCAGATCAGAATGATGATGAGTCCATTGCCCAGGACTGAGCAGAGGTAGAGAAGGAGAAAGATGATGAAAAGGATCCTATTTGAGGTGGGGTCACTGGAGAAGCCAAGCAGGATAAATTCAGTAACAGAACTATGGTTTGATGCTGGGGACATCGAGACAGTAGGGTCCTGGGAAGGGAAAAAGAGAAGATGGTGGAATCTAGGGATCTCAGCATTGGACAAAGGCAGTAGGACCAAGGGCCCTCTGAGTTCCTCAGTTGAAGGTCCTCTATTGAAAAATCCTTCCCCGAGAAGTTTGGTACAATCCTAGTATCATGGAATTTTGGAACTTCAGGGATCTTTAAGGATGATCTGGCCCAAACCCTCATTTCACCCATCAGGCCACCAAGGGCCAAAGAAGGAAGATGACTTGCTCCAGATTATACACCAAGTCAGAAGAAGAGGGAGTGAGAGTTGAGGTCTCTTGTTTACTAGTTCCATGGTGCCCCACTACTTCCAGTTTGGGCATCCCCTGATTCCTATAGGATCTCAGAGGAGAAGACTTCAGAAAGCATTTTCTATGGCTCCTACCTGAGCAAGTGTCTGCTCTACAATATCCCCAACCAGAGAAATCTAGCCTTTTGCTGAAAGATCACCACTGGTATCCCTTTCCCTTTTTAGTTTGCTCTATGTGAGAGCAAGCTTTTTCATATACTAAACTGAAATCTACTCCATAACTTCCACCTACTGTCTTGAGTTCCTCCCTCTGAGGCCAGGCAAAATAAACATTTCCTCATCCTGGAAATTATTCTCATCTTAATGCAGTCTAAGATCACATCATCTTTTTCATTTTCCATATCCCATTTTTGATTCATAATGACCCTTCAAGCCCACTCCAGATCTTTTCCCAAATAAACTCTTGCATGCCAAATTTTCTATATCCTATACAAATCTTAGTATCACAAGGGAATAGGGTTGTTATGATGTTCTAGAGGTGGAGAGATTGTGTTATTTGTTTTCCAAACCATTAGATTGCCTAAAATTTTATGAAAAACAAAATTCCTAAACACACCTCTTTTTTAAGAGGTGAGAGAAGGGCTCCAATTATCTCTGGAAGGATCCAGGACATTCCTTTCAAGTCTGGGAGAGTCTTACCATAAGATTCAGAGGCTGAAGAGATCATCTAATCCACACTTGTTTCTTCATTTTGCCAATGAAGAAACCGAGGCACAAGGAAGTTAAGTAATTTGCTGAAGGTCACATAGGCAGTAAGTAGTCTAACTGAAGACGTAAATCTGTTTCTATTTCTATCTCATAACACTCTTGATATCAAAGCCACCCCCTTTAAGACTGATTAAAACGGAGAATAGGAAGACAAGAGCAATTAATGAAACAGCTTTTTAGGGCATGGCAGGTTTTCACTCTACAGAGGCAAGGGGAACCACTCCATGGATGAGATCATGCAGCTCTCTTCTGAAATTTTAAATGATGATAAAAAAGTATTTTCTAATAAAATTATATCTATGAAATATGAGAATCAGTGGAAATATATGTGGATCATTTGAGGGAATGGAGGATGTTCAGGCTGCAAAGGATATAATTCAGAGGGCACAGGAGAACTGTCTGAGTATTATTAGAAGGACTATCAAATAGAAGAATAGCTAGATTTGTTTCTTTTGGCCCCCAAAATTAGTAATGAATGGAAGACAAAAAGAGGCAAATTTAAGCTTAGGTTCAGGGAAAGGACTCCTTACCTAAAAATGAAATTGTCTGTTTCTTGGGGTAAAGGCTCCCTATCATTGGAAATCTTCATACTGAGACTGTATGACCGCTTGTGATGTGTAGAATAATGAGGGTTCCTTCTCAAGTATGGATGGAACCAGACAGTTGCTGATGTCTTTTCTAGACCTAAAATTCTATGATTCTTGGTGAATAGAATTTGGATAGTTGGGGAGGAGTGAAGTAGGGCATTCTAGATAGTGGAAACAGCATAAGCAAAGGTTCAGAGGGTGTCAATGCACCTGACTTTATAAAGGATGGCAAACCTCCAGTTTGACTTAAGTGGATAATTCCTGTGGTAAGATCATGAAAAGCTGGATTGAACCTGACTAGGAGGGCTTGAATGCCATGATGAGGAGTTCAGGCTTTGTTCTTTCCCCTGAAGGTTTCTGCCTAGATAAGTGATATGCTCAGGACTATGTCTTTGTTGAGCTCTTTAGTCAACATTTGTATGGGAAATCTCATATGGGAGAAGCTGAAGGCAGGGAGAAGAGTGAAGAGGCTATAGCTGAGGCCAGGTGGAGGGGATGAGGACCTGAACTTGAGCATTTGGCTGTGTGAGTGAAGGGGACAGGATAGACCCTCAAAATATTTTAGAGGTAGAATCAGCAGGACTTGGTAACTGACCAGGTGGATAAGGCAGAAAAAGAAAATTCAATAGCAACAACAATAACAACAGAGTGCTTCACATACATTACTCAGTTGGAGATAATGTGGGATCTTGAGTCTAGGTAGTAGACAGCAGTATCAACCACAGAAACAGGCAAGTCCAAAAGAGAAGCTCCCTGATCAGTTGCAGAGGGAGGAAGAGGAGGAGTTCTGTTTTGGACATACTGAGCCTAAGTAATTATCAGGGCATCTCTCCAGGTGGAGGGGTGGAGCATGAATCTGGAGATCCTGAGAAAGGCAGTCTGGACTCTAGATAGAGATTTGAGAGTCAAAATCTTAGTCCTGTTTGTCTGGGAGGAGATGAAGTCAGGGAGGCAGAAAGTGTCTAGAGAGAAGAGAACAGAGGCTAGGAACTTAGGGAATACCCATATTTAGGGAAAAGCTAGAGGAGGAAGGACTATAGTGGCAGAGAAAGCATGGTCAGAGAGGTAGGAGAAGAGCTAGGAAATGAAGAGAAGGAATGATGAATAACCTTGCCCTGGATGACCTATATTTTTCTGCTTGAAGTAGGAGATAAGGCCACTTGCTGACTCCATATTTGTAGAGAAGCACCAAGGGCCTTTTGGAGTATAGAGAGGGGTCTTTATATTGGACTGAGACAATGGCCCACATGACATTCTCCAATAGCCTTAGCAAACAAGGCATTAGAAAGCCATTACTGAAATCACTCCAGTAACAGATCCATCAACTCTCTCATCCCTACTCAAAAGTCCATTACCTCCTCTACGCCCAGGGACAGATTGATGAACATCCCTCCTACCCAGTCATAGATCCATCAACTTCTTCACTCTCATCCCCCTTAACAAATGCATCAATTACCATCTCCCCAGCCCCAGATCCCCTGTTCTGTCCTCCATGCTCAGGCACAGATCCATTGACACCTACACCTCTGTCACATATCTATCAACTCTCCCCTCCTCAGTCACAGGCCCATTACTTTCCCTGTGTACTGATACAGATACATAAAACCCCCCATCCCACCTCCCTAAGTCATCATCTTCCCTGAAGTCTGAGGGAGAGATAGGAAGCCAAGCCACCACAACTTCCTGAAATATCATGTCTCTTCATAAACCAATGGAAGTGGGCCAGAACCCTTCTCCTAAGAGCCCCAGGAACAGCTTCATCCCTCCCCACTCCACACCCTTAGACCACTAGCCCTGTTTCCAACCCTGCTCCTGCAGCCATCCTTCAGGGGAGTAGTCCCTGGAAGGAAATGATTTGACAACTTCCTCTGAAGGCGCTGTAATCCCCACTTTTTCAGCAGGTACAGCTACTGATGACCCATAAAAGAAAGTTCTTGTCACCAACATCTTTAGCACTGCCAAATGTTTCAATATCAGAAATGGATATAGTTTGATCACTGAACATGACACTAAAGAAAATGCATTGCCATCTTCTTCCTGCACCCTTCCAATCCTGTATGTGTTGTCTCCCCTCATCAAAATGTGAGTTCTCTGAGAACAGAATTGACTTATTTTTCTATTTTTATTCCCCATGCTTAGCACAAAGCAGGCACTTAATAAATGCTTTCTCATCGATTCGTTCATCTGGCCATTCAATTATGCTTGGACATAAATCCATAAAACCTCTTATCACTAGTCTCAGAACCATCAACTTCCCTATCCTCACTTACAGGTCCATCAAATGCCCCCATACCCAGTAACAGATCCATCCTCAGTCATGGGTACACCAACTCCATTCTCCTCAGTCACAGAGTCATGAATTCTTCCTCATCTCATCCCCAGTCACATTCTCTTATCCACAGTCACAGAGAGACAATAACAGAGGACAGAACCTTGGAGAGTGTCCACATTTAGGGAAAAAGTAGAGGAGGAAGAGCTATCAGGTTCAGAGAAAGTGTGGTCAAAGAGGTAGGAGAAGAAGTAGGAAATGAAGAGAAGAAATGATGAAGAATGTCATGGTATCTCATCTTAGAGATGAGTACAGTCCTAAGAGGTAGAAAGTCTGATAATCTCATTTAAAATCCTAGTAGGGCTGTTTGTTACCTGGGTGACCTCATGCAAGCCACTTAAGATCTCTTGACCTCAGTTTCCCCTTCTGAAAAAGAGGTGATAACCTCTGAGGATTTAAATCTCTGATCTTCCTGCACAGGTATGTAGTAATAAAGAAAGTAGGAAGAGAAAGGGGATGAGGAGCAGTATGGGTCAGAGGGTCTAAGGCAAGGGTTCAGGCAAAAATTCTGAAATATTTTGTGTACTGGACTCCTCTGAAAGTCTTATCAAACCAATGGACCCCTTCTCAAAAATCATGTTGTCAAATGCATAAAATAAAACACCTGAACTGACAAAGGAAAGTGGAAGGTTAGTGAAAACAATGATATGTTTTCCACTCATCTAAATTCCCAGATCCTCTAAATCTATCCATTGACCTGTGGACCCAGGTAAAGGATCTTTGATGTAGGAGTTGGGGAGTGTAAGGTTGGAGGCAGTGAGAATGACTGTGAAGGAGAAGAAATGTTGAGGGGAAGGAAGGAGAATGAATAGAAGGAATTGGCATACAGAGGTAAGTGAGGGAGTGAGAAATGGGAAAGATGGAGGAGTGGGGAGGATGGGGGAGATAGGAGGTGGTGAGCTTTCCTCTTTGCCTTCACATTTCCTCCATCTCCTATCCAAGCTTTTGCCAGTCCCTCAAGCAGTTCATCATCTCTGCCTTGAAGCTCTCCAAATCTCCCTTCCTTTGGCTCTTTAGCCCCTGATTTTCATTCTTTCTCTTCTCCTTTCTCCTTTTCCCCTGTTAAAACCAGCCTTCCCAGACAAAGCATTGCCTCACCCTTTAGGAAGGTGAAACATAAAGACTTCTAGTGGATAGTCACTTGCTTCTTTGAAAAGAGGCTTGACTGAGGGCCAGACAAAGGATCTAGGTCACCATCAAAGCCAGTGGATTCCAGGCCACTCCAACAGGCCAGCAAGCAAGCTCTGGACACCATGGGATTCATGGGCTTATTCTTCCACCTTTTCTTTCTTTACAATCCCACTCACTGACCCCCTACCCTGGCTTCAAGCTACTGCTGCTTCTATCATAGAGGGGAACCTGTTCTGTCAGGTCAGAGAAGGTGTGCAACTGCTGGGAAGAGGAAGCAGGGCCTAAGGAGAGGGTCCCCTAGCCCTGCTGGTGACAGGAGAAGCTATATCCCCATTGGCCAATCAACTAGGGTTATTATGACCCTATGTGACAGCCAGATCTCCTCAGAGAATCCAGAGAGAGAAGCACCTGCCTTCTCCAACTCCTCCAAGGAGGATCTGCCTCCTCCTGTCCTGCCCAACTCCTGCCCCAGGAGATTATCCAGGAATAGATTTCCTGAGAATTCCTATTATCAGAAGTATTTTATAGAAATGGGGACCCTACGAGGAGGAAAGAGAAAGGGAAGGAGCTTTCTCATTATATCATACTCATTTGGGATACAGCTGGGAGGGGGAGAAAAGGAGAGAAGAAATATATAAATATGAATTATTGGAATCTTTATTCTAATTCCTTTAGCTCCTGATGCCTTCTTCCATCCTCATCCTCTACTCTCCAAGAAGGCCAGGGAAAGAGAAAGGGTTATTAAGAATAGGAAGGGGGTGATGGACAGAAAGATAAGCAGAAGAAATGATCAGGATGGATGGTCAGGGGCATAGGCAGAGGAGATAGGCAAAAGCTGGGGCCAAAGGAATTGGGAATGGGAGACAGGTAGGAGAGATGGGAGGAAGTATTAGAGGAAGTTCTCAGCACTAAGAACCAAGATGTTTCATGCTCAATCTTTGCCAAAGTTGGCCCTATGCATAGCCCCGGTAGGGGGTACCTATGGTTTGAATTGAGAGAGGTCAAATGGCCCCACTTGGAGAAATCAGTTGGCCTATCAGACCGCCATATCTCTTCTTCTCCTCCTTCTGAAGTCTTTACCACCAGGATCGCTAATGGATTAGCTAATTCAGGCTCCATACAACAGGTGTTTTGAATGGTCCTTTAATATGAACTTGTTTTTTCACTTTGTATATCAGGACTTGGGAAAGGTAAGCACACAATGTCTGGCATGTTGTTGGTGCTTAATAAATGCTTATTGACTGTCTGACCATGAATTACCCACCACTCCATCCCTCACTGATATAAAGGCTCTTTATTTAGAAGTATCTGTTGGTCATTGCTTACCATTCATAAACTCTAGCCCTCACACAAAATGTATTTCTATGCTTTCCCAAGCCAATCCATTATTTCATTCAATTAAACCTTAAAGTCATGTTCAAGTAAACTGTTTAACTAAATTAGGGAAAATTCAGTGATGTGAAGGAAACACTTCAGGAACAAGTAATCCCAGCAACTGTGGCCTGAGCAAGCCCCTTATCTTCATTCTGTCTTGCCAGGGATGGAATGTTGTAAACCTGATCCCTACTACCCCTATGTCCTGTTCATGACCTAATGATTTATCCCTCACCACAAGAACAAATTAGGGAGAGCCCAGCAACTTGGATGAACTCAGAAACCACTTTAATGTGAAAATATGGTATGCCTATGGTCTGGGAATGCAAGGCCAGCTCGGGTCTGTAAGCCAGGCACTGGCAAGAGCAATGGACCTCCCAATAGCATAGGCATGAGAGCAAAGTATATACCTAATGGCCAGTGTCATCAGGAGGAGAGGAGAGAGCTCACAATCTCCATAACCTTTTGAAGCACATTTCACATGTGGCCATAGGCGTTTCATGGGCCCTTCTTTCCTTTCCAGCTCTATACCTAGGTACTCAGACATTCCACACAGCCCCCCTGGGAAAATCGCTTTCTGCACATTGTTACAGTGATCACACTCTCTAACCTAAAGCCTTTTGAGAGATATAGTCCAGCTAGGTGCCTCAGTGAGTAGAGAGCTGGTCCTGGAGTCTGGAGAACTTGAGTTCAAATCCTGCTTCAGATACTTACTAGCTGTGTGACCTTGGGCAAGTCATTTAACCTCTGCCTGCCTCATTTGACAGTTTCTTCATCTGTCAAATGAGAATAATAATAGCACCTTGTTATGAGAATAAAAAGAGATCATCTTTTTAAAGAGTTTAAAGTGCTATGTAAATACTGGCTATTATTATTGCCTACCCAGAAACCTACTTTAAAGTCTTCTGGGGGGCCATTACATTACATAATCCATTACATCCTTCTCCCATTAAAAATGAGTAGTTCATTCACATGATATAGTATAGAGGACTTCCTGGAGGCAAGATGGTGGAGTAAGCAGAAAATCAACTGACCTGTCTCATATTCACCTTCAAGCAACTATAAAATAGCACCCCACAATGAATTCTGGAATGGCAGAACCAGCAAAAAGATGGGGTAAAACAATCTTCTAGCCCAAGAAAGTTGGAAGGTCAGCAGGAAATATGTGTTTCACTCTGGTAAAAGATGAGCACAGTCCAGTGCAGGAAGTCTCCCAGCAAGCCAGCAGGGAGACCTGAGCCTCAGTGTGGCACTAAGTGAGCAGGCAAACATCAACACTGGGACCCCCTACTTGCCTCAGAGCAGCACCAGATGAATGGGGAGATGCCAGTGCCAGATCCCCCATGTACCTCAGTGCAGCATCAGGTGAGCTGCCAGACCCTTATGGCACCATGAAGTACCAGCCACCCCACATGCCTGCTTCACCCCTACTTCTGTGAAGCAACAGGTGAGCAGTAAGACCTCCCATGGCCCCAGTGTGACACTGACATCCCCCACATGCCTAAGCACAGCACCAGACCAGACCCCTGTGGCCTCCAGCAGTGCCAGCCACCCAAAATCCCACCCTACCCTCACAGTGCAGCACCAGGAACTGGGGTACCCTGTGGGCCTCAGGACAGCACCAGTGCAGCTCCAGGCAAACACCCGGGTCCTGCAGCCCTGGCACAAGAAGCTTGGAACAGTGTCCTTTCCACCCCAGGAGCAGAGCTGAAATTTAAAAGTAAGGAAAAAGGCTGGAAAAGATGAGCAAAAAAAAAATCTGACCATAGAAAATTATGGTGAGAGGGAAGATCAAGATCAAGACACAAACTCAGAAGAGGACAACAATGTCAAAATGCCTACATGCAAAACCCCAAAGAAAAATGTGAATTAGATCCAAGCCCAAAAATAACTCATGAAAGAGTTCAAAAAGGAGTTTAAAAATCAAATAAGAGAATTAGAAGAAAAAATTGGGGAAAAAATGAGAGTGAGAACCATGAAAAAAGTCAACAGTTTAATAAAGGAAGCATGAAAAAAATGGAAAAAGAGGTACAAAAATTTACTGAAGAAAACAAATTGGCCAAACGGAAAAGGAGGTGAAAAAGCTAACTGAAGAATAACTCCTCTAAAATTAGAATTGGGCAAGTTGAAGCTAATGACTCCATCATCAAGAATCAGTCAAATAAAATCAAAAGAATGAAAAAATAGAAGAAAATGTAAAATACCTCATTGGGAAAACAACTGACCTGGAAAATAGACACAGGGGAGATAAATTAAGAATCACTGGACTACCTGAAAGCCATGATCAACAGGAGGACCTGGACATCATACGTCAAGAAATTATCAAAGAAAACTACCCTGCTATCCTAGAACCAGAGGATAAAATAGAAATTGAAAGAATTGATCGGGGAGAAGATTCTGGGAAGGTGGAGGAGTAGGTCAGAAAAAGTGGGGGCAAAAAATAAATAAAAATAAGGGTACAACAGGGTTTCCCCAGGAAAATTCAAGAAGATCTGAAGAAAAATTCCAGGAAGATGTTAGGTCCCTGTGAAGAATAAACACCTCCAGGCAAGGGTCTGCTTAAACAAGTGGCAAGCCTCCTAAAAAACAAGCTGAAAGCCCTGGGGTTAGCTGGGTTGGGAGGCTGCCCAGGCCCCAGTCACAGGAACTTTTACCTCCAGGAGAGTGAGGGGAGTTGGGCATCTGAGCCAGGGAGGCTTAAAGGAACTTCTTCTGACCAGGAACAAGTCAGACCCAGCTGTGCTATGGAGAGTGGTGGGGGTGAGAAGGAACCAGCACATGCCCAGTGAGTGCAGAAGCTCTGGGGCAGAGTGCCCCTGGCTGTGGGCACTTACAGGAGACTGGAGGTTTGTCTTTGGTTCCAGGTTAGGGGGGAGAATGGAAGATTGGACGTCAGAGGCACCAACCCCCATACCCCAGGACTAGAGGTGATTACAAAAATTAAGCTATTACTACAAAAAAAATGCACAGGCAAAAGAGAAAGAATGCAACCATGGAAAGTTATTATGGGAATAGAGAAGACTGGGGTTCATCTTCAGAGGAGGATATTGAAGCAAAGAAACCCTCTTCTATCCCAAAGAATAACATCAAATAGTTACCTGCCCAAAAAGAACCCATAAAAGAACTTACAAAAGACTTTAAAAATCAAATAAGAGAGATTGAGGAAAAATTTTTTAAAAAGAATACAAGAAAAACCAAAAAAATTATGAAAAGAAAGTCAACCAATTAGAAAATGAGATCCAATATATTTAGAGAATCCTAGAGAATCAAGTGAAAACTTCTTGAAATAATAAACAATTTTAGCAAAGTTGCATTTCTATATATTACTGACAAAGCCCAACAGTAAGAGATGGAAAGAGAAATTCCATTTAAAATTACTGTGAACATTATAAAACTTTTGGGAGTCTACCTGCCAAAAGAAACACAGGAATTGTATGAACGCAATTACAAAACATTTTTCACACAAATAAAATCAGATCTAAAAAACTGGGAAAACATCAATTGCTCATGGGTAGGCCAAGCTAATATAATAAAAGTGGCAATTCTACCTAAATTAATTTACTCATTCTGTGCCATACCAAACTACCAAACAAATTTTATAGAGCTACAAAAAAATGGTAACAAAATTCATCTGGAAGAACAAAAGGTCCAGAATATCAAGGGAATTAATGAAAAGAAATTCAAGAGAAGGTGGCCTAGCTATAACAAATCTTAAATTCTATTAGAAAGTAGCAATCATCAAAACTACTTGGTACTAACTAAGAAATAGAGTGGTGGATCAGTGGAATAGGATAGGCACACAAGACACAGTACTCAATCATTGTAGTAATCTACTGTTTGATAAACCCAAAGACTCCAGCTTCTGAGGTAAGAACTCACTATTTAACAAAAACTGCTGGGAAAACTGGAAAATAGTATGGTAGAAACTAAGCATAGACCAACATCTTACACCGTATACCAAAATAAAACCAAAATGGGTACATGATTTAGATATAAAGGCTGACAGTATAAGCAAACAGGGAGAGTAAATAATAGTTTACCTGTCAGATTTATGGAGAACAGAAGAATTCATGACCAAACAGGAGATAGAGAACATTATAAAATGCAAAATGGATAATTTTGATCACATTAATTTGAAAAGTTTTTGCACAAACAAAGCCAATGCAACCAAGATTAGGAAGGAAGCAGAAAACTGGGAAAGAATTTTTACAACCAGTGTCTCTGATAAAGGCCTCATTTCTAAAACATATAGAGAACTGAGTTAAATTTATAAGAATACAAGTCATTCCTCAACTGATAAATGGTCAAAGGATATGAACAAGCAGTTTTCAGATGAAGAAATTAAAGTTATTTATAGTCATATGAAAAAATGCTCTAAATCAGAGAAATGCAAATTAGAGAAACTGATTGATCAGAGAAATGCAAATCAAAACAACCCTAAGGTACCACATCACACCTATCAGATTGGCTAACATGACAAAACAGGAAAATAATAAATGCTGGAGAAGATGTGGGAAAATTGGAACACTAATGTACTGTTGGTGGAGTTGTGAACTGATCTAACCATTCTGGAAAGCAATTTGGAACTATGGCCAAAAGGCTACAGAAATGTGCATACCCTTTGATCCAGCAATATGACTTCTAAGTCTCTATCCCAAGGACATCATAAAAATGTGAAAAGGACCCACATGTGCAAAAGTATTTATAGCAGCTCTTTTTGTGGTAGCAAAGAATTGGAAATTGAGGGGATGCCCATCAGTTAAGAATGACTGAACAAGTTGTGGCATATGAATGTAATGTAATACTTTGTGCTATAAGAAATGATGAGCAGGCAGACTTCAGAAAAACCTAGAAAAACTTATATAAACTGATGCTGAGTGAAGATAGCAGAACCAGGAGAATATTGTACACAGTAACAACCACAGTGTGTGATGACTAACTTTGACAGACTCATCTCTTTTTAGCAATACAAGGATCCCAGACAAACTCCAACTCATGATGGAAAATGCTGTCCATATCCAGAAAAAGAACTATGGAGTCTAAATGGAGATTGAAACACATTATTTGATATCTTTTTTTGTTTGCTTGTTTCTTCTTTCTCATGTTTTCTCCCATTGGTTCTAATTCTTCTTTACAGCATGACTAATATGAAAATAAGTTCAATATGAATGTGTATGTAGAGCCAATATCAGATTGCAAGCTATCATGGGGTGGGGGGAGGGGAGAGATGGGGAGAAAATTTGGAACTCAAAATCTTATAGAAGTGAATGTTGAAAACTAAAAATAAATAAATAAATAATTAAAAAAAGAAAATCAGATCAGAATCTTAAGAAAGGAAATGACACTTTGAAAATTAGAATTGGGTAAGGGGAAAGCAGTGAAGTCATAAGAGATCAATAAATAATCAAATAAAACATAAAGAATGAAAAAATAGAAGAGAGGGCGAAACATCTTTTAAGAAAAACAACTGATCTGGAGAACTGATGAAGAAGAGAAAACATAAGAGCAATTGGACTACCTGAAAGCTATGATCAAAAAAAGAATCTTGATATAATAATACAAGAAATAATTAAAGGAAATTATCCTGAAGCATTAGAGCAAGGGAGGAAAGTAAAAATAGTAAAAAAAACCCATTGATCACCACTTGAAAAAGATCCTTTGAGGAAAACTCATAGAAATATTATAGTTAAATTCTGAAACTCCCAGCTCAAGGATAAAATATTGAGAGCATCAAGAAAAAAACAATTTAAATATGATGGTGCCACAATTAGAATCGCACAAGACCTTGCAGTGGAGACATTAAAGGACCACAGGTATTGGAGCACTATATATTGAAGAGCAAAAGAACTGGGGTTCTGGCCAAAAATATCGTACCCAGCAAAGTTAAGCATAATCCCTAATGAAAAAAATAGACATTTTTATCAACTCTCAGGACTTTGTTAAAAAACAACAACAACAACAACACCTGAACTTAATAGAAGATTTAACATACTAGAGCCAAGAGAAACATAAGGTACATACCAAAGACTGATTACAAGGGATTCAATAAGGACAGACTATTTATCTTTTATGTATGTAAAATGTGAAATGTATGTTTAAAATTGTCATTAGTAATTGGGTAGTTCATAAGAAAGATTGGGGTAGACCTGAGTACAATGTGACTTTAAAAAGTAAAACCATTTAGGAAAAGCTAAAAAGAGTTATTATTTTATACAAATGAGGTGCAAAAGGAAGAACTGACACAGAGGAATTAGATGGTGGATGAAGGCTGGTAGTACTGGTAACCTACATACATATATATGTACGTATGAGTATAAAAGTCTTCTAAATTCAGAATAAATAAAATGGTAAGGGGATGCAGGGGAGAGGATAAGGGTGAGATCTCTAGAGGGGAAGATGAGGGAATAGGTTAAAGAGGGGTATAGAAGGGTATTTAGATCAATGGGAATGACAGGATAAGGGATGGATCCTTGGGAAGATAAGGGAAGGATCTCTAGAGGGGAGAGTGAGAGAATAGGTCAAAGGGGGTGATAGAAGGGTATTTAGAGTTATTGGAATGGGAGGATAGAGGAATGATCCTTGGAGGTGATGTGGGTGAAGTAAAAGGAGGCCAAGATAGCAGGTAGAAGTAAAGTAGAGGAGTCAGGAGGGATAGGAAATAAGAGATACACACAAACATGAAAACAAAGATCAGGAGTAGAAATTTTTAGAGAAAGTATATGTCTATATAGGTATGTATATATATGTAGATATACATATGTATATGTGTATGTGTATATCTATATATCTATACATATAAATATATCCTCACTTAATTATAGTCTGGGAGGGAGAGAAAGGGGGAAAAAAAGAACAAAACAAAAAGTGCACAGCATAGAACAAAAGAAGACTGACAAGGAAGCAAAAGTAAGATAGCTCTCAACACAACATGTAGTAATTATCATACAGGCTTTCTTGAAATGAAAATTTACTGCTATGTATTTTGAATCCTCTCTTATGTTCTGCTGTGCACATGACATACTTTTTTTCTTTTATTACTTTATATTTAAGTTTCAATATTTAAGTTCATGATATGTTTCTTTTTCTTTTCTCTATTCTGGATTTGAGTTCTGGTGTTTGAGTCTAAAATTTTTTAAAAACCTTAAAAAAAAAGGAAAGAATTGACCAATCACCTCCAGGAAGAAATCCCAAAATGAAAACTCCCAGGAACATTATGCCAAATTCCAGAGCTCCTAGGTCAAGGAAAAAATATTGCAAACAGCCAGAAATAAATGATTCAAATATCAGGAAGCCACAGTCAGGATTACACAGGACTCAGCAACTGTAACATTAAAAGATCAGAGATCATGGAACATGATATTCTGAAAGGCAAAGGAGGTAGAACTACAACCAAGAGTCACCTACTTGGAAAAATTGAGCATAATCCTTCGAGGAAAAATGTAGTCATTCAATGAAATAGGAGGCTTTCAAGTTTTCCTGAGGAAAAGACCAAAGCTGAACAAAAAAAAAATGGTTTTCACTATAAAACTCAAGAGAAGCACAAAAAAGTAAAAGAAAGAGAAAGCATAAAGGAATCAATAAGGCTAAACCATTTATATCCCTACATGGAAAGATGACATTTGTAATTCTTAAAAACTTGCTAAGAGTGCAGTTAGGAGGAGTATATTTAGATAGAGAGTGAAGGTATAAAGTGACTTTGAGGGGATGACATAAAAAATTAATTAAAGGAGTAGAAAGAGGATTAGGAGCAGAAGGAAGGGAGAGGTAGAATGGGGTAAATTATTTCACATAAAAGAGGCAAGAAAGAGCTTTTATGGTGGAGGGTAAAATGGGAGAGATGTCAGGGAATGCTTGAACCTTATCCTCATCAGAATTGGCTCAAAGAGGGAATAATATACACACTCAGTTGTATATAGAAATCTACCTTACCCTACAGGGAAATAGGAGGGATGCGGGCTAATTAAAGGGGGAATGACTGACAGAAGGGAGGGCAGATTGAGGGAAACAGGTCAGAAGCAAAACACTGGTGAGGAGGGAAAGGGTGAAAGGAGAGAGAAAAGGAAAAATAGGATGGAGAGAAATACACAGTTAGTAATCATAATTGTGAATGTGAATAGGATGAACTCTCCTATAAAATGGAAATAGATAGCAGAATGAATTAAAAACCATAGTTCTACAATATGTTATTTATCAGAAACACACTCAAAACAGAGAGACACACATGGAGTAAAGGTAAGGGGCTAGAGCAGAATCTATTATGCCTAAGCTGAAGTAAAAAAAAAAAAAAAAGCAAGGGTAGCAATCATAATCTCAGACAAACCAAAAGCAAAAATAGATCTAATTAAAAGTGATAAGGACATATTATTAAAAGGTGCCATAGACAATGAAGCATTATCAGTACTAAAGATATATGCACCAAGTGGCATAGCATCCAAATTCTTAAAGGAGGAGTTACATGAGGAAACAGAAGAAAATAGACAGCAAAACTATACTAGTGGAGTACCTCAATTGTCCCCTCTCAGAACTAGATAAATGCAACCACAAAACAAATAAGAAAGACGTTAAAGAGGTAAATAGAATTTTATAAAAGTTAGAAATATGACAGATCTGTGGTGAAGATTGAAAAAGGTTAGAAAAGAATATACCTTTTTCTCTACAGTACCTGGAACCTACACAAAAATTAACCATGTATTAGGGCATAAAACTCTCAAAATAAATGTAAAGAGGCAGAAACATTAAATGCATCTTTTTCAGATGATAATGCAATAAAATTACATTCAACAAAGGGCAGTGGGAAAATGGATTAAAAATTAATTGGAAACTAAATAATCTAATCCTAAAGAATAAGTGGGTCATCATTAAAGAGAATGACAACAATGAGATAGAATACCAAAATTTATGGGATGCAGCCAAAGCAGTACTTACAGGAAAATGTATTTTTCTAAAATTGTACATTAATAAAACGGGGTAAAAACAGATTAATGAATTGTGCATGCAACTAAAAAAAAAACTAAAGAAAAGAATAAATTAAAAATCCACAATTAAACTTCAGATTAAAAATCCTGAAAACCAAAGGTGAGATTAATAAAATTGAAAGCAAGGAAACTATTGAGCTAATAAATAAAACTAGGAGCTGGTTTTATGGGGAAAAAAACCCATAAAGATAGATAAATCATTAGTTAATTTGATTTAAAAAAAGGAAGAAGAAAACCAAATATCCAGTATAAAAAATGAAAAAGATGAATTCACCACTAATGAAGAGGAAATTGAAGCAACCATTGTGAAATGTTAATAAAGCCAAAAATCTGAGTGAAATCAATGAATATTTATGAAAATCTAAATTGCCCAGATTAACAGAAGAGGAAACAGAATACCTAAATAACTCCATTTTAGAAAAAGAAATTGAACAAGCCATCAATGAACTCTCTAAGAAAAAAAAACCCTCAGGGACAAATGGGTTCATAAGTGAATTCTACCAAAACATTTAAAGAACAATTAATTTCAATACTATATAAACTATTTGGAAAAGCAGGTGAAGAAAGAGTCATACTAAGTTTTTTTAATGACACAAATATGTTGCTGATATCTAAATAAGGAAAGATAAAACAGAGAAAGAAAATTGTAGACCAATTTCCCTAATGAATATTAATGGAAAATTTTTAAATAAAATACTAACAAGGAGATTACATCAATATGTCACAAGAATGATATACTATGACCAGGTGGGAGTTATACCAGGAATGCAGGGCTGGTTCAATATTAGAAAACTATTACCATAATTGACCATATAAATAACAAACCAACAGAAATCACATGATTATCTCAATAGATGCTGAAAAAGTTTTTGACAAAATACAGCACCCATTCCTATTAAAAACACTAGAGAGCCTAAGAATAAATGGAGTTTTCCTTAAAATGATAGATAATATCCATGTAAAACCATCAGCAATCATTACCTCTAATAGGGATAAGCCACCCCAATAAGATCAGGGGTGAAGCAAGGGTGCCAATTATCACCACTATTATTCAATATTGCACAAGAAATGTTAACTCTAGCAACAACAGAAGAAAAAGAAATAGAAGAATTAGAATAGTCAATGAGGAAACAAAACTATCACTCTTTGTAGATGATATGATGGTATACTTAGAGAATCCTAGAGAATCAATTAAAAACCTATTTGAGACAATTAACAACTTTAGCCAAGTTGCAGGATATAAAATAAACCCACATAAATCATCAGCACTTCTATATATGACCAACAAAGACCAGTAACAAGAGATAGAAAGAGAAATTCCATTTAAAATAACTGGAGACAGTATAAAATACTTGGGATACTACCTGCCAAGAAAAACCCAGGAACTATATGAACACAATTACAAAACACTTTTTCAAACAAATAAAGTCAGATCTAAACAATTGAAAAAAATATCAGTTGTTCATGGGTAGCTTGAGCCAGTACAATAAAATGACAATTCTGCCTAAACTAATTTACTTATTGAGTGCCATATCAATCAAACTATCAAAATTATTTATGGAGCTAGAAAAAAACAACAATAAAATTCATCTGGAAGAACAAAGGGTCAAGAATATCAAGGGAATCAATGAAAAAATTCAAAGGAAGGGTGCTTAGCAGTACCAGATGTCAAACTATATTATAAAGAGGCAGCCATCAAAACTATCTGGTACTGTCTAAGAAATAGAGTGGTGGATCCGTGGAATGGATAAAGCACACATGACACAGTAGTAAACAACTGTAGTAAACTAGTATTTGATAAACCTTAAATTTCCCAGCTTCTGGGATAAGAACTCACTATTTAACAAAAACTGCTGGGAAAACTGGAGAACAATACAGCAGAAACTAGGTAGAGATCAACATATTATACTGTATACCAAGATACAGTCAAAATGAGTACATGATTTAGATAGAAAAGGTTATACCATAAGCAAATTAGGAGAGGAAGGAATAGTTTAACTGTCATATCTCTAAAGGAGGGAAAAATTCATGACCAAACAAGAGAAAAAACATTATGAAATGTAAAATAGGTAATTTTGATTACACTAAATTTAAAGGATTTTGCACAAACAAAATCAATGCAACCAAGATTAGAAGGAAAGCAGAAAACTGAGAAATATTCTTTGCAGCAAGTATTTCTGATAAAGGCCTCATTTATCAAATATATAGAGAATGAAGTCAAATTTATAAGAATGTAAGTCATTCTCCAACTGACAAATGGTCAAAGGACATGAACAGGCAGTTTTCAGATGAAGAAATCAAAGCTATCTATAGTCATATGAAAAAAAACCTCTAAAACACTTTTGATTAAAGAAATACTTATTAAAAGAATTCTGAGGTACCACCTCACATCTATCAGATTGACTAATATGACAGAAAAGGAAAATGGTAAATGCTGGAGAAGATGTGGGAAAATTGAAACACTAATGCATTGTTGGTGGAGTTGTGAATTGATCCAACCATTCTGAAAGCAATTTGGAACTATGCCTGAAGGGCAATCAAACTGTGCATACCCTTTGTCCAGCAGTACCACTACTAGGTCTGTATCTCAAAGAGATTTAAAAAAAGGAAGAAGGACCTATATGCACAAAAATATTTATAGTGGCTCTTTGTGGTGGCCAAGAATTGGAAATTGAGGGGATGCTCATCAATTGGGGAATGGCTGAACAAGCTGTGGTATGTGAATGTGATAAGAAATGATGAGCAGGATGATTTCAGACAAACCTATAAAGACTTACATGAACTGATACAAAGTGAAATGTGCAGAGCCAGGAGAATGTTGTACATGGTTAGAGCAACATTGTGCATTGATCAACTATGAGTGACCTAGCTCCTCTCAGCAATACAATGGGCCAAGACAATTCCAAAGGACTTATGATTGAAAATGCCATCCATATTCAGAGAAAGAACTGATTGACTCTGAATGCAAATTGAGGCATATTATTTTCACTTTCTTTAAATTTTTTTGTGTTTTTTCTTTTGATCTGCTTCTTTCACACTGTGACTAATATAGAAATATGTTTTACATGATTGCACATATATAACCTACATCAAATTGTTTGCTGATTTAGTAAGAGGGGAGGGGAGGGAGAGAGGAAGAGGGCTATGAAACTGCATAACCCTTTGATCCAGCAATACTATTACTAGGTCTATATCCCAAAGAGATTAAAAAAGGAAGGAAAAGAACTTTTTTGTACAAACACACACATAACACAGCTTTTTTGGGGTAGATAAGAATTAAAAATTGAGGGGATGTTCATCAATTGAAGAATGGCTGGATAAGTTGTGGCAAATGATTGTAATAGTATATTATTGTGGTATAAGAAAGGACAAGTAGGATGATTTCAGAAAAACCTGGAAAGACTTACATGAACGATGCAAAGTGAAATGAGCAGAACCAGGATAACAATTTCAACAGTAATAGCAATAGTATATGATGAAAAATTGTGAATGACTTAGCTATTCTCAGTAATACAATGATCCAAGACAATCCTAAAGGACTTATGAAAAATGCTATCTGCCTCCAGAGAAAGAACTGATGTCATCTGAATACAGACTGAAGTATACTATTTTTCTTTCTCTTCTTTATGTCTTTCTTTCTTTCCTTTTTTCTTTCTTTCTTTCCTTCTTTCTTTCTTTCTCTCTTTCTTTCTTTCTTTCTTTCCTTCTTTCTTTCTTTCCTTCTTTCTTTCTTTCTTTCTTTCTTTCTTTCTTTCTTTCTTTCTTTC